>NC_137813.1:57050192-57167692 GCF_963921795.1 Nannobrachium achirus
AGAGAGAGAGAGAGAGAGATTGAGAGAGAGAGAGAGAGAGAGAGAGAGAGAGAGAGAGAGAGAGAGAGAGAGAGAGAGAGAGAGAGAGAGAGACAGGGGCGTCAATTGGGTATGGCAGGGGTATGCAGCTGCCATACCCTGGTTCCAGGGGGGAAATAAAAGTTACTTTTAAATATAAATCCATGAATGTCTCTTTGTCTATTTGTGCTGGTTATTATGTTGTTAAATTACAGTAAAATAACTACAAATGCAAAATTTTACAAAATGTTCACTTTAACAAGGTATTATAATTATATTCTCCCCATCTTGACAGAATGGTATATTCCCAGGTTCCGCAGGTCAGCTGCACAGGTGCAATTCATTATTGTTAATTATGATACGTTTACTAACATGCCAAGTTTAGCTGCACTTGAACAACCGTTCCAGGCTGCCATATCCAGCCCAAGAAACCGTAGAAACAGGGGTATAAATCGTAAAAATAAAATTACTTCTTAAAATAAATGTATCATGCCTGTCGCTAAGGTATGGCAACATGACTGGTGTCGCGCGCGTGCAAGACACCAGTCATGTTGCCATACCTTAGCTTTTTTCTGAACTGACGCCACTGGAGAGAGAGGAGGAGTGAGGGGGCACTGGAATGCTGAGTAGCATTCCACCGTTCTATAATCTATTGATCCCTCTCTCTCTCTCTCTCTCTCTCTCTCTCTCTCTCTCTCTCTCTCTCTCTCACCCTCTCTCCCTCTCTCCCTCTCTCTCTCTCTCAGTATGTCTCTCTTTCTCTCTCTTATCACTTTGTTATAAGCCCCTTTCTCTCCTCTCGTTCTGATGCCTCCCTCTTTCTCTCTCTCCCTCGCTCTCTGCTCAATTACATCACAGACACTCTTGAGCGCAAAGTGTGTGTGTGTGTGTGTGTGCGTGCGTGCGTGCGTGTGTGCGTGTGCGTGTGCGTGCGTGTGTGTATGTGTGTGTTCAGATGGAGAGCGATTGGACAGTGAGTGGACGGTGAGGTAAAAGAATTGCTGTGCGGGATAGAGAGAGACAGAGACATAGAGACAGAGACGCAGACAGAGAGTGAGACGTAGACAGAGATCCGTGTGTCAACACTCGATATCCTGCAAGCAAGAATGAATCAGTCATGTAAACAGGAACGAATGATCCATCATTGATCCCAGTTGAGACTGCAGCGTCATCCAACACTCTGCTTCTCAACCTGTGGGTCGGGACCCCCAGGGGGGGTTGCCAAATTATTTCGGGGGGTCCCCAGATGATTAGCTTAACGTGCAACATTGTTTTCTCACTCAACAGTAAAGAAACCAACTAAGTTTAAGTGTATAGAGGGCACATTTCTAAAGTGACAATTTAAGGACTTTTTAAACTCATTGAATGCCCTTTTCAAGATGGCCTCCAAGTACCAGGATGCCACGTTCCTAAATTTCTAGTGCACGGATACATTTTTAGTGCACGGATTGTGCACGCCCATGCACCATACATGCACCATATGTGTAGTACTTTTTAACAGCTTTCAAACAAAAAAAATCCGCTTGGAAATCCGTTCAGGCATTCATGAGATAGAAGCCTTCAAAGTCAGACAAAACAAACACTGCCACCTTCCTAAATTTCTAGTGCACGGATCAATTTTTAGTGCACGGATCGTGCACGCCCATGCCTAGATCATGCACCATATGTGTAGTACTTTTTAACAGCTTTCAAACAAAAAAGTCCGCTTGGAAATCCGTTCAGGCATTCATGAGATACAAGCCTTCAAAGTCAGACAAAACAAACACTGCCACCTTCCTAAATTTCTAGTGCACGGATCAATTTTTAGTGCACGGATCGTGCACGCCCATGCCTAGATCATGCACCATATGTGTAGTACTTTTTAACAGCTTTCAAACAAAAAAAATCCGCTTGGAAATCCGTTCAGGCATTCATGAGATACAAGCCTTCAAAGTCAGACAAAACAAACATTTTGCCATTTTGAAAGATGTGTTTGTCATGGGGCTAAACGTGCAATTTCGCGATTGCAAAATTGTCAAATATATCCACCTGTTTCCGCGAGATTTACTGTAGCATTATTTGCGGGACACATTGCCTTGCATTGCGAGGCGTTGTGAGCATGTAGATCTGCTATTCTAACTGAGTTATACGAAATGTAATGCCTCAACTCTTAGTGCTCGTGTTAAAATATGATTATTTTGGGGGTCGCGGCCTGAAACGGTTGAGAACCACGCTGATCTAACACGGTGCTTCTCAAATGTTTTTGATTCCCAAATTTACATAGCCAATATATTTGGCCGTGGCCCCCCATCTGAGAAGGTTTTGTGCCATGCAGGGACCGCCAGAAGAGAAGATTTATGTAAAAGACAATCAAAATTATTCAAAATTTTTGAACATTTCCAACAATGTGTATCGCCCTTGCCAACAGTCATCATAAAGTGTGACTCCCTATACCCTTTCAAAACCGTTATAAAAGAGCACCTGCCACTCAAGTAGCGATGGGTATCGTCTGCGATACTTTTGATGGTATCGATCGCATGACGTCGATACTATCGGGTATCGGTTCACGTAAAAACTCTGTATCTGCATCTGTAACAGTTGGGCTACTGAGAGTTTATTGACTGCTTTAGTAGGCTATACACTCGTTACTGTGGAAAATAGCTGACAGTAGCCTATAATGTTTATTATTATGATGATTATCCAACGTCTATACTCTCCGCTCCGCCACACTGTGTGATCATCATCACCTCTGCTCTACCGCAGCAGCGGGTCACCACTCTTTCCGTGTTGAAGTTACACTTAATTAAAAAGTATCGAAAATGGAATCGAAAAGGGTATCGTATCGATTCCCAGGTATCGAAAAAGGGTATCGTATCGATTCAAAGGTGAACGATACCCATCCCTACACTCAAGGCTTATCCTTTTAGCATTCGTTTACCATGAGAAATGTCACAACTTGTCTGCGTGTAGAGGTGAAGCCGTGTGTGTACACACACAGTACATTTACAGTCTATGGGTTGGTTCCCTTGACACGTCACTGTGACATCACAGGTGACATCACCTATGTAAAAGTCCATATACCGGTATGGGTATTCCCAAGAATCCCTTTTATGCCCATATATGAAGATTCCTGATGTCATCGATATATATCACTGGCCAGATGGCCAAGACATGGCCCATATCTGTGTGGCTGGTTCAGATAGGGATCTCCATGTATGGGCCTACAATATATTGTATGTTGTGATGTATGTCATGGGAACCACTCTAACAGAATCCCTTTTATGGCCATATATGGAGATCCCTGATGTCATCAATATTAACAGGACTTCATATGGGAATGCCCATATATGGAGGAAGACATCCCATATCTGTGCGGCTGGTTCAGACAGGGATCTCCATGTATGGGCATAAAAGGGATGGACTATATACAGTACATGGATCTCCATATATGGGTTACTGGTCCGATATACATCACTGGCCAGATGGCCAAGAATTAGGTTGCATGTTTCCCTGAGGTGTCTTACTAGTAGTATAACTGTACCTCTGTACTTTTTGCAAACTGTTAATAATCAATCAATCAATCAATCAATCAATCAATCAATCAATCAATCAATCAATCATTTGTTAATGCAACTAAAAGATGCAATAGCTTTTATTGTTAATTTAACTATGTAATGTGTGTGTGTGTGTGTGTGTGTGTGTGTGTGTGTGTGTGTGTGTGTGTGTGTGTGTGTGTGTGTGTGTGTGTGTGTGTCCCACTCCCAGCCATCGAGCAGAGCATTGAACAGGAGGAGGGGCTGAACAGATCATCGGCAGACCTGAGGATCCGCAAGACACAGGTAAGCCACGCCCTCCTACGCCTGAGACACGATTTACAAAACCAGAACTTACTATCCGGTTGTTGCTGATAGTTGTCATGGCTACGACAATGGCGATCGATTCTGTGATCAAGGTCACAGCATGAACATTGTAAATCGGTCCATATTAACCACTTAAAGATGAAGTGCCATGACCCCCCCCCCCCCCCCCCCCCAAAAAAAAACAAACAAACATGATTATCAGGTATTATGATTATACTAAGGAAGATCTTTTCCCAAAAAGTGTACAGAAAGAGTTAAAATTAGTTTTTTATGTGGCCACACCCACCAGTTCATTAAGTATGCCTGGTTGTCATGATGGGTGGTGACCCAGCTGACGTTAGCCACACCCACAGTGTTTGGGTGAATGGTAAAAGGGGAGGGGTTGATTATATGATGTCATTTTCAGGGGCCCCACATGAATGTTCTTCATAGGGGGAGGGGGCTATTCAAAGATGTGCACACATTTTCATGACTTTTAAAAAATAGCAGATCTACAAGCTCGCAGTGTGGCACTCGTGCGGTGAGCTTGTATATCTGCTATTTTTCAATAGCTAAAGTGTAAAATAATGAAGGCCCCTCCACCTTGGGCCCTAGTAACTCAGTACCACTTTTCCCCGACTTGTGACGCCCCTGGTCATTTTAACTGTGTTTTTGGATCTGCACTTTTGACCCACAAGGTGGCAGCCTCCCGGAAGAAACCCCAAATACAAAGAGAATACATAATTGCTCACAACAACCACACCAGGGCGCACTAACGAAGTACTGTCAACCTCCTAAACACTCGAAAACTAGAAAAAAGTACAAAACTATGGCGCGCCTCTTTAAACCCTATATGGTTGACGGCGTTGAGCATAAAACTATAGCGTTCAGGGCTCCATAGAATGGTGACGCGTTGCGAGCTTTCCCCGCGATACGGACGGCGGGGTTTAAAGAGGCGGTGCCATAGTTTTGTACTTTTTCTGTTTTTCATGTGTCTAGGAGGTTGAAAGTACTTCATTAGACCCCCTGGTGTGTTTTTTATGAGAAATGATGTATTCTCTTGGTATTTGTTTGTTTTCTCTTGGAGGCTGCCACCTTGTGGTCAAAAGTGTCAGTTAAAAAACACACATACCAAGTATGTCACAGTATCAACTCATCCCCTAATTACTATTCACCCAACAGTGTGGGGTGTGACTAACTTCAGCTGGGTCACCACCCACCATGACATCCATGCATACTTAATGAACTGGGGGTGTGGCCACATAAAAACCCAATTTTAACTCTTTCTGTATACTTTTTTGGAAAAAATCTTCCTCCTAGTATAATCATAATACCTGATAATCATGTTTTAGAGGGGGGAAAAATCATGGCACCACCTCTTTAAGTGGTTAAAGTTTATTTCCTAGAGCAGAGTTTGTGGATATCAGTGTCTGACAGGCAACTATCTCGGACCAATGCTGTTCCCTAGCAACGCCGGTCCACTGTCTGACACGTGCCATGAAATGTTTCAGAATGGGCCTACACGCTGCTGCAACACGAGCATTATGTCCACAGGTTGTAGTGAGATATCATAATTAGGGATGGGACGATACCTGATATTATCGTTTATCGTGATAAAAAACACATTTAAATTATCGGTGATACCGTCCTCCTCGATCAATTCACCTTTTATTTGCTGAGCTCCATATCCGGTACCACTTAAAGGTGATACACCATGCATTTAAAAAGTATTTATGTCATATTGTTTATGTCCCAAAAAACGTTTTTCAAAAGGTTTGAGGCTAAATTACCACTCCTGAATAGAGAGCCTCTCATTTTTGAATGGCTCTCAGAGCATTACCTTTGGCCAGTACCACCTTTGGCCTGAACTGCGCCCCCCGATTTTTTTTTTCTTCAAAAACGGACGTTTATGACGTCACAAACGGCAGCAAATCTGGACAGCCTGTTTTGAGAACCCGTGGGATGCTTTTAACCTCCACCTTCCCAAAACCAGAGAAAGACACAACGGTCTGAAATGGGACTTTGTGAGGATAGAAAAAAAGGTTTTAAAATAGGAAAAGTGAATTTTCATGGTGTATCACCTTTAAACACTCTATAATTGGTCAAATGTACTATAGGTACTTGATACAGTCTTTTTTTCACTCTCTATCAAATGTCTTAGCCGAATAGCTCCCAACGCGACGCGTTGTGAGCTTGTAGATCGGCTATTTTTTGGCAAATGTTCCACCCAAGGATAATGGATTTTGATTATCGCTATAATATCGTAAAATCACGATTTCTTTTGTCACAATAATCGTGATATGAAATGTTCATATCGTCCCATCCCTAATCATGATGTAGGTGAATTCTGCATCGTAGTAAGAGTATGTTAAAGGTAGGGTAGGTAAGTGATATTTTGGGGTAAAAACAAAAAGGTTTTTGTTAGAAGATTAAAACACTATATTCTGATAGTAACCATTGCTATAGACATAGAGCGTTTGTTCCGTCACAGGGGTCTCCCTGTGTCTCCAGCTTTTTAATAAACAGAAAAATCGATATTCAGGTGGACAGGCAGTCAATCATGGCGAGAGTACTCATTTATAAGCTATACTTTTATAGTGTTCCAGCGCCAGGTTTATTGTGTTCCAGTTCCCTTTGTGCCGCGCTGCGAGCTTGCTCATCTGCAGTCATTGGAGGTGTAGTCTGCCTGTTCCCCTCCATTGAGGGATTTTACACCCCGTTTGGTGTTGGGTAGGACACCTACTGGTTGACAAGTAGTACTGCATCAAGCGCATAAGTAAATCCACCTGGCCAGTTTGAAAATAAGAATAAACCCCCCCCCTGGCCAAGAGGAGATTCAGTCTTTGACAGGATAACCGGAACACTCACTCCAAGACACACTCGCCCCCATTTCTTTCACGGACCGCTCGCGTCCCCCCCCAACGGTTCTTATATTCACTTTACTGAGGTTAGGAATAGGGATGTCCCGATACCACTTTTTTGCTGACCGAGTACAAGTACGAGTACTTCATTTTGAGTACTCGCCGATACCGAATACCGATACGAGTACAATTAAACATACTCTCCCCCATGCCTTCGGCTGGTGGAGACAATAATACAAAATGTCTATAATTTTTTTTTTCTTTTTTTTTTTCTTCAGATGTTCCTCACTTTCTGGCTGTATATAACACATTAAATTGCATTGCTTTCCCAGAACATGGCACAACTGCCACACATTTCACTTTTTTTTTCAGGTTTAGCCCATGGAAATTCCTGTACTGTGCATGATAGATGCTCAAACATTTTGTATTTTTACTTTTGATACTTTTTTTTTTTTTAAACTTTGTTTATTTGATTTTCAAGTGAAGCATTTAAGGCAATGAAGTGGTACAATAATAAGAGTAGCAGCTTCTTTTGTACAAACAACAAATATACAACAGTGGTATGAGGATTGACATTTTCACCCAAAACAATTAAAAAAGAATATACATAATATAGGATAAAGAAAATATGTTATTACAGACAAGCAAGCACAAAAAAAAGACAAGACAACAACCAAAAAACAAAAATAAAACAAAAACATCAACATCAGTCAAACAACACATCCACGTCTATGAAATCCATATAATCCGCATAGCAGGACAACACACCCGACACAGCAAACCCATCATATCCAAACCCCAATGGACCTCCTGTATCCTTATAGTATGTCCTCAACCAGAGATGGATTCAGGTTCGTAACAAAATGAAGGAAAGGACCCCATATCTTCCCAAATTTCTCAGTGGAGCCGTTCAGTGCGAGTCTAATTTTCTCCAATTTGAGACAGTGTAAAGTGTCTCTCAACCAGTGAGTGTATGAGGGAGGGGTAGGGGATTTCCAGTTAATTAGAATTAGTCTCCTGGCCAACAGAGTAACGAAGGCCAAAACATCCCTCTCCAATTTGGAAAGAGATGGTAGTGAGGGGAAGACCCCAAACAGAGCACCCAAGGGAGTAGGCTCCACTCTTTGCCCCACTATGTCTGATATAGAGTGGAAGATTTCAGTCCAATAGTTGTGTAGGGAGGGGCAAAGCCAGAACGTGTGAATGAGGTCCGCTGGAGAATGTTTACATCTATCACATTCAGAAGATACGTTGTCATAAATTCTAGCCAACCGAGCCTTAGTGTAATAGATACGATGTACTAGCTTACATTGGATCAGACCATGTCTCGCACAAATAGAGGACCCATGTACTCGTAGTAAGATAGCATCCCATATCTCCTCGGTTATTTCCTCCCCCAGATCTTCCTCCCAGCGGGCTTTTATAGTGTTCAGTGATTCAGGGCGCAAACAACAAATATCTTCATAAATCTGTGAGATTGCACCCTTAAGAACTGGTAATGGGGCCAAGAAAGTGTCTATTGCAGTGTCATCTGGTAAGTTGGGAAAGGCAGGAAATGTATTACGGACAAAGTTGCGGACTTGTAGATATCTAAAAAAATGCTGTTTGGGAATGGAATATTCATCTGCAAGTTGTTGGAAAGATGCAAAGACGTTTTCAATATATAGGTCCTTAAAGGTACGAATACCAAGACCCGACCAGGTTGAGAAGACACCATCTAGCAGGGAGGGATGAAATGCATGGTTAGAAGCCAATGGGGCATTAATAGAGTAAGACTGTAGGCCATAATGACGTCTAAATTGGCCCCAGATCTTCAGTGATTTTTTAACAATAACATTCTTAGTGTATGGGGAGGTGGAGGAAAGAATGGGAGAGTGTAACAGGGCCTTCAGTGACACTGGTCTAGTGGAGTTCGCCTCCATAATCAGCCACGTTGGGGGGGGGTCAAGGACTTCATATAAAATCCAACATTTGAGAATCCTAATATTGGCAGACCAATAATAGGACCTAAAATTAGGTAACGCCATCCCGCCAAGAGATTTGGGTCTTTGCAAGTACTGTTTACGAAGCCTTGGAACCTTCTTATCCCAGATAAACTCAGAGATCATACTGTCCAGCTTATTGAAAAAGGTCTGAGGAAGAAATAGGGGAATACATTGAAAGAGGTAGGAGAAACGGGGAAGAATATTCATTTTCACCGAGTTGATCCGCGCAACCAGGGATAGATTGAGCAAAGACCAACGTTCAATGTCTTCTTTGACCCTTGTCAATAATGGAGCAAAATTAGTCTTATAAAGATCCTCATAACTGCGCAAGACATAAATACCAAGATATTTGAAGCCCTCTAGAGCAGTCTTAAAGGGTAGGTTACCTAAAGGATAGCCCCTGGCGGCATTATTAATAGGGTACTTTTGATACTTTAAGAGAGAGAGAGAAAGGCGAAGTGGCGGAACACACAGGGTACTCGGGCGCTTTGTGAGCAGTATCGGACGAGTACCGATACCGCAAAATAGGCCGGTATCGGGGCGAGTACCGATACCACGAGTACCGATACCGCATCCCTAGTTAGGAATAAGGTTAGGTTTAGGCATAGTTTTACTGAGGTTAGGTTTCTTGTATTCTCTGACAGAGGGGTAGATGTTTGTTCTCCGCCACACAGGAAGACACCATGTTCAAATCACCAGGAGTACTTAATACTTTTAAAATTCCACTCTGCTCTGGTGACGATGTCATGATGTGAAGGAGGCGCTCCCATCACCGTAGCGTAGAAATGGAAGCTTTTCTGAAGTGATCATTGTGCTGAGCCCAGGGGCGGGGGGGGACTGAGTTACTAGGGCCCAAGGTGGAGGGGCCTTGATTGTTTTATACATTTAGCTATTGGAAAATAGCAGATATTCAAGCTCACAGCGCGGCACCGAGTGCCGCGCTGCGAGCTTGTAGATCTGCTATTTTTGAAAAGTCGTGAAAAAACGTGTGCAAATCTTTGAATAATTATATGCATTTTTTAAGCCAACATTTGGAACTAAAATGTTGCTTCTGGGAGGGTCCCTGGAACGAAATATTTTTAGATGGGGGTCCGTGGCCAAATACATATCATTTTGGGGGTCCTTGACATGAAAAAGTTTGAGCGCCACTGACATAGAACCACAGTTAAAAAAAAAAAAAAAGAAAAAAAAAAAACCTTTAGAAGGATTTGAAATATTCAAAGACCGGCACTTGATTTTTCAAAAATAGCACATCTGCAAGCTCGCAGCGCGGCACTCGGTGCCGCGCTGCGAGCTTGCACATCTGCTATTTTTCAATAGCTAAAGCACAAAACAATGCGTTCCGTGCAGTCTAAATGGGTTAAACCCCCCTCCTCCCCCTATGAAGAACATTCACGGGGGGCCCGCAGTGGATCCTTGTACCCAGAATTTGGTGCGTCACCCCTGGCCGAGCCGCTGGTATACCCCCTGCTGCTGCCGTCCCGGCCGCCGGTCGGCCCGGGTCTATTTATAACCTGGAATGATTTGATTCTTTAGCTATTGAAAAATTGCAGACACACAGTACAAGCTCACAGCGCAGCACCGTGAATGAACACCCTGCTCTATCACACTACATCGCCACCCAAAAACAGCAAAAGCAGCGGAACCACAAGCCCCCGAAACGCGGTCGCTGTCTATACCCGCCAACTACCTGTACATATCGTCACTGTCGGGCAGAAACCTCGTATCTCCAAGTTTCAAATGTGTATGTTTTTTCGCGAGGTAAAGCCCTGCTTCACCATACAAGACTATCGCACAAAAGTAGTGAAAACAGCAGATCTAGAAGCACACAACGCCTCGCATCGCGAGGCGTTGTGTGCTTGTAGATCGGCTGTTTTCACTAGTTTAGTTCATTTTTTAAATGATAAATACAAAATGAACGCTTTTGGACATGCAAGGTTTCCACCTGACAACTACGTATACATTGTATCAATGTCTTTAGGACGCCCCCCTCCTCGTAAACGAGACGCTATACGGTAAATCTCAAAGGGTAAGGGGGGGTTTATTCCTAATAAAGAATTTCAATCATCGTTGATATACCGTATGGGACACGAAGACACACGGAAAACGTGCAGGGAGAAAAGAGGGTGGAGGTGGGGATGGAGAGAGGGGAGAGGGAGGAGAGAGGGTGGAGATGGAGGGATGTGGTGGATCCTCCAGAGCAGGCACGTGCACACATAGACATCAAACGGGGCTCGAGCCCCTGCCCTTTTAACTGTCTGTAAAAAGGTGCCCTTTCCAGACCATGAATGCAGTTTTTACTGTGGTGAAATGAAATGCAAACGCCCGCTTTCCATGCCAAACCTGAAGGCAGCATTCAAGAGAATTGCCTTGTCCAAACTCTCCTGAACTTGAATGCGGCGTCTTACGTTGAAAGAATTGCCCTCTCCGTGTAGAAATCCATGCCGTTACGCCACATCTCCAGTATTCACTTGACTATGCTTAGTTCAGTGTGGTATCAAGCACCGAAAATAGCCGACCTCCAAGCTCGCAGTAGGGATGGGACGATAAGCGATATTATCGTTTATCGTGATTAAAAAACACTCACGATAATCGTATCGCGGAGGTTTAATTTATCGTGTTATCATCCTCCGTCATGCACTGGGATCACCTTTCATTCGCCGAGATGCATATTACTTAAACCCCCTGTAATTGGTAAAAGGTAGTTATAATATACGTACTTGATACAGTCTTTTGCACTATCAAATGTCTTTGCCCAAAAAATAGCCGATCTACAAGCTCACAACGCGTTGCGACGCGTTGTGAGCTTGTAGATCTGCTATTTTTTGGGAAATGTTCCGCCACCAGGATAATTGATTTCGATTATCGCGATAATATCCTAAATCCTGCCGTAAATCACGATTTCTTTTGTCACAATAATCGTGAAATGAAACGTACATATCGTCCCATCCCTATAGCTTGGAGGTCTGCTATTTTCAATATTTTCACCAAAAGGCCCTTTTTTTTTTTTTTTTTAGAAATGTCAGCCCCTGCCTCTCTAACATCCTCTGCACGTCCCTGCTCTAGAGTTGTGCAGGGAGGGCAGTGAGTGCAGTGCAGTGCAGTGGTCCAGTGGAGGAGGAGAGTTAGTGCTGCTTCGTGTATAAGGCTGCAACCAGGCCTGTGAAGCCTCCACTGTCCCATAACTCTATTCCATTGTGATTCTAGGGGTCACGATTCAAAAAAAAAAAAAGGAAAAAAAATGTATCTATTCCAATCAGTCATGTTGTTGTCATCTGGACTTTAACAAATGAAGCCTAGACGTCATTTCCAACATCGATTAACATTTTCGATGCCCTATTTTATTATTCGTCGCACAGCGAATAAAAATGATATCAAATGCGACGCAATGTGAGCTTGTAGATCGGCCATTTTCATTTTTTTGGAAACGTTTCGCCTATTAAAAACATGCCCTAAAATAGGGATAGACTACTAATCAATATCGATTAGAGATGTTTTTATATATATATATATATCGTCGTTGTCAGGTGGAAACCTTGTATGTCCAAAACCGTTCGTTTTGCATTTATCATTTTTAAAATAATTAAAACTAGTGAAAACAGCCGATCTACAAGCACACAACGCCTCGCACCGCGAGGCGTTGTGTGCATGTAGATCAGGAGATCAGGATTGGTTTTAAATCCCAGTGCAGTGCAGGGATCCTGCCTAAGAGCATGTGTGCTACGGTGCTGCGGTGTACGAACATGATGGTTAGACGTGTGCAATGTTTCTGCCGTGGAAAAAGACAGATGCTGGTCATGTTCATATGTAACACGATGATGTACATAGTATATGATCCCAGGTGCATCATGGTACTTGTAGTTTCAAAGAGAATAATGTAGCTGTCATGTGCAGTGGCCCATGACGCGTCTAACCTGTGGTATGTGACATTGTCCTCAACCCAGCCCATGAACAATTCTTTTTTATTACCGCTTATTTTAACCCATTTTAGGCCTAGAATTATTGAATGCTTTAACCAGTGAAAAATAGCAGATATACAAGCTCTCTGCAAGCTTGTAGATATGCTATTTTTGAAAAAGTCGTGAAAATGTGTGCAAATCTTTGAATAACTCAAATTTTGCTTAATCTGGGGGGTTCCTGGAACTAAATATTTTGAGATGGGGGTCCGTGGCCAAATAAATATCATTTTGGGGGGTCCTTCACATGAAAAGGTTTGAGAACCACTGACATAGTAGTCTCTCAAGAACAGACTAACTGAGCTCCAGTTAAGTGAAAAGGACCTTTTCTTTGACGATGGCTGGCCAGATTGCTGACATAGAAACATAGGGTTTTTCAAAAAATCTTAGAAGGATTCAAAAGACACTTATAGAATCGGGTCAAAATTCAAATTTTCACAATTTTTCAAAAATAGCAGATCTACAAGCTTGCAGCGCGGCACTCGGTGCCGCGCTGTGAGCTTGTATATCTGCTATTTTTCAATAGTTAAAGCATAAAATAATAATACACAATAATGTGTACCCGTTCTGAATGGGTTTTAATCACCCTTAATTATTCATTCATTCTTAATGAATATTTCCTTTTTTTTTTTGCTCAGTCAATGTCATTGTTTTAGCAGAGCTGTTCATTTAGTCGCTATGCAGAACACCACCATGTTTGTTTCATTTGACCCTCAATTGTTCTGTGCCGTCGTTTCGTCTCTGTGTCAGCGAGCTCCTCGCTGCCACCCTGTGGTGGAGAGTGGGAACTGCGGCAGCCACCCCCCAGGCATTGCAGTATCAGCACTTACCTAACGTCATGATGTCTGTTCTCATGGCAGTGAGGGCACGCACGCACGCACACGCACGCACATACACACACACGCACGCACGCACGCACGCACACACACACACACGCACACACACACACACACACACACACACACAGACTGTTTGCCTCACATGGAAAAATAAAGTAATTGTGGTAGATAAAAATAAACCAGATAGGCTACGATTCAATAAACTCACAATCAAGACACAATGACAGCATTATTACACATCCCAGTTCAGAGATGATACAATGATAAAACACACGCGCGCACGCACGCACGCACGCACGCACGCACGCACGCACGCACACACACACACACACAATGACATATTTGAATAGCACATTCCGAGTAATACATATATTTTTTACATGTTTGTATCTGTAAATAAAATAACCTGGGTTTAGATACGAACAGTTCAGCAGCTAGCAAGGCTGGCAGAATAGAATAGAATAGAATAGAATAGAATAGAATAGAATCTTAACCCTAACCTCACAGAAACTATGGCTAAACCTAACCTCAAAACCACGCCCACCTGGTCCAAACCCGGGGAAAAGAGAAAGTCCGTAATTGATACAGGTTGATATCATAGACAAGGCATACAAACATCAGCCTCCAGAGGGCGCCAGAATGAGATGACGAGACCAATAATTGTAGACCTGCTCTGTGAAAGGCCAGAGTCCATGTTACAGTGAGTGAATGATGCTGATAATCCCTTAACCTTCTCCCTCTCTCTCTCCCTCTCTCTCTCTGCCCCCCCCCCCCCCTCTCTCTCCCTTTCTCTCTGTCTCTCTCTCTCCTTCTCTCCCTCGGTCTCTCTGTCCGTCCGTCCGTCCGTGCAGCACTCGACGCTGTCACGTAAGTTCGTTGAGGTGATGACTGAGTACAACACCACGCAGTCCAAGTACCGGGACCGCTGCAAGGACCGCATCCAGAGACAACTGGAGATCAGTGAGTACACACGCACAAACACTCCTACACACACACACACACACACACACACACACACACACACACACACACACACACACACACACACACACACACACACAAGCCTAGAGCCGAACTACAAGCCCACAATACGCTGCAACGCGTTGTGTGCTTGTAGATCGGCAATTGTTTTGCAACTATGTATAAAAGGTGTTTTATTCTATTTCCAACCCCTGAACCTTTTGAAATATCTTAACCTTAAACTCATTCCCCAACCCGGGTCTTTTTCTAATTGTAAACGTGTGTCTAAAAATCTATCTCCAACCATAAAACAACAGTTTATTTCTTGTGAGGACCGAAGATCCTCACAAGTGTGGTAAAGTAGACACACACACACACACACACACACACACACACACACACACACACACACACACACACACACACACACACACACACACACACACACACACATCCAAACTTTATACGCACATCCACAGCGGGCAGCGAGACAAATTGACGTTGAGGGTTTTACTGTTGAGGATCCAACACCACGGATCACAGGTTTGTTTTTGTATGAATACAACCAGTAAGACGCCTCAGGGCGAGGTCGCGCCAATTCCAGTGGCCAGTGATGTATATCGGACCAGTTACCCATATATGGAGACCCATGCGTGATAGTCAAGCCAGAGCGTGATGTCAGAGCAGCAAACCCATAGAACCACAGACAAACCAATAGAACCACAGACACACCTATAGAACCACAGACAAACCCATAGAACCACAGACAAACCCATAGAACCACAGACAAACCCATAGAACCACAGACAAACCCATAGAACCACAGACAAACCCATAGAACCACAGACAAACCCATAGAATCACAGACAAACACATAGAACCATAGACAAACCCATATAACCACAGACAAACCCATAGAATCACAGACAAACACATAGAACCACAGACAAACCCATAGAACCACAGACAAACCCATAGAACAACAGACAAACCCATAGAACCACAGACAAACCCATAGAACCACAGACAAACCCATAGAATCACAGACAAACCCATAGAATCACAGACAAACCCATAGAACAACAGACAACCCCATAGAATCACAGACAAACCCATAGAACCATAGACAAACCCATAGAACCATAGACAAACCCATAGAATCACAGTGACAGCAATCTGGGAACCCATCGTCAAAGAAGAAAGGGCGACACCCATCGGAGCGTTCTCTGAGGCTCTCTCTCGATTACAGATTACAGTGACAGAGATACGTGGACAAGATGTGCCGGTTTTCTATAAGTATACTTAAGACCTGCGGTCGCAATAAGTGTGACCCTATGTTTTAACAGCGGGCCGGCGGCAACAGCCGGTGACTCTGGGCGACGTCGTCCGAAAGGTTAAATTATGTTCATGTTTTTGGCCAACGCGTCCCACTGACAAATAACGCACTTCCGGAAAATACGGCCGCCCGCCGGCCGCTGTTAAATCGCAACCGTGAGTTTTGTCTCGGTATGCAGGTTGTTCTGGTCTCATCGGCATCTGATCGGAACCGTGAACAGCTGCGGATCAGCGAGGCAATTAAAAACAAAAACTAATGATCATTATAAATGAGATCATTGCGGATTACACAGATGGTTATAACATTCTCATATGTTGTTTTACAATGCCGTTGTAACACCGAATGTACGCACACGCACACGCACACACACACACACACACACACGCACACGCACACGCATACGCACACGCACACGCACACACGCACGCGCGCGTGCGCATAAATGCAGACTGCAGAGGTGGTGCAGATATTTTCTCGGCAGTGGAGCTCTGACCTTCAGCGAGACAGATGCAAGTTACACACACACACACACACACACACACACACACACACACACACACACACACACACACACACACACACACACCAGCCGGTAGTGTGTGTAGTAACATGGTGGTGTAGTAAAATGTGACCATGCCACTAATGCTGTCTCTCCGTTTTCTCTCTCCTTCTCCCTGCATGCTCTCCTCTATGTGCATGTACGTGTGTGTGTGTGTGTGTGTGTGTGTGTGTGTGTGTGTGTGTGTGTGTGTGTGTGTGTGTGTGTGCATGCATAAATAACTGTTTGTATTTGCGCGTATTCCTGTCTCGTGTATGTGTGCTACTTTGTGCTCCTGTGTGTGCGCGTTTCTGTTTTTCTGTGTGTGTGTGTGTGTGTGTGTGTGTGTGTGTGTGTGTGTGTGTGTGTGTGTGTGTGTGTGTGTGTGTGTGTTTGTGCGTGTGCACTCACCCCTGCGTGTGCATTTGTGTGTGTGTGCGTGTGCTTCTTTTGTGCGTGCTTGCACATTTGTGTGTGTGTGTGCGTGCCTGTGTGTGTGTGTGTGTGTGTGTGTGTGTGTGTGTGTGTGTGTGTGTGTGTGTGTGTGTGTGTGTGCGTGCGTGCGTGCGTGTTCGTGCGCGTGTGTGTGTGTGTGTGTGTGTGCGTGCGCGCTCTGCAGCCGGGAGGACCACCACCAATGAGGAGCTAGAGGACATGTTGGAGAGTGGCAAGCTGGCCATCTTCACCGACGATGTAAGCACCGCACCTGAGCCCCGCGCGGGCCCCGTTTAAAACGTCATTCTGGTATCTGAGATACAAAATGGCCGCCGGGTGCGTTGTGACATCTAGTGAACACGGCAGCAGGTCACGGGTCACATGACGTCCAGACCAAACTGGGACTGCGGCGGTGAGGTGTCGCTCTAAAAGAAAAGCCCGGGTTTACGCGCCGCCGCGCGTCGCCGTCCGCGCCCCCAAGTTTTATCGGCGCGTGACGGCGTCGCGCGACGGGGCGTCAACTCTAGGGGCTTAACAGTGCCGGGGGGACTTTTAAGTTGAAGGAGGGGCCCTCGAATCCTTCAAATTAAAAGTTCACATGTTCGCAGAGGCCACATGCCATTGGCCAGTACCAAGATCACATGACCTTAGTGTCTTCTGGTGCTGGTCGGTGTCATACCCTGTGACACACTGTTCCTTCATATTGACCTTTTTTATTATTTCTGTTTGTGATGCAACGTTTTCTGAAGACTTGAGGCTTCATTCATACGCCACGGCACCATGGTACCGCGGGCCGACAAACAAACATGTCACTATTTTTCGGTCATGGTTAGAAATAGCTAAAATAGTAGATCTACAAGCTCACATTGTGATGCCTTGTGAGCTAGTAGATGTGCTATTTTCGTTATGCGTGGTATGATGAAGTATGTATAGGGCTTAAGTCGTTAAGCTAACACATAATTGCAACTGAAAGACGACATTAAGATGAGATGAGATAGACTTTATTAATCCCCCAAAGGGGAAATTGAGGCGTTACAGCAGCATAATGTGATCAAATAAATAATCTACAAGACAAATAAAGAACACATGTACATAATAGGGCATTAACGACTTGTGATTTTTGCAAGTCGACTCGACTCGGTAAAAAGTTGAGTTGATGTCGATTTTATTGTTTGATGATCACATCACACACAACCCCCAGATGAATAACTTAAAGTGCAACATTGTTTTCTCACTCAATTTAAGGACTTTATAGTACCTCTAAAATGACAAATTAAACACTGTCCAAATTGTCAAATATATAGAGGCAGAAATGGTGAAAATAGCCGATCTGCATGCTCACAACGCCTCGCGACGCGAGGCGTTGTGAGCATGTAGATCTGCTATTTTCACAATAGAACCGTGTTATACAAAATGTAATCATTCTGTCCTTGACAAAAAGCAATCCCACTGTTTGAATGCTGTACAGACGCACACATGGAGCAAAAATAACGCTAGAAAAAAATACAAAGGATTTATTTTTTTCAACTTCGACTTTCGACTTTGTCTGGTGGGAGTCGACTTGTGTAACGAAGTCGACTGAGTCGACTTGTCGACTTTTTCGTTAATGCCCTAGTAGGACATAATCGCACGAGAGCAGACACAGAAACAATTGCATTTATTGAGAAAGTTCCCATGCATCATGCAATCTGATGGCAGTTGGCATACATTAAAGACAGCCCGTATCACTCTGTTGCTGCTGTTGTTTTTTTGGTGGCAAGATGGAAATAAGTACCTGCACGGGTAACTGGAGAGATCTAAACAGCTCTGTGTTAAAAAGCAGACCATGTTGAGAGCATCCCAGTGAGAGCTGCAGAGCCGGGACAGGTGACCATGGGGTCATCATCATCATTCACTGTCCCGACCGTGTCCTATAACGTCTTGTTGTCCAAACCGAACGTGCCTCCTCAGATCAAGATGGACTCTCAGATGACCAAGCAGGCCCTGAACGAGATCGAAACCCGACACACTGAGATCATCAAACTGGAAAACAGCATCCGCGAACTCCACGACATGTTCGTTGACATGGCCATGCTGGTGGAGAGCCAGGTACGGCGGCACGCACGCACGCACGCACGCACGCACGCACACACGCACGCACACACACACACACACACACACACACACACACACACACACACACATTTGAACAATTTATTCATGTCCACACAAAGTAGAGCACACATGGGACAAATATTAAAGGTCATGTATAGGGCTGTCACAATTATTACGTAATCGTCTAATCGTGATTATTTGACATAATCGTGATTTTTTGGGGGGGAAATAGCAGATCTACAAGCACACAACGATGCGACGCGTTGTGAGCTTGTAGATCGGCTATTTCCACTATCAATGTTCTTTTTTAAGTATAAAGTTGTCAAATATGTCAGTAATTTCTTTGTATATTTAGGTTATGTGTCATATCTACCATATGCAACTTTAAAGCCTAAAAGCCAAACAGAAATGTAATTATCAACGACAAAAACACAATTAAATCACTAATCGTCAATTATTTGAATGACAATTAATCGTCATGTAAAATGTCATATCGTGACAGCCCTAGTCATGTACACAGGAAGTAGAAAACAAACAACTGTAGTTTATTTGAAAACTACATTCTAAAGACAGGGAAATAATTATTATAGCCAGAAGATGGTAATGCCCACAAGGGCATACATAGCCTGGCACACTGCCCACAAGATGTACTCTAGGGTATAGCATCAAAAAACTGGTATAAGGCAAGTCACATGACAGTCTTCTGTCATGTGATTTGCAGCAGATTCTAATAGACTAATCACTGAAACTCACCTTCACCTGTCATCAGGTGAGGTTTGTAGTGTCTACAAGAAAAACCGCTCTGAAAAGGAAATGCCCAAATAAGGCATTTCCTGTGTACAGGGCCTTTAAAAGCAAAGTTAAGGTTACAATCACAAAGTCACGGCATATGTCTTAATGATACAATAATCATGTCACTCAGTAGGCCTACTCTATAGCCCCTTTTCCACTGACATGGCCCAACACCACACCACTCCACACCGCCCACTTGTGCCAGGTTTTCCACCACAGCTATTTTTTGGCGAATCCATTTGTGTAGAGTGAAATAGGAGCATACAGTACCAAATGTGCCAGGTCTGTTTATCAAGTATAGAGGTGTGGTGTTTTAAAGTGGTAATGAACAAAAGCTAATTCATCCCAGTGTATGTCAGAGGACAAATCCACGATGAAGTGAATTCTCTGCGATACGATTATTGTGAGTGTGCTTTTATCTTGATGAAGGATAATAACGATTACCGTCCCATCGCTACTTACACGCATGCACATGTACGCACACAGGCACACGCGCAGGCAGACAGCAGTGTTTTTAAACCAGGGTTGTTTTGGCAGAGGACATTTCACAACTGTGTTTCCATATAGAATGCATTATTATTGCAATCAGTTAAAGGACAACTTTGTTTTTTTACAACAAGGCTTCATATTTTATATTGTAATTAGAGAAAAAAAATCATTTGCTTAGTTCTATTGTTTTATCACGTTTACCGTGCTAAAATGTGGGGCATGCGTACGCACGGCCACACAAGTGGCTAAATATGTATTTTTAGACACAAAAGCCAGCAGTTTCTTTATTGCTATTTACAGTAACACTTCTAGCCCCCATAAGTCACATCCAACCATGAAAGGTTGCGTTGTATCTTGGGAATGGGCTTATTCTGTGTAAAATGACATATTTAGCCACTTGTACGCATGCCCCCAACCACTGAAATAAGAATCTCAAAAACAATTTAACACTCATCTTTTAAAATTCTTTAATTACAATCTAAAAAACTAAAGTTGTCCTTTAATAGAAGATTAAACAACTTTATGCAACAAACAAGGAGTAGTTATCGGTGGCTAACAACAAAGCAGGAGGAAATATTGGAAGATACAGTGTTACAACATTAGAAGTTAGGCTCTTAACTTTCACAATGTTCACATATACCGCTGTTGTACGTAATCGGTATGTGCTCGTTGCTTGTATGTTGTTGCATGCTAATTGTGTGGGTGTGTGCGTGTGTGCGTGTGCAGGGAGAGATGATTGACAGAATTGAGTACAACGTGGAACACTCTGTGGACTATGTGGAGCGAGCCGTGTCTGACACCAAGAAGGCCGTCAAGTACCAGAGCCAGGCCCGTAAGGTTAGTAGTACGCGCACAGTACCAGAGCACCCGTCCAGGGGCGTCAATTGGGTATGGCAGGGGTATGCAGCTTTTAAATATAAATCCATGAATGTCTCTTTGTTAAATTACAGTAAAAATAAAGTGCACATTTTAACAAAATGGTCACTTTAACAAGGCATTATAATTATATTCTCCACACTTGTATTCTCCCCATCTTGACAAAATGGTATATTCCCAGGTTCCGTGGGTCAGCTGCACAGGTGCAATGCATTATTGTAAATGTGGCACGTTTACTAACATGCCAAGTTTAGATGCACTTGAACAACCCGTTCCAGGCTGCCATATCCAGCCCAAGAAACGTGGAAACCTGTGTAAAAAACTGACAAAACTAGTTTTTTTCAGACATTGTGAAAATAGCCGATCTACATGCTCACAACGCCTCGCAGCGCGAGGCGTTGTGAGCATGTAGATCTGCTATTTTCACAATAGAACCGTGTTATACAAAATGTAATGCCTCTTTTCCATGAGGACTCCCATCTTTGCCATACCCTAGCTTTTGCTGAACTGACGCCACTGCACCCGTCACACTGCTGAACAACCCGTACGGTTTGTCGCACTTAGAACTACAGACTCACTCCCTAGCTTCCGCCGTGGACTGAAGACTCACCTCTTCAGACTCCACCTAAACCCATAGCACTACTGTAACACGCCCCTTCCCTCAATGACCATACATGAAGCTAGTTAGCATTTTTAGGTTTTAGAAACGTTTTTAGTGATTTTTTACTGTTTTTTTTACTGATTAGGTGCGTGGTCTACCTATATGTTATTGTTTTTCTAGATTGATATTCCTATTGTTATTGTTGTTGACGTACTGACACATGTTATCTTGCTTATCATATTGATGTATTACCTGCTTATTGTAAGTCGCTTTGGATTAAAAGTGTCAGCTAAATGCCTCAATTGTAAATTGTGCACAGCTCTGAAGCACCCGTCACTGTACCGAAGCATACGTAAGGTTTGTACGACTGTAGACTGGCGCGTGCTGCTGCGTTCCTGCTCTCTAGACCAGTGGTTCCCAAACTGTTCAGGTCGAGACCCAAAAGAGAAATTAGGCATTTGCCCCGGACACAAACTAGTGAAAACGGCCGATCGACAAGCTCACAACGCAACGCTTTGCGCCTCGCTGTGAGCTTGTAGATCGGCTATTTTCACTACTTCTTAATTCTTTTCTAATTTATGGAATATCTTAGATTTTTCTTTGATTTATTAATGAAATGACTTGGAAAAAATCATTCCATTCTTCTTTTATTCATTAAACTCGTAGCTTTTTAGGAGAAAAAACTTTTAACTCATTGACTGCGATTTTGATCCCTCTTCTTTTGCGACAAACTGCCAGCATTTTGTTTAACTTAACGTGGGCGCATGCGTGCACATCGTGCACGGCCGTTCACAGATCGCGTTCGCTCTACGATCCAGCCGTGGAAAGCAACAAAAAAGAGCAGGGAACTAAAAATTAAGAAAAAATGTATGCGTGCCCCACAAATGGGTCCCGACCCAGTGTTTGGGAACCAGTGCTCTAGAGAGCCTGGCTCCTTAGCCGACTGGTAATGTTACGCGCCCACGGATCCAGGTGTACCAGGTTTGTCTCCCGGGCGGGCGCTACAACTGCACAGAAGCACCCATAAAGTTAACCGTGCAGAACTGAAGCACCAGCAGGTCAGTCCACATACTGTACTGAATGAAGAACAGCGCCTCACCCTCTCTCTCTCTCTCTCTCTCTCCCTCTCTCGCTGCATGGACCCTGCAGAAGAAGATCATGATCATCATCTGCTGTGTAATCCTGGGTGTGGTCCTGGCGTCTAGCATCGGAGGCACGCTGGGCTTCTAGAAGCCCCCGTTGCCTCCGCCGCTGCCGCCATGACGACTGATACCCAGCTCCACGACCGACCGTCCAATTGACAGCCAGCAGAGAAAAGCAAAAGAAAACAACGACAACAACCAACCAACAACAACAACAACAACATCAACAACAACCTACAATCTACAACTTACAACCACAAAAAAACACCACACTAGAACAAGAATGCTATCCAATCACAGATAAGAGGGGGAAAAAAAGCCGACATACCAAGGTGTTGGGTGGGGGTTGCAAAAACAACAAAGACAAAAAAAGATGTGTATCAAAAACGTTAAAAACGCCACCGCATTATAGCTGACATAAATACATAATGTATACGAAAAAGAGAGGGTTACAAATAAGTCTTAATATTTATTACAGATGTACATGTAAATGTATGGAACATGTGAAGCAACACATGGGTTAGCTACCTGTAAAGAAATGTATGACCTATACGATGACTTTTACTTGTTTGTTTTGCTCTTTTTTTTTCTTCTTTTCTTATTTTTTAAGGGTTTCTTTGTTTTTTTGGGAGTCTCTGATGACAGTTAAACAGTGACCGGTGTGTGGGGTCGTGTGTTCTGCGAGGCGGGTTCTAGAGTCTAAATCCCTTTTCACTAGAGCTGGTGGGTGTCGGGGAGGTCTAGAGCTAAAGGCCCAGCGCGCCCCAGAACATCCAGAATGCGACGCAGTGTTCTTGAGAAAACAAACGAACGTGCAACATTTTCTACCGGTCGGTTTCTGTGAGCAGTTTCAGAGCGGAGTACTTCAGAGCCTACTTCCAGGACGTAAATGTGTTCCTCTAGTTCCTCCGCGCGGCGGAAGAGCTGCGCTCTAGAGTCACATTTATGCACTAGAAGTAGTTTTCTGAAGGACCCGCTGTCAAACTGGCTCTGCAGCACATTGCTGTTAGACTCAGCAAACCCAGACGACAGGCCCCCTTGTCTTTTGGGAGGTACCGGCCTCGCTATTGGTTCACATAGACCTCTTGAGATCCCCCTCTCATTGGTCCCTCGCTTCTGCCATTCACCTTAGTCGGCCTATCAGCAAGCCTTATCTGCCACAGTGTGGGCAAATCAATCCGGATTTCTTTGGGCATGTTAATTTGTCCTTATATTTTGAGCTATATGGGAGAAGCCCACTCACCCGGCTTTGTAGATGACCAATGCAATAGCTGAATACCTCCTTTGGGGGGAGGGGGGGGAGGGGTGTTATTGCATTGGTAGATTTCCGTGCTGACAACCTCCCCTTCTGGTCTCATCCAATCACAGAGCAGAGGGACGGGCTGTGGGTTTTCCTCTTCCAACATGATTGGCCGGCAACAGAAAACCAATAGTTTGACTCACAGGCGGAAGGTTGGAAAGGAGCGGAGAAACTGATGTACAGTTGAACTATGCAGCTTTAGATATAGACGACTTGTCCCGCCTCCTTCCCCTAAAGACGGCCAACGAGAAATAAGAGTTCACGTCAGGGTGACCAATGACACGCGGGGACGAATAATTGCGCGTGCAGTAAAAAAGGGCTGTCATTCACTTGTCGCCATGGAAATTAAAACGGGAGCTTTTAACACCATAGCAACGGCGGAGGTCATATATACTGTAGGTCAAGCTCCGGGCCGTCACGACTGTTCTTCCAGGAGATTCTCAAAATGAAGAGAACGCGTTAAAAAGTAACAAAGAAGAAAAAAAGAAAAATCCCAACACCTAATGAACAAACGAGACCGACCCTGAAATCTTAGGAAACCTTACCAACCTTGCTTGCCCTGGAACCTGAGTGTCATAATGACGACGTTCGATGTATGTTTCGGTTTGGTTTGGTTTTGCTTTGTGTTTCGTTTTTATTTTATTTTTATTTTGTATTCTTAATTTTTTTGGAGGAATGTTTGTTAGTTGGTTGCTTGGTTGTTTTTTCCGTGATGATGCTGTTCCCAGTGCGTGGCGTGTCCTGTGAGTGTCCGGCCTGCCATCTTAGATTTTAGACGCAGTTCCTTTTATGTCCTTATATGGTTTGAAGCATTTGCCTGTAAGTTTCCCTCTTCCCCCGATACCCCCCGACCCCCCCTCCTCCCACACTCCATCCCTCCACTACTCTTCCATCTATCTATAGTAATGACACATTACACACCGCGTAGATGCCTGAGAGTAATACAGGTGCTATTGGTTTGGGAGGATTGCGACACGTAGCATGCTAATGTTAGATTATAGATTTTCCTATTGGAAAGGTGGGGGAACACGTTTATAAGCAACCGTCCGCGTAACCCTCTTCATACACACAAACTATGATTTCATCATATTCACGAATCAGTTCTCTGAACACATACCGTTTGTTACGTATCGCCATGCTACTGCTAGCGTTATCATGCTGTGGCCTAGCGGTACCCTTATCATGCTAAGTCCTAGCGGTATACCCTTGCCACACCCTTGGCTAGCAGTTTAGTATGTTATTTATTATGCTATGGTGGCGACGGCTAGCTATCACGAAACTATATCATTTTCTACACACCTATTTGCCTAGTTTGGTCGTGACACACTTTTCAGCACAATGGTTATTAACAACGGCACATATCGACACAGCATGATGCTGTTTGCTGGCACCTGTTGTGCATAAAAGTAGCACAAATTGCCCAGACTAGACATAGACATACAGGGGCCACATGAAAGTAACACGGTTATGAAGATCGCGGCTCAATTCATGCGGTACTGTGGTTGTACATCTATACGCACGATTTATGCTTCGGCATGCGGCGACGTTACATGCTAAAGAAATAGCAGTGCTTTACGGATGTGGCGCGTATTTTCAGCATGCGACACTGTCACGTGACGGAGCATAAAACTAAGCCAATATGGGGTTATGAATGTTCATTTCATTCGGCACAGAGGTAGGCTACTCTCTGTCCTGTGCTGTAGGTTGTGGTTCCGTTAAACTCTACCGTCACAATAGAAAAAGGTGGAAATATTTGTAATGGGACCTACAGCACAGCGCAATGCTAATTGCTAACCCGACCATAATGCCACAGTCGGTTTCAATGTCGTCACATACATCAGGCGGCGAGCTCCCATTAAGCAAGGCACTTAACCCCTAAACTCTGCCGTCAGCGGAAGAAGCTGGTGATCCAACAGCAGACAATATTTCAGAGCCACATATAGGTCATAATACTGTATATATGAATATTATTACTCGAGATATGGGTTGTGGTTAGTCATCCATTCTCTGCTGCATTACACAAGAGGCTAGCTAACAACGTGAACAATGCTCCAGCGCCAGCCACGAAGCCTGACTCAGATACAGACAGCCTGCGGCGCCATCCCACCTACAGTACAGCCTGTGTGTGTGTGTGTGTGTGTGTGTGTGTGTGTGTGTGTGTGTGTGTGTGTGTGCGTGCGTGCGTGCGTGCGTGCGCGTGAAGGCAGATGAGCTGAAGCATTCTGACAGTATGGGGCCACCTCCATGCCGAATCCCAGCTCAGCTGTGTATCGCGTGTGTGTGAGTGTGGGTGTGTGTGTGGGGGGGGGGGGGGGGGGGGGGGGGGGAGTTGCCTTCCCTTCACCAATTGCCTACGTACCCCTCCCCCACACACTCTCTCACATGAATTCCCCCCTTAAAACATATTATGCCCCATTTCCCGCACACGCGCCCCCTCTAAAAACATACACACTCCATGTCGGAGGCAATAATTCAATTGCTTTATACCATTTAGATTAGGTTTGGTGACTTTGCGCGGTTCGCTTCTTTTCTAGACTCTGTCCTATCATGTTCTGAACACCAGGTTCAAATTAGCCGTGTTGACTTATTGGTAGCAATACCTCGCCAAGGAAAGGGGAAATAAATCAGCGCTTTTTGTCCAATACTGTGTGCTGTTTTGCAGCGTTTGTAGTTAGTTAGTTAGTTAGTTAGTTAGTTAGTTAGCATTTATGTGTTTGCTGTACATGTCCTTGATATTGTAAATACAATTTAACAGGACAAGGACAGTAGTGGAGGTGCAGTCAACATTTATTATTTTTCTTTTCTTTCTTTTTTTACCACCCAAAACCAAAACTGACTTCATACAAAAAAGTCTTCATACTGAAACCAAAGTGTAGTGACCACTACCCCGTGTCCTATTGAACAGCAAAATCCAATAGATTTTTCTTTTTTTTTTTTGTCTAAACTTTAGTTGGGCAAAATGTTAGTAGGTTTTTAGTGGAATATTGTGTTGTTTTCATTCACACAAAGGGACGGAAGCTCTTTAACAACGTTCAACCTGGTGTCCCCAGTTTAGGCATGTCATTATAGGCGGAAATATTATTCGCCTATAAATGTAAAATCTTCAAAATGTTCGAAAACTGTGAAAACGCAACACGTCTGTCTGTGAGCTACTTCCCCCCCTATTCTTTATACAACAAAGTATAGACGGGTTTCTCATAGACATCGATAAATTGACACAACTAGAGACAGAGTTACATCCCGGTCCTGTAGATATATCAACTCTGCCAACACAGGAAAACAAAATAAGTTGCCGCAAAGCTCAGCGCGTTATACATCCACCAATGTCACCCCTCGCCCCACCAGTGATGTCATATTCCCTCTCGCTCCATCTGTCCCGCTCCGTTCAGGTAGTTATTTTTCTGGAATCTGTTTAGGCTTCTACTCGACCGGTTGGTTGTCCTTAGCTCTGTTTCTCCTGCGACGGGTGCAGGGGTTGATTGACTGCTCTCTTGTGTATACGGCCACCAAATGGATCCTGATTTATTCTATAATGAGGTGATTAAGCCACATCACTCTCACCACCGAGTGGCAGTAATGAGTGATGAGTGCAGTGTTTCCAACCCGCCATTGAATCTCAAATGAGGTAGAAGCAATCTTGTCTTCTGGGTTAGGGAACAGGTGGATTTATTTTTTATATAATATCTTCTGAATTTGCCTTTAATGGTGTGTGGTTGGTTGTGAGACCGCGTTGGTTGTACTGCGTAGACATAAAACGGAACCCAACCATCTCCATAACACATATACATAAACTAAGTATTCACATATCGTCACTGTCGGGCAGAAACCTCGTATCTCCAAGTTTCAAATTTGTATTTTTTTTTTTCGCAAAGCAAAGCCCAGCTTCATCATACAAGGCCGTCTCACACAAAAGTAGTGAAAACAGCAGATCTACAAGCACACAACGCCTCGCGGTGCGAGGCGTTGTGTAGATCGGCTTGTAGATCGGCTGTTTTCACTAGTTTAGTTCATTTTTTTAAATGATAAATACAAAACTAACGCTTTTGGACATACAAGGTTTCCACCCGACAACGACGATATCATTTCATCATATTCCCGTCAGTCGGTCGTCCGACGCCCGGGCCAACGGGTGGTCAAGGTAACCGTGGTGGCGGTGGGCAGACGTGTCGTCACCGAGGGGATTGGAGGGTGGATGGATGGAGGGACGCGAAGCGGAGGAGTTAGAATAGAAGAGAGATTGATCGCCATCCACCCGTACGAGAGACAATTCCATCACTTCCCCCTCAAACCATTCCAGCATGATTTTATAAACGTGAAGGTCCTGTGTGTGTGTGTGTGTGTGTGTGTGTGTGTGTGTGTGTGTGTGTGTGTGCGTGTGTGTGTGTCCCTCTTGACCATTCATCCATTCAGCCATCTTGAAATGGGTGTTGTTTATCAGTCACGCGAGAAACGAAACTCCCCAAATTTCAAAGCTCCTCGGGAAGCAAGCTAGCGCGCGACAAGCTCGCTGTAATCTGACGCGACGCGTGCTGCGCTTGTACGCCCGCGACTTTCACCGTTTTTCGTGCGACAAAAGCATATAGCGGCTCACGCGGTGGAGATGGACCTTTTTCGGAGTGTTTGAGACACCGTACCCCTCCATTTTCATAATGATTTCTCTTTATGAGTTTTGCAAGACACCAGTCATGTTGCCATACCTTAGCTTTTGCTGAACTGACGCCACTGCCACCGCTTGTCGGCGTGTTTGTTTACGACAAAACAGGCAATGCAAAACCTTTGAGCTTTGTGAGTTTGCATGGCGACACGATTCGACATTTATTGACACGCCACACCAGCCCGCCCCGCCTGTCTTTTCCTTATTGTGCACTTTACTGCTGGCCTGTACCCCCCCCCCCCCCCCTCACACACACACACACCTCCATCACCATGTTCTCCCTCCAATATCTTGTGCAAGCTTTTGGCAGATTTTAGATCATCTCTCCCCCGAGAAGTCTAGTTTGCGATGCGGGTTTGGCGTTCCCGGGACAAAGCAATGGACATAAACCGTGTCAATCGACATGCAGTCACGTTCAAAAGTTCAGAACTTCACAAATGTAATAAACGCCCCGAAACCAAGGCAGTAAGGTGTGCTTACAACAGGTTTTTTTTTTTCCAATTATGCGAGGAGAGGAGAAGGGCAGGGTTGTTGGGTTGAACCGATAATGTCCATGGAACTGGTCGTATTTTTTTTGGGCCCCTTTTAAGCGGGGCACCGTCGTGGGTGGAGTGGGCTGGACGAATCAAGTAAGCAGCTGTAAATCTTAACCACTTAAAACGCCAGCACTGGCATTGTGAGGTAAGCTTCCGCTGACAACAGCGGACCGACGAGCTCACAATGCGACGCAAGTGAGGAAAGTGAGCTTGTCGATCGGTTAAATTGTCAGTGCAATAACAGAAAACAGAAAAGACACTAGCATTGAGCCCTGATGGACTCCGGATAGTACCCATATGGGGTCCATGTGGTTAAACATATCCTCCTCATCAACCATCCACCCCCTCCCCCCCACCCTAACCTTTACCCTCCCCCCCCCTCCCCCCAAAGATTAGTTTATTTTAATTAGCCAAAACTGACTTCATTCACTGCTTGTTGGCTTCCGTGGTGACAGTGTGTGTACATGTCGTTTGGAATCCCTCTCTCTGGTGTTATTTAGTACGAGTCTCTGTAAAAAAAAAAAAAAAAAAAACATTTATTGAACCTGCAACTTGTGAGCTGGCCCTTCTGTTGTGGCCACACGTGTACAGTACGTGAGTGTGTGTGTGTGTGTGTGTGTGTGTGTGTGTGCATGCATGCATCCGAACCCCCCTCCCCCCCCCCGCCCCTTCTGCCACAGTGGTACAAGACTGGTACGTATAGGTATGCACTCGTGTGTGTGTGTGTGTGTGTGTGTGTGTGTGTGTGTGTGTGTGTGTGCGTGCGTGTGAGAGCGCGTGAGAGCGCGTGAGTGCGCGCGTTAGCGTTTGTCGTGCGGAGATAGTTTGGAAAGCAGGTCCATGGGTTGCAGCCGTTTGATGAGTTCCGCTCCTTTTCGCATTTTAGAGAGAAGAGGAAACACAAGTAGAAAGGGAAGAAATGAAAGGATACATATTTATTGATATTATGGTTATTATATTTATTGTAAAGTTTCAAACCAAAGCGTTTTATCGCCCCCCCTCCCCCCCCCCCACGCCATGTGTTCTCCGCGCCATACGTACAGAACAAAGAGCACAACGCGAGTCTAGTTTACATTGAGATGCTCGTCACAAAGGGAAACATCTTGCCGTAACTGTCCCAATATCGCTACCGTAAATATTCCAGTAATCGAGACAAAACAAACCCCTCCCGCCTGCAAAAAAAAAAAAAACCCTCAACTTACTGCATGTTGGTCTGTCCGCCGATCAAAACTTAACAGACTAGATTAAAAGTAGATATCCCCCTCCCCCCCTCCCACCCCGCACACGATAACGACATTACCGTTCCCCCGTTTTTTCGGCTCATCTTTAGATGTTAGTCTTAGTTTGTGGTCCGAGTAGTGAAGAATATGACACATAATCATCCTATGATATAGTGTGACATGTACTCTCCTTTTTCACGTATTACGTTACATTATGGCCAAAAAATAACGGTGGTGCTTTTGTCCTTATTTATTTTATTGTGTTATTATTGTTATTATCATTTGGGTGTCGTTATGTTGTGAACAGCCTCTTGCAGCATCCACGCTTGCCTCTAGGTTTCAGGTGTTGCTAGCCAGCTCCGTCAGCAACGCCCAGCCAGTCAGTCAGCCAGCCAGTAAACCAGTCTGCCCGCCAGCTGACACAGACCATGGTATAGTCAGGGACCCACAAGCCCAAAAGCTCAAGGAATGGGGTTGAACCTGTCATGTCTTGCCGTACTTTTAATTTCAGTTTTATCTATTAGTTTGGTCTTTAAGATCCACAGAATGAGAGGTCTGCTCTGCCGGAAACATCGCGAAAAGAAAGTTATGGCCATTTGTATATTCACTGTCCTTAATGACCAAACTAATAGATAAAACTGAAATAAAAAAGTACGACAAGACATGACAGGTCATCTCACATTCTGGGTGAGTGGGTCCCTGGCTAGTATTTCCCCGACTGGCAGGCTGGGCAAGCTGAACTCCAAGCAGCTTTTTTTCTGTTGGGTTCAAATCCAACAAAGCCAAAAAGCCTCTTGTCCCTGTTCTCATCTCCACACTCCTTTCATCATTAGAATCGGGGTGTGCGAGATGATGACGACAACTGGAACGATACGATTTGCGATGACTAAAGGAACGTGTTCGATGTTTTCAAGCCAGCACCGCTGGCTAGCCCCATAAACCTAGAGAAGGCGTCGTTATGCAAGACAGACAGAAAGAAAGAACGAAAGAACGAAAGAAAGAGCACTGTGGCCTTCTTGTCAAACCAGGAGTCACATTAGAGTTAGAGGTATACATTTGTGTCTGTATTATAGCATACATGTTTGTTTCTCTGCATGCGCCCGGCTCTGCAGCCACACATATCATCATACTACTGTCTGTACAGTCTCATGTCCAGGTGGGGTACGACAACAGGAGGAGGACCAAAATGGTGCAGTGCTTCTCCTCTACCGGAGAGAGGCGCTAGCTATGCAGACCTGCTGAAAACGGACTCATTTGCACACAATTCTGTTCTTGTTGGTTTTTTCCAGCACGTTTGTGATCGGGGGAGGGGGACAAAACCGGGCTTTGTAGATGCTCCGACCAATCTCTTATTTATTTATTTGTTCATATTTATGTATTTATTTGATTCTTGTGAGTGAGGCAGCAGCTGCAGCTCAAAACGCCAACACATTGGATTGAAACGGCGGGACGCTGCTCCTGTGTCGGGAGCAGCTGCAGGAACAACATGTCGTCGGTTGTTTGACGAATACCGATCTCTCTGGCCATTTTCTTTTTTTATCCTTCCTTCACTAAACGACTTAAACAAAACAAAGAACCAAAAGCTGTCAAAGTGCCCCACCTCTGGACGATTCTAAAACAAAACGAAAATGTACATTTTGTCGGGGTTTGTTTTGTTTCTCTGTTGTCTGCTGTTGTCTGCGCTACAAAAAGCCACAGCCAGATCTTCTATTGTTTGATTATCGTTCCGTTTTATTTTATGCTCCTTCATACCTCCGTCCGTCTGTTCCATCCGTCCGTGGGTCTTTCTGCTCTCGCAAATCCTCTGAGACACTATTTTGGGTTTGTTAACAGTGGTTTTTTTTGTTTTTGTTTTATCTTAGTGGGAGGGGTGGGAGGAGATAGGAAGAGGGGCAATGAAGGTAGGTCACGCCCACATGGTCTCTGCCACAGGCAGAAAGAACGAGTTAACACACTTAGATATCAAATACATTATTATTATTGTTATTATTATCATTATTATGACTATATACAACAAAGAGAAATGCAGTAAATTTTTTGCAAAAACCCAGAGGGAGAAAGGAACGGCTTCACACAAAAAGGCGTGATCAAACAAAAATGTGGAAAAACTTTAAAAAGGGAGGTTATGACGATTCTATAATAGCAATGATTTAAAGACATACAAATGGAGTTATGTTATCATAAATAATAGTAGTAATATTGAATATTGAATGCTCGCAATTTTGTCAAACTGAAACTGGATTCTTTGTGTTATGTAATTATTGTAAATAATCTTCAAAGAGAGAAAAAATGACTTGCATGTCTATGTATAAATCTACTGAGATATTTGTTCCCGTCAAAGTTGACACGGCGGTTCGATCCCTGTCCTTTTTCCCCCCCACATAAATCCTTCACCGTGTCCCGCCCTCTGTCACACCGCGCTATTGGCTGGGTTCTGACCGACAGACATCCAGACAGCATTCCCTCACACGGGTGAGAGACACGAAGTCGCAACAGGAAGGTGGCCTGGTCCGGTGGTTCTCAAACGTGGGGGTCCCCTGGGATCCTTGAGGGGGTCCCAAATGAGTTACTGCAGCGTCAACATCACAACTTTAACCCTATAATGCTGTGGCTATTTGAAAACAGACGATGTAACAGGCATCAGCGATCTTGTACGCGCGTCCCTGGGACAAGATCCGTTCAAATGAATGGGGGGAAATCTGTGGCCAGATACATAATACATTTGGGGGTCCTTGACATGAAAAAAAAAAAAGGTTTGAGAGCCACTGTGCTAGCCGCTTCCTGCCCAAACGCTGCACCCACACCAGCCTCGTCACGTTGTCTTTTCTACCCGACGACCCAGGGGAAGAAAAAAAAGAAAAATCATCCAATCAAACTGTTGGATGCCGAGGGTGCACTTTTGATTCAACTAAAAGATGCAGCCACAGGGAGATGGTCCATTTCCCCTCCCCTGAGAGTCTGTTAGGGTTCAGATGGGTCTTCGTGGCTGTCTAAACAGGGGGGGGAATCCGGTTTTGTGGGGTTTCTCCCCCGTGTTTAGACCGGAAGACTGAATCTGAGTTTGACATAATGACAATACTTGTTGGTGTCAATGCAGCCTAGACCACACCCCCTTTCCACCGTCCCAGTTCCAGAGGCTCCACCCACTGGTGCCTCTGATGAAAGTGCTTCCCTCCATATTCGGACCCCCCCCCCCCTCACCCCCACCTGGATTCCAAGCCCCTCCTCCGATTACTAATATATCCAGACAGGACGGCCCAACCCTCTCTCTCTCTCTCTTTCTGTCTGTCTATCTTTATGTATGTCTCTCTGCCCAAATGTACCAACCACACCGAAGGCAACTCTATTGCAATCTATCCGGGGCTTAGACTGCACTCAGTCCTGAGAGGTGACTTTGTGTGCTGTAGCAGTTAATAGCCAGGCCCGTCTCGACTCCTCAGTGCCGTTAAACCCGTGGACTGCATTCAAACATTGTTTGTGGCTTTGTGTAATGCTGTGTAACCCTCAAAATCATATTCGGTGTGGTTTTTGCTCTGTTTAAATCAACAGTGTGACTATATATGGACTTATGTGCCACAAATAAATATCAAATTGAAAGCAATACAGAGAAAAACAAGGGCTTTCTATGACCACGCAAAGGCACAGGGACCTCCGGGGGCCACAAGGGGCCCCCAGGAGCCAACACACTACCCCTTTTTTTCTGCATACCCCCAGTTAGGTAGGTTTGCATTAGGCAACGGACTCCCATAACTCTGAGAGAGTACAAGTGGTTCCATTTGTACACTCTCAGAGTTAGACTCGGATTTAGACTAGGATCCATTTGGTTCCTATAATATCAATCTTTTTTTTCCCCCTGGGACCTCCTGGAACCCACTCAAGGACCCCTGGGGGGTCCCCGGACCCCACTTTTAGAACCACTGGTGGTGTGCTGGAATGAGAAAGCCTTCATAACATTAGAACGAAAGAAAATAAAAATAAAATAGGAATAGGGTGGTACTATCTCTATGACAGATGAGAGACAGAGGTAATTGGGTTCAAAACAAAGCCAATCTCCTCCCCGCCCGCCACCCCCTAGCCTCTCCCACCACCAGCCCATAACACATACCCCAAACAAACACCAACACGAACTTGAAAAGAGGACAGGCCTCGATCGTTCTCGATAGGCTCGCAACTTTGACCGGAAAATGCAACTTGTGTCCCGTTTTTTTTGTGTGTGTATGTGTGCGTAGCGTAATGTAAAAGCGATCTGTCCCCCCCCCCCCCCCCCGAGCCCCCTCCCCTCCCCTTCCTGCCCCGCCCTGACCTGCCCCGCCACCCCCCCCCCAACCTCTCTCTCGTAACGCTGTTGGCTGTTATGTTTAGTTCGTGTGACGTGCCAGTATTCCCCCCGCCCGCCCCCCCTCCTTGACTCCTCCCCCTATCCCTCCGTCCCTCCCCCTGCCCCTAACTCCGCCCCCACCTCCTCTCTCTCTCTCTCTCTCTCTCTCTCTTTCTCTCTCTCTCTCTCTCTCTCCCTCCTCCTCTCTCTTCTCTTCATGGATCTTTAAGATGACAACTCTATGCAGATGCTGTCTTTTATAAGTGTGTCAAAAATTTTAATTTAAAATAAAAACTTTAAAAAGGAAAAAAAAAAACACCCTGACAGACATATTGAAATGAAAACAAAAAATGAATAAAGAAAAGGATTGTTCAGTGTAAAGATGTCGCTTGGTCTGACTTTTATTGCCTCAGTGACTGTGTGCTCTCTCTCTCTCTCTCTCTCTCTCTTTCTCTCTCTCTCTCTCTCTCTCTCTCCCTCTCTCTCTTGTGACTTCTATAGCGCTCTTTATAATATTTTTCCAATCAAAGAATGTTATTATTACGATACATTTTCATGTTAACTTTGTATTATTATATTCATATACCGTATTATGTAAATATGTAGTATTAATACTTATCTTAATCTTTCATTTTCCCAGCCAATGACACTTATCTTACATCCCAACCTTCAATACAATCATCATTACTCGATTAACACTAGAAAAGGGCGCCTCCTTAGAATGCAAGGCTTTGCCAGTGTGGGTGGCCTACCTAAGGCTGTGTCAGTTATGGGTTGCTCCCGGCAGAACATGCGGAAGCTGTTCGGGGGGAAACAGTGTTTCAATAAAATGCAGTTGAGCTTTTTTGCATTTGTGGCACCTCCTATGGGCAATAGGCTATATGCGCAGCGCAGCAGCCATATTGAAGAGAAGTTGGGTCTCTTCTCACTTCCTTCAAAGGTGTTACCAATGATACTAATGAAGGCTCTGTTCCATTTCATGTGCACAGTGGTTCTCAAACCTTATATTTCAAGGACCCCATAACATAATTTGTATGCTCTCAGAGTTACACAACTTTTAAGGAGTCATTTGGAACCCCCAAGTTACCCCGGACCACACTTTGGGACCCACCTGTGTAGTTTCCAGTGAGCCAACGTGCTCAATATCAGCACCCTGACTCTGTTAGACCAGAATGGAACAGAGCCTTCATTAGTATCATAAGTAACACCTGTGAAGGAAGTGAGAAGAGACCCAACTTCACCCAAAAATGGCTGCTGTGCATATAGCCTTATCAAGACCAGAGACCCCTCAAGGTGATAACAATTTGGGGTTGATTGAATGTTGCATTCATACAGTAGATAGATAGATAGATAGATAGATAGATAGATAGATACCTTTCATACATTCATTTCATTCATTCATACAGTAGATAGATAGATAGATAGATAGATAGATAGATAGATAGATAGATAGATAGATACCTTTATTATCCCAAGGGGGAAGATCCGTCGCCCAGAGGAAGCACAGCAGTATACTTCTCTGTACAAAGTTACAGAGAAGTATGAAAAGAATAAAAAATCACACCCGTGTGAACTGAGCGGTGGTTTACCCCCCCCTTCCCCCCTGTGTGTGTGTGTGTGTGTGTGTGTGTGCGCGTGTGTGTGTGTGTGCCTGGTCTGGCCTGGCCTGAAAACAGCGCCCCTCCCTTAACGTGTGGTCAGAAAAGGTACTACACCACAGGCTTGAGGCTACATACGGACGCACCCACCCACCCACCCACCCGCCCACATACATACACGTACGTCTACACACACGGCCACGTATAGGAGCGGCGTGACCACCGCTCAAAAAGAACAGAGTAGTAAAGCAGGGGTTTTCAAAGTGGGTGACGGGGCACCCTGGGGTGCCGCGACGGCAGTCCAGGGGTGCCGCGAGATCATTCGATAATCTTTGGAATTCATTTGGACACTTGAAAAAAGATTTAGTATCATTTTAAACTTGAAGTACTTATTTTCAGTCAGTTCTAACCAAAATGGCTATTATCTCAACGTTTTCCTCGCAACATAATCACTAAAATATCATTACTGTCGGGCAGAAACCTCTGTCGCACAAAACTAGTGAAAACAGCCGCACAGCCACACAACGCCTTGCAATGCAAGGCGGTGTGATTGTAGATCGGCTATTTTTGCCAGACCCAGAGGGTCGGCCTACAAAAGGCTTTGTCTGTCGGTCGGTCGGTCGGTCGGTCGGTCCCTCTTTTCCTCAGTGTGCACACACAGGTGACGGCACTCAAGGCAATCAGCCGAGCAAGGGAAGGGAGGGGCAGATGCGTGTGTGTGTAACACACACACACACACACACGCACACGCACACGCCCACACACACACACACACACACACACACACACACACACACACACACTCACACACACACACACACACACACACTCATACACACACACGCACCCACACGCACGCACACACACACACACACTCACACACACACACACACACACACACTCATACACACACACGCATCTGCCCCTCCCTTCCCTTGCTCGGCTGATTGCCTTGAGTGCCGTCACCTGTACGGGACCAGCTGAGTTGAGTTGGCTGACGAGCTGCTGAGACTATAAATTCCTGTGTGTTCATGTGTTAGTTCAGTGCTGCACCCCTTCCTTGCATTCTGATTTTCATTGCGGGTCTGGCAGAACCAGGTGACCTGGTCTAGTTAGCAAAGAGCTTTGGTGTAGAGGGGAAAAAGAGCAGACTAAGTACATGATGAAAGGTAAAGTTTATTAAGTAGTGACGGTTCAAGTGATTAAATATCTGAAAACACAAATTGACAATCCAAAATACACTGATGCTTGTGCTGCCAAACAATGAAACTACCGGTATATGGAATCTATGATAAGGCAGTGGGGGTCCCTGCTTCATCTCTCTCTCTCGACTAAGGGGTCCTTGGCCTGAAAACGTTGAAGACCCCTGCTCTAAACAATGCAGAGACAAAGGCGATTAACCCTTCCACCTACTGTATACGGTGTGCCACAAAAACTGTCATTGTTTGTTGCATGAATGTGCATTTTTGAATAAATTAGGTACAAACATGGTCTTGTGAGTCATGTGACAAGACCGTAAAACAGGGTTTTGATACCTTTTATATAACTGCCTTTATATAAAAGGTTTCTGTCGGGCAGAAACCTCTTATCTCCAAGTTTCAAATTTGTAAATTTTTCTCGCAAAGTAAAGCCCTACTTCATCATACAAGGCCATCGCACAAAAGTAGTGAAAACAGCCGATCTACAAGCACACAACGCCTCGCGGTGCGAGGCGTTGTGTGTTGTGTGCTTGTAGATCGGCTGTTTTCACTAGTTTAAATAATTTTAAAAATGATAAATACAAAACAAACGGTTTTGGACAGGCAGGCGGAGACCTGTCCTGCACTCTGATGAACACATATTTCTAGTTATCTCCACACAGAGAGAAACTGGGAGTTTTCCATACAGGTAAAAAAGAGAGTGGTTTACAATTTAATATTTAAATGGCTCTAAGCTGTATAATGCATGATATGGGCAAGGAGGAAATGATTTTGCAAAAATAATTGAAGGTCCAGATTTATTGTGAAGGTTAATCAAAATATGGACCTAAATTATTGTTGAATGAAATGTGATGCTTTTATATTGTATATTTTGTTTGTGTCCAGGAGAAATATGAGAAATGTCACAGCTTGTCTCCGTCTGTAAGTGTGTGTGTGTGTGTGTGTGTGTGTGTGTGTGTGTGTGTGTGTGTGTACACATTTTTACAGTCTATGGGTTGGCTCCCTTGTCACTGTGACACAGGTGACATCACCTATGTATATATGGGTATTCCCCAGAATCCCTTTTATGCCCATATATGAAGATCCCTGATGTCATCGATATACGGTATATCCCTGGCCACAGTGGCCAGATGGCCAAGACATGGCCCATATCTGTGTGGCTGGTTCAGATAGTGCCCAAGAGCCTGCTTTACTCTGATTTACACCCTACCTTCCCCGAAAACGTTAATATAAAGTCCATATTATATGTATAATATATGGATATATATTAATAAAGGATAACATAAATAAAATGTCCATATGCAGTATGGGCATAACATTGTTGACTATCATGGAGGGATCTCCATATATGGGTAACTGGTCCGATATACATTACTGGCCAGATGGCCAAGAATAAAGGGTGAGGTCGCGCGTCGCCCTGAGGCGTCTTACTAGTATATCTACACATTTCCGGAAAGTGTTTGTCCGCTGTCTCTCGGGTGTCCAAATATGGAAATGACTGTCATAGATGACTGAACGTCATCGGCCATTATCTTTCATTTAATAAGCCTCACCATGTTCTTTTTAAATGAATGCTTTCACATTTTGTCCAATCTCTATGGTAGAGTATTAATAATTGGAGTGGGTTTATTTTGTCGCCCTGCTAATGAGACATTTTAGTTCGTGTCAAAGGTCATGTCTCACCTATAGTCACAGGATCTGACGCCAATTTTGACCTGATAGTCAAGGTTGAATTTATTCCCCGTGGCAAGCAGGCAGGCTCTATTAGCTCAACTAGCCTTTACCCGTTCAAAGATATGAGCTCCAAAATTATGTGCAGTGTGTGGGTTATGGGATGTGCACTGTGCATACAGTATATGAGGGATGGAAAGTAACTTTAACTGGTGCTTGCATGATAATATGTAGGAGCATCAATGTAAGAAATACCCGTTTCGTTTAATGCCCCCCCCCCCCAGCCCGCCCGCCCACCCGCCTGCGCACACACACGCCTGCCTGCACACACACACACACACACACACACACACACACACACACACACACACACACACACACACACACACACACACACACACACACACACACACAGAGAGAGAGCTGGTTAAACATGTTGCCTCATGCTAGATGCAGAATAGATGTGCCTCATGCTAGATGCAGAATAGATAGTAGATACACCATAAAAATGCTAATATACAGCATACGATTTGTGAAAGTGACAAACGGGCTTCACAGTTATGTTAGGTGTGTTCATATGCTAATGGTGATGCGATTTCAGATCAATTGCTCCAGCCACTGAGGAGAAACGCTGTTTCAGACAGACAGACAGACATTCGCAAAATTATAGTATAGACTAGCCCTTACCCGTTCAAAGATATGAGCTCCAAAATGATGTGCAGTGTGTGGGTTATGGGATGTGCACTGTGCATACAGTATATGAGGGATGGAAAGTAACTTTAACTGGTGTTTGCATGATAATATGTAGGAGCATCAATGTAAGAAATACCCGTTTCGTTTAATGGCTACCCCCCCCCCCCCCCCCAGCCCGCCCGCCCACCCGCCTGCGCACACACCCGCCTGCCTGCACACACACACACACACACACACACACACACACACACACACACACACACACACACACACACACACACACACACACACACAGAGAGAGAGCTGGTTAAACATGTTGCCTCATGCTAGATGCAGAATAGATGTGCCTCATGCTAGATGCAGAATAGATAGATACACCATAAAAATGCTAATATACAGTATACGATTTGTGAAAGTGACAAACGGGCTTCACAGTTATGTTAGGTGTGTTCATATGCTAATGGTGATGCGTTCAAAGATATGAGCTCCAAAATGATGTGCAGTGTGTGGGTTATGGGATGTGCACTGTGCACACAGTATATGAGGGATGGAAAGTAACTTTAACTGGTGCTTGCATGATAATATGTAGGAGCGTCAATGTAAGAAACCCGTTTCGTTTAATGGCTACAGAGATACTGTTCCCCCCCCCCCCCCCCCCCAGCCCGCCCACCCACCCGCCTGCACACACACCCGCCTGCCTGCACACACACACACACACACACACACACACACACACACACACACACACACACACACACACACACACACACACACACACACACACACACAGAGCTGGTTAAACATTTTGCCTCAAGCTAGATGCAGAATAGATGTGCCTCATGCTAGATGCAGAATAGATAGTAGATACACCATAAAAATGCTAATATACAGCATACGATTTGTGGAAGTGACAAACGGGCTTCACAGTTATGTCAGGTGTGTTCATATGCTTATGGTGATGCGATTTCAGATCAATTGCTCCAGCCACTGAGGAGAAACGCTGTTTCAGACAGACACTCAGACAGACATTCGCAAAATTATAGTATAGACTAGCCCTTACCCGTTCAAAGATATGAGCTCCAAAATGATGTGCAGTGTGTGGGTTATGGGATGTGCACTGTGCATACAGTATATGAGGGATGGAAAGTAACTTTAACTGGTGCTTGCATGATAATATGTAGGAGCATCAATGTAAGAAATACCTGTGTCGTTTAATGGCTACCCACCCCCCCCCCCCCCCCCAGCCCGCCCGCCCACCCGCCCACCCGCCTGTGCACACACCCGCCTGTCTGCACACACACACACACACACACACACACACACACACACACACACACACACACACACACACACACACACACACACACACACACACACACAGAGAGAGAGCTGGTTAAACATGTTGCCTCATGCTAGATGCAGAATAGATTAGCCTCAAGCTAGATGCAGAATAGATAGTAGATACACCATAAAAATGCTAATATACAGCATATGATTTGTGAAAGTAACAAACGGGCTTCACAGTTATGTTAGGTGTGTTCATATGCTAATTGTGATGCGATTTCAGATCAATTGCTCCAGCCACTGAGGAGAAACGCTGTTTCAGACACTCAGACAGACATTCGCTAAATTATAGTATAGATGGTAAAAATGGCAGCTCTTGAGCAGGAAACCGGGTTCAAATCCAGGGTAGAAGAGGAAAGTTACATAATGCTGCTTTAATCTGACTGGTGGATATTTAATGCTTTAAACATTTTTATGGGTGTGTGTGCTGTGAGCTTGTAGATCTGCTATTTTTGAAAAATCGTGAAAATGTGTGCACATTTTTCAATATATATTTTTCAAAACAGACTTTTGTAACTCAAATCTCTGCTTCTGGGGGGTCCCTGGAACACATATTTTGTGATGGGGGTCTGCGGGCCGAATACATGTAATTTTGGGTGTCCTTGACATGAAAAGGTTTGAGAACAGCTGATTTAGAGGAAGGATTTAGAAGTCGGGTCAAAGATCGTGTCAAAGATATTCAAAGACTTGCACACATTTTCACGATTTTTCAAAAATAGCAGATCTACAAGCTCGCAGCGCGGCACTCGGCGCCGCGCTGTGAGCTTGTATATCTGCTATTTTTCAATAGTTAAAGCATAAAAATAATGGTTAAAGTGGTTCAAATCTAACGCGACTCGGGCGCGTTCCAGGTATTTGAGAGTTAATCTGACTGGTGGACATTTAATGCTTTATACATTTTCATGGGTGTGCAGTTCTGTGCACTCAACTAAACATGAGTAAGTGTAGGCCTAAGACAGTTTCGCTGTGGTCTTATAGGGCCCGTCTTAAGGCAGGGGTTTTCAAAGTGGGTGACGGGGCACCCTGGGGTGCCGTGATGCCAGTCCAGGGGTGCCGTGAGATAATTTGATAATATTTGGAATTCATCAATATCACTATACATCAATATCACTTCACTATGCTTAGACCTGATTTGCACTGTAGATGTCACGTTGTGACGTGTTGTGAGCTTAAAGGAGTAGTTCACCCCCAAAATGACTTTTTGTCTATTGATTACTCAGGCCATGGAGAGTAGAGTTCAATAATATTTTTTTGGTTTTTGTCACATTCCTAAGACAAAATTTTGATTTGAGTAAATTTACCCCCATTGATTCCGGATGGTGACCCGTTTCGAAACGGGTCACCATCCGGAATCAATGGGGGTAAATTTATTGTTATCACATTTTTGTCTTAGGAATGTGACAAAAACCAAAAAATATTATTGAACTCTACTCTCCATGGCCTGAGTAATCAATAGAAAAAAAGTCATTTTGGGGGTGAACTACTCCTTTAAGGTACGATGGCCTTAAGGTCAGAGAGAAACAAATATGTCATTGGGATTGGTATTTAAGATACTCAAAGGGACAGTGCCCTCAGTAATACAGTACCTGTCAAACTCTCCAGTGAGTGACACCCACAGCCACAACACCAGAGGGAGCAACCACGATCTGGTATACCCCCCTTTAGATGTGAGAGAGGACCTGTGATGTTCTGCCGTACTTTTTATTTCTGTTTTATCTATTAGTTTGGTCATTAAGGTCCACAGAATGAGAGGCCTGCTCTGCCGGAAACATTGCAAAAAAAGGTTATGGCCATTTGTATATTCCCACACAGAAACATGATATATAAACCTAAAATAAATACTATAAGTAAATAAATGAATAAATACGTTTGAGAAATATGATATCAGATGTCAAATGTTGGTTTTAATGGGCATTAGGCTGCTACATATTATTTGTGTTTGCATTGTGTGTTCATATTCATAAACAGCAACATGATTTGTTCCCTGAAGTTTCTAGTGACATGGACCTTATACTGGTCCATTTGGTTTCATTTTATTCTCTCAAGAGTAAAATTATTGTTAAACATCTGCATTACTTAATTTACAAGAAGTCTACACAATGTAGAAGAATAGCTATTTTGATAATTTGATCAACATTTGCCTGTAATCTACTACTCCTATGGTCAATGTAAATAAGCCTTTCTTGTAGCCTTAAGCTTTATTTGGACCTCAGAATGTAATTTTTGCCATGCTCCAACAATGGTCTCCCCCGTTTTCTCCAGGCGGAAACTAAACTCCCTACTACTGCACCAACAGCATCAGGTTTATTTTCTCTTTCTCTTTATATCATAAGATTCACGCTTACAGAAGCGAAATTGACGAAAACATTGGGAGAATAGGCCGAGGGAAACGTATCGGTGGAAAGGAAAGGTAAAAGAAAAAAATCACACCCGTGTGAAGTGGAGCTGTGTGTGTGTGTGTGTGTGTGTGTGTGTGTGTGTGTGTGTGTGTGGATCATGTGTACCGATTTTTGTGACATTTGAAGAAAATATGTAGGAAAAGGAGCAAAAAGTGTGTTTTGGAGAAAATTCAAGATGGCGGAAAATCTATCATGGCGCAAATGGGCGTGGCCTATATGGGGAGATGCGTCATGACCCAAGGAATCCAGGGAAAAAATATTTTTAATTTTCCGACCTACGGTTCAAGAGTTACAGGCCAAAACGTAAAGTGGGGTGTTATGGCGCCACCATGCGGCCAAATGACACAATTATTTTTTATTTAATCCTTGAAATCATTATGAACCTCCTCTCCAAGTCTTGAAACTCTAGCCCCTATGGTTTGCGAGAGACAAATAATTGAATGTGAGTTTTTGCGATTCCCATTATAAGTCAATGGGGAAAATTAATTCACTAATAAATTAATATCAATTAAACTATAGAACCTTTCTCTTAGAAAAGTAATAGCCCATGATTCCCGAGTAAGCCGGTCGATTTGACATATGGCGCGAGTGTGTGGTGGCAAAACTGTGGGACTAGTGGCGTGCCGAAGTTTAGGAAGTTCAGGCTACATACACACACACACAGACACACAGACACACAGACCCACACGGCCACGTATAGGGAGCCTGTGCTTCACACAGCTCCAAAAAAACTCAGGAAAAAAAAGAAAGGAAAAAAGAACAAGATGTTTTGTGTGTGCCTGAGAACATCCAACCACTAGATGTCGCTCAAAGGGGCGAAGATTTGCCTTAGAAAAAGCACAGATCTACAAGCACGACGACGCATGTGACGCGACCGCGCCTTTAGCTTGTAGATCTGTGCTTTCCCCCGGCCGCGCGACACCGGTCGTACGGACGCGGTATAATAATATATTCTCTTGCGCATGATGACGCGCAAGCTTTGCGTCTGGAGGACTCCTCCTTTCCCAGGTGTTTGGCCCAGGTGGGCGGGGTCACATGCCTAAACCTTTGCTCAAAATCCCGCCCACCTGGGCGAAACACCCGGGGAAAGAGGGAATCCCTTGCGTCTGGAGGCAGGCAGGAAGTGTATTTGTTCAATCGGAGGTTGGAGGAGGAAAAAAAAGGAGGACCATCATCATCATAAAGTCCGAGGTTGTTGATTTCGGAGGGGAGGAAAAAAAATAAAAAATAAAAAAAAAATACGGACATGATGTCTAATAATACGTGAAGTTGCAAGACAGGTTGCATTAAATCCTGCGTGGTGCATCGTTCATACTGCGGGGCGCAGAGGCCAAATGAGGGGTGAGTTGCAAATAAAATGGACTTTTTACAGAAAGAAGCCGAGGAGGGTTTTCCATCAATGGGGGCCGTTCGTTCATCGTTATTTTGTCCAGATCTTTGTGTGGGTCCTGGCTAGGCTAGGCTAGGGTTGCTAACGGGGGCTAGCTAGCCTGCTAACTAAGCTAACCCGTGCTGTGGTTATTTTATTACTTTTTTTAAATGGAAATGCATATGTCTTTTTTTTATGGACCAACGGTTTGACGTTCCGGTATTTAACAAGCAATTTGATATTCTCTATTTTGCCCTAATGTTATTATAATGTTGCTTGGGGGACTTCCGTTTTCGCCTCCTTTTTTTTAGCATCGTGGGGGGTAACTAGCTAGCGGCTACTAGCTGGTTAGCTGCTAACGCTAGGCCGCGGAGCCTGCGAGCTCCCGTTCTTTTGAGTCCGGCGTCCATGCATTGACGCGGGCCGGTGCGGCGCCAGCGGCGGTCGGTTTGGTTGGATTATTTGGCTGTTTTTTGTTGTTGTTGCAAAGGGTGTGTATTGGAACGAACCTCGTCCCGTCTTTGTAAACGTTGCTCATGGGTGAGTTGGTCGTTCTAACGGGGCTCAAATAAACAACGAGCCGGGGAGGCTAACATGCTATGTTCTATCCAGTTAGCATGGTGGTGGTGGTGGTGGGGAAAATGGCTCGCGCAGCTTCGAAAGCCATTTTCCGTGGGTCGGTGGTCTCAGTGGAAGTGGGCTGAGACCGACACCTCTTTATGGCACGAATATTTAATGGTTGGCCGTGCAGTCTGCTGCGTTTGCAAAATGCAAATGCAAGCTCGCAGGGTTTTTTTTGTAGCTCGCATTTATTTTTGCAAAAGAAAATCTCCAAAAAAAATGTTTTCCCTCCCCGTCCGCTCGATTCGTTATGTCAGTCAGTCTCCACCGGTTAACGTTCTTAAATTCTTGTGCGTGTCGATAAAGAATAATACGTGTTTTCGACCGCACCGCTTCACGTCGCCACTTTGTGCCGTTGAAAACGAGTCTTTTTTTTGGCCGTTGAGAAAACATGAATTGTGTGTTTTTTTTTTCTGGTAGCACGGGGGAGTCGGCTGAAGGAAATGTCGACCGTCTCTCACGGCGGTAAAAGGGAGCCCCGCTTTTGTCCTGCTGAATCCATGCTGGGATGAAGCAGCCGAGCCAAGGTCACCGCTTTTTTACACCAGATCTACGTTTAAACTGGCCGAAATAAACGTATACGAATCTCCAATTTCCCAGTCTGCAAATTACGAACGCTTGTCGAAGTGTTGGGAGGCCGGTATAATCTTCAAAACAACGCATGTGTAAACAGAAACGGAGTCGGGGTGTTTTCTGTGTTGCATGGATTGCCCATGCAGGGGAATTTTATCGGCAAACCAGGTTATTCCTGCAGATTAGATCCCCATATACACGGTTTTTTTCACGCAGAGACGTCTTAGAAAATGCATAGCTTTGTAGTCGATGGCGATCTGCTGTTTTCGTTTGAGCGAAATGGTTTGTTTACATTACTCTTGGCCCTGAGCTCTGCAGAAGGAAAAGAGTTGCAAGAAAAAAAGTGAAAGGATTTTTGATTGGTCGTTTGCGAGGGTCCTGATTCAAATATGCTTCTGAATGAACAGCTTGATGTGGATGACCAAACTTAGTGCATTTAGAAACTGTGCTTTGTACTTTGTCAATTTGATCTGTTGGCCTTTTTGTTTTAAAACAGAATATTTACTTAGGTTGCCCTTTCGCAACTCTTTACTCTTGACACAATTTAGTGGAGGAGAAGTTTAAAAAAAGGCTATACTTCTTGTACTATATAGCTTTAGTAAACTATACATTCAATTACACAATTTCTGTAGGCACGTTATTGCATATGGATGCATTTGGGCCATCTGTAGTGTCTCACAGTGCTGTTGCATCTTATAGTAGAGTAAAGTACCCCATGTAGGAGACTTAAGCCCGTATCAGAGCCTACGGTGGAGACCTATCCACCGCAAATTTGAGGTGGAAAGCTTTCCACCTCAAGTCAGAAAATAAGTGCAGGCCATCATAGTCACGGCCCACGGTAAAGTCCTTTACCCCGTCTAGACCGGTTCAGGTCGACCAATCAGCGAACGGGGTGTAGAGCCTGTCTGTCTGATAGTAAAAACAGAGAGATGTGTTGGGACTCACGGTGGAAAGCTCTCCACCGTGAGGAATGATGTAACGTTGTAGTTTCATGACTCAAAAAGACTCGAAAAGACTACACCGCGGTGTAAAGCCTTCCACCGCGGACCCGACTATGATACGGGCTTTAACTGTTAAGAAAGGGCCACAAGTGTGTTCACTCGACTGACTTGTTTTTGTGAAATGCTTTTGAATAAACCACAGAGGATGGTTCAGTCATTGTTGAAAGGCATGTCTTTGTGCTGTCTGTTGTAATGCAGTCACTATTTATGTATTTTACATTGCATGCACTGCTTCTGTTATTGTATCATCATTAGATCTTCATTTCAGAGCAGTGCCGATGGAAGGATTTGATGACAGCTGAGGGGGGATAAATATATGCTGATTACCAATTCGTGTGCAGATTTCACCCCTCAATGCCCATGAAATCAGCAAAATATTAGTTAAGCTCATCTTTTGTTCCTTGTTGAATTCTGCTCCTGTGTAAACTTCAGCTAATGGAATTCTAATACTGCCTGGCCAGGGATAAAGGACACACATACCCAACTATATCCATGCTATCCAAGGCGTGTTAAATAAATGCATCCTTCCACTAACCCCCAGTGCATTTGGAAAGTCCACTCAGGTAGAGGTGTAGTAAATGTATAACACTTATGGGAGAGGGGCATGAAGGACACTATGTAGGGCATTGTAGGGAGGCCTTGGCAAGCCAGAAGTGTGCTAATGTTTACTGGAATAACAATTCTAATATATTGTTCCTTTACAACTCTGTAGATGTGTCTTAAGATGCTGTTATTGTTACTAAACTCTGTAGTCAGACTCGGCAGCAGTGCAGTCTAGACTTTCAGTGTTCACTATTGGGCCTAATTCAAAATGCTTGCCAGCTGCCAGAGTCTAAAACCTGCCTTCTGGGCTTCAAAGAAGCATCCCTCACAGGTTGCAGGGCAGTGGGTGATCCCTGTAGATTTGGAATTTAGCCCTAATGATTCGCATTGGGTCAGCCTGAGAGATTGCCTGGGAACTCGCTCATATGTGTTGTTCTCTCGCTGAAGACAGAATGTGGTTGGTGTAAGGCAGTGTTTTGTTTGTGCTCTGATCAACCATAGCATTGGGACTGTGTTAGCCAGGGAGGCTGATTGTGTTTGCTGTGCTCCACTAGCTTGGACTGTTTAGTGAGTGGGGTCCATGTCTTCAAGCACTGGACTCCACTGTAGCCTGCACACTCTGTTTCAGCCTGTGTGAGTGAGACTGAGAGGGATGTGGGGGCAGGTACTCAGTTGACCGTAAACACAAAAATAATCTGCTCTGTGTTCAGGAGTGAACCGAATGACACAAATGTATAAATCTTTTCTCATACAATACTGCACCAATTACCAAAGCGACCATCGTCGACACCTCTTGACTGGATGCACGCAAATTAGTTGTATAAATGCTTGGATTAATTGGGGATGCGCACAGCTTTTTCTATCAAAGCAATGTAATGCAGACGTGTGCCTCTAGCAATGGATCTGTAATTGAAGTTGATGTGCCAGGCTTTAGGTCTCTGATAGAGTATGAACCATCCTACTCAGTCAAGAGACGCAGTTTTGTGGGAAAGAAAGCGACCAAGTGTTTAAAGTTCCACTTTTGAAGTCTTTGGCTTTTTAAATAAAAAAGCTTAGCGGTGAAAACCATAGCTGATAAAGAGACAACTACTAGGAAACCATTTCCATTTATTTCATTTTCAGAATGCTATTTGCTAGCCTTACATTAATTCTCACCTGTAGTAGCTTCTGCTTTGATGACGTCTATGGCTACAGGAGAGTCTTAACGCTTTGACAGACAGGTCGGGAGTATGGTCTGCAAAACTGCTACTGCGGCTCTACACATGCATACATGCGAGACATATCTTCCGTACAAGTTCTGCAAGGTGTATGCGACTTGTAAGGTAGCCTTGTTTAATGTATAAGTCCGTATTGTTAAATAAAATTAGTTTTTACCAAGTGTGTGTCTTTTCCAAATCGAGCAGCTCTGGTCTGGTTAAAGATGGCTGCACTTATCACGTGACGTTCATCCATTCCCCCATTCGTTCATACAAGGACATGACGTATGTGTATACGGAATAATGCTTCCAGCCACCAACGGGCGCTGTTGCAGCTAACATTGTAGCAAACGAGGAAAAGACACACACTTGGTAAAAACTCATTTTATTTAACAATACGGACTTATACATTAAACAAGGCTACCTTACAAGTCGCATACACCTTGCAGAACTTGTACGGAAGATATGTCTCGCATGTATGCATGTGTAGAGCCGCAGTAGCAGTTTTGCAGACCATACTCCCGACCTGTCTGTCAAAGCGTTAAGACTCTCCTGTAGCCATAGACGTCATCAAAGCAGAAGCTACTACAGGATAGGATTAATGTAAGGCTAGCTATTTGCCATCTATGCCCTGTCTGCTCGCAGCATTGAAGTACGCTATTTGTGCAACATACAAGTCGATGCATTTGGTGCGTCCAAGCCGAGTGATGTGCACTGCAGTGTGATATAAATATAGCAACATGCTATGGTTAACCGTGGATATGGATAACCAACAGCATTCCCAAGTGCTATTTTACAAAACAATGACCAAATTGCACGGCAGATCACAGTTGCTCAACTTGTAAAGCATTAACAACATTTATTCTACATCAGAGAAATATTGGATATCTATTATCTTAACTAAGTCACATATCTCTGTGAATGGCAATGGACATTATGCTGTTGCATTCTAGCTCACCCAATAATCAAATGTCTTTGTCCACAAAACAAACTTGAGTTTAGCACAGCTCCTTAACAGCTTTCTTGCAGAGGAAAATATTGACCGGTTCCTTGAGTCTCATAAAGGAAAATGATAGCGACATTACTTCATGCAGCATAACCCAAGATTTCTGAAGCCAAACGATTGCACTGTGATTTGAAAATACCTAGATTTCACCATTAATGTTGAGACTATAGTTTGTTTCCCGAGTTGAGTTTAAGGCAGCATGTAATGCCACCCCCAACAGCTCGCTCCAGCTGCAAGGGGCTGTGTTTGCAAACCCCATGAGTGTTTTGTGGACAAAGAAACTATCTTTTTGTGTTTCTACTGCCATGATGGCGAGAAAAATGGTGAACTATTCTTTTAAAACCCTTTGCAACTGGGAAAGCAACTGTCATTTTAGAGTTTTGCATTGGCTATTTAAAAATGGCAGATATACAAGCTCGTACATCTGCTAATTGTTGAACATTTTTGAAAAATCTTGAAAGTGTGCGAAATATAGATCTTTAGAAGGCATTTGTAGAATCGGCCAGGTCTTAATGGGTTTACTGTTACTGGTCCACTGAGATGGCTGAGCGAAAATACACAGTTACAGCTACTGGTTGTCGTGCAGATAACCTTGCATCAGCTCACCTATTAACTACAGTCTGGACTCGAGCAATTTCCATCCACTGGCCTCTTTAGAAAATAGCCTCTGGGCCTGGTGTTTGTGGTTTTTTTTAACCCTCATTTGTCAAGGTGTAGAGATCTGATGTATATAAGCACCACATTGTTTGATGTATGCATCCTGATCATGTATCTCTTTATGCCCACAGGTTAATTATGATACTGTATGATCAGTGTGTATGTGGCCCCATTAACCATGAGGACATGAATCTAAATGGCTGTAGTTTGGTCCAGATAGTGTCTAGGTAGGTTGGGTAGGGCCCCAAGGCACATTAAACACAGCTGTACACACACACACCCCCAAAAAGGACTGGAATCTGATTTTTTTTTTCCCTCCTTCTCTTTTCCTCCCCCTCCTCTCTGTCTTTCAGTTTGTTTAGGAAGATGGTTTTCCAAGCGGTCTTGCGTGTATTTACACTAATGTTGAAACGTGTCACGTAGCGCTCTCAGGACGGCACCTTCGGTGTGTATGTTCATGTTGAGGGCTGTAGGAACAAACGTGGTCCTTTTTTGGAAGTCGGTCAAAAACCCCAATGTCAGGGAAACCCGTTTGCTCTCGATTCCAGTGTTAAACCATGCAAATTAAAGCGTGTCCCTGTGTAGCTCAATTGGTACAGCTGCAGCATGGATGGATGGCTGTGTTGCTGGTTCCATTCCCCGTTCAGCTCATCGGTTACCCGATGGAGCAAGGCACCAGTTATTTAATGTTTAATGGCCACCAATACAGAAAGAAATGTATACACTCTTCAGATATGGCGTCCACCAAAATTGTGTGGAGTAGTGATAGATTATGAGAACTTGAACCACATTTCCACATTTTCCAGTAGTTGTATTGTATTGCATTAGTTCTTTGCATTAGTATTTTATTAGTTCTGCATTAGTTCTGGACTTGTTCGTGTGACAGTGTCGTGCACGCGAAACGACAGATCCACAAGCTCACACCGCATTGCATTGTACTGCTTGGGAGCTTGTAGAGCCAATATTTTCTCTGTGCGACGTGATGCACAGCAAAGTATAAATCATGGAGATTCTTTCTTAAAATGGGTTTGTTTTCACTTGACTGTCTGTGAACATTAGTTGGCTTAGTTTGTTGGGATAAAAAAATTGTGAGGTCTTTTATGACACGAAGGCCTAAAGACGCTCCTGTAAGAACATGTTGTGCACAAAAACAAGACATTTTGTTTGTCAAATTATTTCCCCATTATTGGTTTTACACATTTCACATTTTGAATATGCACGTGTCAGTGTGCATGTTCATGGAATAATGTATAGAAACAGTAACTTGTTGCAGCATACTATAAACGCTCCAGACATGGTGGATGGTGATGGATTTTTTTAATACAAAGTCACATTTTTAAATGATTCACTCAAATCAGTGGTGGTGTTCTAATGTGTTGAGGATGACTCTCAGTGTTGTGTTTGGGAGCCTGTGTGTCTGTTTGCCTTCCTACCTACCATTGCCAACCCCACTGTTCATCAGGGTCTGACGGTGTGCGTTTCTAGGCCTCTGCATCTAGCCCACCATTTTCTCCACCGCCAATCAAAATCTCTTCCACACCTTTTCTTTCCCCCTCGCCTCCTCTCCTCCCCCTCCCCCCTTCTCCTTTGAACGCCTCAGGCGTTTTTTCTTTTTTTACCCCCTCTCCATTTCCCCCCCTAATGCTCAACCTGGGCAGTCTACCTCGTCTCTCTCTCTGTCTCTTCTCCCATTGCCCGTTTTCTTCTCTCGTTTCTTCTTCTCCATCTCAGTCTCTGTAGAGCTTTCTTTCTTTTTCTCTTTCATCCTCCCGTTTCCCTCCAGCTCCCCTTAAAAAAAAAAAAAAAAAAAAAATCCACCCCTCTCTCTCCGGGTCCCCCATTTTGTCTCTTGTTTTTCTTCTCCTTTTCTATCATCACATCTCCACAAGTTATCACATCTTCTATTCTTTCCTTGGCCCCCATAGTAATCTCACCCGTTTCCCCCCCTTTCTTTAACCTATGTTCTCTTGCTTCAAATTCCCTTTCTCCCCCATTATGTTTGTATTTATCTCCCTTTATCTCCATCTATCCACCCAGTTTGTGGTTTCTGTTCCGTTTCCCCCCCCCTTTACCTGTCTGCCCGTTTCTATCTTTCTAGTATGTGCCCTGTCGGGCTGTCACAATTATTACATAATCGTCTAATCGTGATTATTTGACATTATCGCAATTATTTTGTCATAATCGTCATAATCGTGAATGTTGAAACATTTCAGAAATAGTGGAAATAGCCGATCTACAAGCTCACAACGCGACGCGTTGTGAGCTTGTAGATCGGCTATTTCCACTATCAATGTTATTTATTTTTTAAGTAGTAAGTTGTCAAATATGTCAGTAATGTATTTGTATATTTAGGTTATGTGTCATATCTACCATATGCAACGTCAAAGCCTAAAAGCCAAACAGAAATGTAATTATCAACGACAGAAACACAATTAAATCGTTAATCGCCAATTATTTGAGTGACAATTAATCGTCATGTAAAATGTCATATCGTGACAGCCCTAACCCGGTCTCCTCACTCAGTCTATATACCCCCTCTAATCTCCTCTTAACACACTCTGTACCCTCTTTCTCCCACCCCTCTCTCACTATGTACCCCATTTCTCATCTTTCCTCCTCCCCTACGTACCATCCCTCCCTCTCTGTCTGTCTGGCTCACTCTCTCTTCCACTCTCTCTCCGTTGGCCAGTGAATTCATTAGGGCCTGGTCAGTGTAAACAACAGCTGAGGGGACGAGCCTAGCGGAAATGCTATGTTTCAGTGACGTGGGGCCCCATCTGGCAGAGCTCTGCCCTGCTCCACTCCTTGATTGACTTGATGAGACTGCTGGCCGGTCCAGATGGCCTGCTGGGCCCCGCAGAACGGAGCAGAGGAAGGGGGGGGCCGGCGTTTGGGAGGTAGAGGGGGTAACGCCGTCTATGCTGTGTACCCTGATACCCGGAGGGCCTTCGGTGGCATTTTGACACTGCTTAGTGCTTAGGATTGTAGACTCGGGTACCGGCCCTTGGGGGTTGGGGGGGTGTGTGTTTGGCTCTGGCATTCCTACTAGATGCCCCAGAGAGCACAGCTGTCCTGTGGTCTAGAGAACCTCAATACATAACCATTTTAAATACCTTGTTAATAGGGTTGGGATCCGGAATCGAAGGAACTGGAACCAACATTGAGGAACCACCTTCACATTTGGAACAGTTTCCAGGACCGGTTTTATCAGACTGCTGGTTATGTGGACTTCTCGTCTGCTATACAATTACAATACCGGATGTCCTCGAACTTGGACCCTTGTGGGTCCATTTTTTTATTTTATTTTTTAGATTTGTTTTTGGGCTTTTTATGCCTTTATTGATAGGACAGTAGACTGACAGGAAATGGGGAGAGAGATGGGGAATGACATGTGGCAAAGGTCGTCCGGATCGGGAATCGAACCGGCGACGCCAGCAGGCATCATAGCCTAGTATGTGGTATGCGCCTTGACCACCAGGCCAGCGGGCGCCCCCTTGTGGGTCAATTTGTTGTACTCTCTGAGAGTTCTGTAAGGGTCCATTTAGAACCCCCTATACTAGGAATCATTAAAGGGAACCGTTAAGGAATTGGACCATTAGAGGGAACCGTTTAAGGGACTGGAATCGTTAAAAACGAAAAGGATCCCAACCCTAGTTGTTGGCACCATTTTAATTCTAGAATCTGTATGTGTGCAGCGACATGCATGTGTCGCTGGGAAGATTTTAGGCATAGTGTAATCCACCCCAGATTAGCTGCTCAGTATTCTAACAGTAGCCCAGTCATTATAATCACCCAAACTCCCTAGCTTGCTCATAATCTGATTACTTTTCACTAGTTGTATAAGGGCGGAGGTGAAGCCTCTGCCTCCATTATGCCGCTGTGTGCCGTGCCGTGCCGCTGCAGTCGGGCCCAGACACCAGTGTGTGTGTGTGTGTGTGTGGATGTATGTTCCATCGGGGTGGGGGAGGGGTGACACAGGCAGGAAATGGAATTTTTTCATTTACCGTCTACGGGGGCCCACTCAGTTCCAAAATATACCATTCACTGTTGACGGTTTCACCTGTCGGCTATCATCATTTAAAATGTATTTTAAAAACATCTGAAAGTACCATTTTTACTAGCCAAAGCCAGCATCAACCATTTGTTTGGTGCATGGTTGAGGTTAAGGGTTGATCCACCCTTTAGCTCTGGTAGCCTACTGGTTTATTCAGCATCCACCAGGTTAACAAAAAGCTTTGATTTTAATGCAGTCATAGATACCGTTTTGTTTTGTCCCGTCCCCCACAAAAATACATTTTGTGGGGGACCCATAACTAGGGATGGGACGATATGAAAATTTCATATCACGATTATTGTGACAAAAGAAATGCGATTTACGATATCGCGATAAGCAAAATCCATTATCTTAGGGCGGAACATTTGCAAAAAAATTGCAGATCTACAAGCTCGTTGTGAGCTTGTAGATCGGCTATTTTTTTGGCAAAGACATTTGATAGAGAGTGGGGAAAAAAGACTGTATAAAGTACATATATTATAAGTACCTTTACCAATTGTAGAGGGTTTAAATGGTACTGGATATGCAGTTCGGCAAATAAAAGGTGAATTGATCCCAGTGCATGATGGAGGACGATATCACAATAAATTAAATCTCCACGATACGTGTTTTTTATCACAATATACGATAATATCACGATAATTATCGTCCCATCCCTACCCAGAACTATCACTGAATTTGATTCCCTCATTATCATTGAATTGGATTCCCTCAAGCCTCAATTATTTCCTTATTAGTCTGTTTTGAGTCCTATCCCTGACACTACACAGATTTATCATAACCTCCACATTTCTAAGAGATATTCTACATAGGCCTATGCCCTGAAAAGCCTGTTTGTGTGTGGTCGAAATGAGGCAGTGGTGCACGGAAATGTGAAGCAAATCAGCATCTCTACCTGTCCCTTCTCTCCCTACCCCTTTTTGGATGTGTAGAAGCGTTCTGGTTAGCCTATTGTTTGTGTGTGTCTGTGTGTGTGTAGTCCAAACAGCGGAGGTGGGAGTGTGTGGGTGGATCCTCCTCCCCCAGCCCCTCTGCAGAGGTGCCACAGAGTCACGTGTCCACAGGAACAAACAGTGGTGTGTCAATATTAGACCACCATGCTAGAAGCAGCAGCCTGCTGATGGTCAGCCCTTCAGCTCCCAGGATAGATGGGTAGAGAGAGAGACGTATGGCTGACTGTCACCATAAATAGATTCATTCACCTAATAAAATCACCTGCATAAAAACATAGGTTTTTTCCAAAAATCTTAGAAGGATTCAAAAGACACTTATAGAATCAAAATTGTAATTTTCACGATTTTTCAAAAATAGCAGATCTACAAGCTCGCAGCGCGGCACTCGGTGCCGCGCTGTGAGCTTGTATATCTGCTATTTTTCAATAGTTAAAGCATAAAATATTGCGTCATAATGTGTTCAGGCCTAAATGGGTTAAAAAAGATACGCAAGAAGATCTTAACAAATTCCTTGGCCTGCATTTAATGTCGCTTAATTAAGACAAAAATATCCCCAAGTAAATGAAATATTACATTTAATTGTAACAGATCGAGGCACAATTGCATTTCTTTCTCCATGGTACATACAAGTAACTATTTGATCTTTACAAGCGTCTAATTAAGATTGCATTAGATTCAGATTCAGATTACTTTATTAAACCCATTCAGGCCGGGAACACATTTTGCTGTTTGGGAGGGGCTTACAGTACATGTACAGTATGTAGCAACATATTTGTTTTGTAGGCTAATTTCAGATTTATTCTATAGGTTAGGCCTAAATGGGTTAACCATTGTGTAATACACATAGGAAATTGCTTTGGCATACTACATTTTTGCATTCAAATCAGTTTTTCACATATAACATAAAAACAAAAAACAGACAAACACCAAACAACACCGACAGAACGCAACACATAGTCACCACAGCAGCCATGGGCGGCGCTATCAGCTATTAGCTGATTGTAGACTTGCTGTGAACAACTTCTACATGCTCATAATAAAAACAGTATACCGGTATATATAATATATTTAAAAGCCACACAAAGGCGGAAAGCTCCTTTTCCCACTGCCCGACACAAGTGCAAATGACTGACGTGCCTACGCTTGTCTCCTCTGCCTAATTAGCGTGCCCTGTCATTTTCTTGGGGGGCCATAAGACTGAAGAGCCGATATGATCATTACCGATATGGCATAAGGCCTAAACTAGGAAGACCACCACGCATCAGCCTGTGGGGAGGAACATTCTGGAGATCCTCTACTGAAAATCACCTAGAATAATGCAATGTGAACTCCAAATGCAGCTCACGGATGCCATATCAATTGGCTCTCAGTGTTGTTAACCCATTTAGGCCTAGAATTTTTGAATGCTTTAACCAGTGAAAAATAGCAGATATACAAGCTACATGCGAGCTTGTAGATCTGCTATTTTTTGAAAAAGTCATGAAAATGTGTGCAAATCTTTGAATATTATGTATTTTCAAAGCGAACGTTTGTAACTCAAATTTTGCTTCTGGGTGGTCCCTGGAACTAGATATTTTGAAATGGGGGTCCGTGGCCAAATACATATCATTTTGGGGGTCCTTCACATGAAAAGGTTTGAGAACCACTGACATAATAGTCTCTCAAGAACAGACTAACTGAGCTCCAGTTAAGTGAAAAGGACCTTTTCTTTGACGATGGCTGGCCAGATTGCTGACATAGAAACATAGTTTTTTTTTCCAAAAATCTTAGAGGGATTCAAAAGACACTTATAGAATCGGGTCAAAATTCTAATGTTCACGATTTTTCAAAAATAGCAGATCTACAAGTTCGCAGCGCGGCACTCGGTGCCGCGCTGTGAGCTTGTATATCTGCTATTTTTCGATAGTTAAAGCATAAAATATTGCGTCATAATGTGCTCAGGCCTAAATGGGTTAATTAATTACGAATTAAAGACGTGTTCAGATGCTGATTCATCAGTTGTGAATCCGTGTCGGATTTCACAGTTCAGTGCAGGCTGCATGCAGGACAAATTGCAAAAAGTCAGACCTAAATACATGAGAGAAAAGTAGGCAAAAATCCAAGTTCAGAATATGAATTCATGATACAAATTCCAGAGCTCTGAAACATTTCGGCTCATCCTTGATCAATATTCGTGACTGTATAAATGTATATCACTTGGAGGGATCAGTGGCAGACTGGCAGTACTTGGCTTTCACATAATTGTGACCATAGGTCGCAGTTTACTATCAGAACCGTCACAGCTTGTCCGTAGACGTCCGCCTGGACTGGTAACGCCTGACACTGTGGTTCCCCTGACACTTCACTGTGATGTCGGATACTCAGAACAGGGATCTCCATATATGGGCTTAAACAGGTGACATCACAGTGATGTCAGATACTCAGAGCAGATCTCCATAATATATGGGTATAAAAGGGATTCTGTTAGGGATCTCCACATATGGGCATAAAAGGGATTGTATCCCAGACGATGCCCTGTTAGGAGAACCACACTAACAGAATCTATATATGGCCAAGACAGGTGGTGCGACCTCGTCCTTTAGGGCAAGGTCGCTTTTCGCCCTTAGGTGTCTTACTGGTTTGTAAATGTTGTATCTAAAGAAGTAATGGGAGTTATTCATGGAGCATGAAGTATTGTTTTTTGTTTGAGTTTATTGGCCAGTATCCATTTAGTCTAAAACATACTTGGAAAATATTTATTTGTCACATCTTAAATAATCAATTTGACAGTGTTTCCGTTTAAATTAATTGTCAGAAATGTAGGCTACTTGAAGAAGGTTGTTAATCCCAAAGGGATGTTACCGTACTTTTGTTTGCTATTTGAATTAGTTACAGTATTATTGGTGGTGTGGGCCTGCAAAATATCACAAAACGTATGGTGGTCAGCAGACTCGGCACATAAATAACTAGCCAAAGTGGTGTTAATGTTTTCTTTTGGTAGTTTAATTCAAATTCATGTTATTCATTCGAATAATGAATACAGCACATTTTACATGCCATCACTGCTGTAAATTTGAATGACACTACCTCTGTTGGTGTATCTTTAACACAGTGGTGCAGTTGTTTGCAGAAAGCTGTCTCTGTCTGCCACCCACCCACCGCTCTCCTCTGTCTTTACACTATCAACAAAGGTGTGCCACAGCACAGCAGGGTGGTAAAAACACAACTAGCGCTCTTAAACCATGTGACTAATGCAGTGCAGTGGGTGGGGTTTTCTTTAAGTCAATAGGAAGAGTTTGTTCCGAAGTAAGGGCTCTGCTGTTGGTGGTTTTGTGAATGTTATCTGGTACTTTGTCCCGTATATATGTTGGAACCGTGTGTGTGTGTGTGTGTGTGTGTGTGTGTGTGTGTGTGTGTGTGTGTGTGTGTGTGTGTGTGTGAGACCGATCTGGACATTGGAATGTCAATGTACCCTTCTTTAATATGTAAATTCTATTGTGGAATGAGCATGTAAATTGGATCTGTAATGACTTTATGAAAGCATCTGTCACGTTAGAGTTTAACCACTTCAACCATTATTTTATAGCTATTCATAGCAGATATACAAGCTCGTAGCGTGCCAAACTATGAGCTTGTAGACCTGCTATTTTTTGAAAAATCATGAACATTTAAGAAACATAGGGTTTTCAGAAATGTGTTGGGATTTAGAAGACATTTTTACAATCGGGGTCCTCAGGTCTTAATTGGTTAAATGTCCAATGGCTTGATGCCGATGGTTGTTGTTGATACATGTGCATGCATACTACCGAACCCTAGTCACTTGTTTAAAGGACCATACTGGCATCAGTGTGTCTTTGTTCATTCACAGTTTGGCTGTTAAAGCCTTGCATAAAAATAGACATTTCCTCCCTATTAATAGATTGTGTGTGCGTGCTTGGAAGACTTTTAAAATGCTTCCAATGCAACTAAAACATAACTGGACCAAAAGTAACCCATGCAAGAAAGTTGTAAGTTCAGTTACAACGTTAATTTTATGGCATTTCTGCTTTATTTGGATGGGTCAGTGTAGAGTAGACAGACCTGTAGAAAGGTTGAGAGACAGAGGGAATGACATGCAGTACAGTGTCTTGGGTCTAATTCAAACCAGGGTGAGCTGTAGGAAGGACTATAGCTTTATTTAAGTGATATGCACTCTTTCTATATGAGAACCAACATTCATACCATACTGAGGTTATTGGAATCCAATAGTCTTCTCAGACATCTAACACAGTAACTCGCCTATGGCATGGTTAACTTGATGTCATAGTATTAATATATATATTCTTTGTTTTCCCTTGTGTTTTCACAGAGCTTCCTCATTGGCTGGTGTGACCCCAGGCCCTCCTCCTGCCTGCCAGGAAGGGCACTGATTGGCTGAAGTTGTTTCCACCACTCCTGAGAGACCATGGCTTCTACAACCCACAGCTGAAGAGCTAAGCCCCAGTCTTTATTCCCTTCCCCTCCCCTCCATCTCCTAGACATCACAAGTTCATCACTGCATTGTGAACTGTGATTTCTCCTTCCCTGTTCCAATTGGAGTACTATGGCAATGCATGATATGAGTCGAGCCAAGGGTGTCCCCTGTAAAGAGTGTGATATGGTTTGTCCGAGTACTCCAAGTCTACTAGAGCATATGAAAGCACATTACCAGCAAGAAGAGAGTGGACGTTTTGAATGCGAACAGTGTGGAAGAATCTTCAAGCACGCAGGCAGTTTAGCTAACCACAAGAAATCCCATGAAGTTGGTTCTTTCCAGTGTCCAGTGTGTACCCGTACCCTTCCCAACGCAGTTGCTTTAAAGAACCATCTGCGTATCCATACATTGTCCCCTAGTAGTGCACAAACTGAAGAAGAGGCTGAAGAGGTAGTTGAAGAGGCAGTCCACGAGGAGAGGGAATATAGTACCCTAGCCCAGGACCTCTCAGACGGCTTTGGGCGCACGCATTTGAACAATAGTCATAGTGTCCATAGTGTCCTGCAAAGCCACGAAACAGAAGAACATCAACATAAGAAAGGCTCCCCCGGGTCCGACGACGCGTGGGACCGGCCATTCAAGTGTGACCTGTGTGACAGAACCTACAGGCACCACGGTAGCCTGGTGAACCACAAGAAGTGCCACCAACAAGGAACATTTAAGTGCTCTGTGTGTTTCAAACAGTTCAGCAACCTGGCGGCCCTTAACGGCCACGAGCGCACCCACTCCAAGTTCAAGCCCCCTGGGGCGTCCATGGTGAGCAGCAGCAGCCTCCACAGCTCGGGGCGCAGCAGCCACTCCAACGACGACTCTGCCTCCTGCTTCTGCCACCTGTGCCAAGTAGCGCTGCCCAGCAAGGCGGACTTCCAGGAGCACATTCTGCTGCACAACGCCGCCTCATCCTCCCTAGGCTTGACCCGCAGTTTTCCTGGCATCATGCCTCACAACCTGAGTGCTGTTCGCTCCCCGGCGTACACTCCTGCCCTGGGCGATCCCCTGCCCCTCCCGCCTCTGCCCAGCGAGAAGAGAGGCCCCTACGACCCCATGCTGGGCCCACCTGTTAATAATCCCATATACACGTGTGCATACTGTGGTGCGGGACACCCCGACCTAGAGAGCCTTAAGGTCCACTACCTGACTCACGACCCGCACCCAGGCTCCCATGGTCAGGACGGCATCTTGACCTCAGACGGGCTCCCGTCCCAGGGCTCTGTGTCCTCCCCCTCTGGAGGCAGAGTACCACAGGATGGCTCCCCTGACGATGGCGAGCGACGTTTCAAATGCGGCGAATGTGGCAAGAGTTACCGCCACGCAGGCAGCCTGGTCAACCATAAGCGCTCCCATCAGACAGGCCACTACCAGTGTACCATCTGCTGTAAGCAATACCCCCACCTGGCGGCACTACATAGCCACCTGCGTAGCCACAAAGGGCGCTCCTCCAACCAGATGGGAGGTGACGGCAATGACTGGCTGTCCTCTGAGCCACTCACTCTGGACTCACAGAATAGCTACGTCCAGGAGGGCAGTGGCGCAACCACTCCCATATCGTTGCCTGGGAACTTGGGAGATGCTGCCCACTTTGTGCCAGACGGCGGCCACAGCAGTGGCCTGGACTCTTTGGAGTTCCACGACCGCTTTGATGGCAGCTCGCTGTCGCAGAGCAACTCTGCACATCGACAGGCCGACCGGCACATGTGTGCAGACTGTGGTGAGATGTATGGTGACGTATCTGGCATTAAATCTCACATGTGCCCGCGACGTGGCCAGCAGCAGCAACAAGGCAACATGTCCAACGGGTACATGGCCAATAACCTGAACTACCACAGCCCAGGAGGAACGGCACTGCCCTCTGGAAGCTCCAGCACCATGAAGGAAGGCAGCAGTCAGCGCCAGTACTCGCAGAGTGCAGGGAAGAGGATGAGCGCCAACGACAAAGATGAGGAGGACGACGGGGAGGTCTACCAGTGCTCGGTGTGTGGCAACCACTATGCCAGCCTCCGGGCCCTTAGGAGCCATCTGCGCAGCCACGCCAACAACCCCTCAGCGCCTGGCCAGCCCAACGTGACGCCCGACTGGAGGATGATCTGCTCCACTTGTGGACAGAGCTTCTCCCGGAAGCAGGATCTGCTGAACCACCAGCTGATCCACGGTCCCCAGAGACCGGATGGCCAGGCCCAGGCCCAGGTCCCGGGCACAGCCAATGGAAATGACAAGATGGATGGTCGCAACCACATCTGTGTGGACTGTGGCATGTTCTTTGCTGACCGCCACCACCTGATCACCCACCTGTGCCCCGGCAAGAACCGCGCTGGCACGCTGAGCAAGCAGGGCATTAATGGAGCCAAGGGGATGTCTGGAGGAGACGGCGTCAGCGGCGGGGTAGCCGGGGGAAGCCGTGACATGGGCGGTGACGGCCGGAGGTCCATGGACCAGGGTGGCGACCGACCCCACAAGTGTGACCAGTGTGGCAGAGGGTACAGGCACCCCTGCTCCCTTCTCAACCACAAGAAATCCCACAAGACCGGGGTGTTCCGCTGCCTTGTGTGCCAGAAACGCTACTACAACCTGCTGGCACTGAAGAATCACCAGAGAACCCACTTTGACCTGAAGAGGTAGGTCTCCAGCTTAAAGCTAATACACACTGATATATATATATATATATATATATTATTTGTTCATAAACCTAGCAGTTTTACATCCATGTTACAAGATGTGGAAAATAAAGTTTAGAATAAAAAAAATGAAGTTAAATTACCCATGTAGCAGAATTATCTGGCCTTTATTGGCTAAACCAAAAGTCTCAGGAATTTAATGCTCTGCCATTTAAGTACCTTTTTAGAATGTTGGTTCTCAAAGTGGGGTCCGGGGGACCCTCATGGGTCCATGAGCTAAACCAGTTAAAACGGGATTAAAATATATTCATAATGGCATCTTCCCGCGACCCCAAGCTGTGACATCATTTTGTAGTCAGACCTCCAAGCAGATTTATTATCAATATCTGTCCCTCGCTATTTCAACAGATCCGAGACAAAAATAACTACCACTTTCCCTTCAACAACAAAGAAGAAAAATTTGTAAATAGTAAAAAGATTCACGGACGCTGGGGCCTTTTGGCCCCAAAAGTTCTCCTCTGCCTACAAAATGATGTCAGACTTAACAGCCCCATTGTTTGAGAACCGCTGCCCCAGTGTTGTTGAGAGGGAAGGCTTTCGTGTGCCTTGTTTTGGGAGCAACGCATTTTGCCCTCGTTATTCTCAACTGCGCAACAAAATAAAAATTTAAAAAATGTCCCACTCCCCTCCGCGATCGCTTGGGGCGGTCAATCCAGCATATCTGGCTAGTTTGAAAAGGTATCAGATATTTCACTTGCACAGCGGAATATATCTGAACCCAAAGAACCTCAAGAAAGAGGATCGCTGTCATTTGAAATGATCACCAATCTCGGATCTTATTAGATATTGTTATCGTCTGGGAGGCCCTTTACCTAGTGTTTCTTTAAAGGGGATTCCTCAATCTTATCTCCATCTCCTTCTACTCCCTACTGCAGGCACAAGTGTGAGGAGTGTGGAAAGGCCTTCAAGATCCAGAAGCAGCTCATCAACCACCTGCGTCTGCACGAAGAGCACCGGGCTAAAGGCCTGGTCCGCACCGGCCCCAACGGCTCCCGCTTCCAGCAGCAGCCCGGAACGTCCCAGATGTCCCATCACACCATGAGAGGCGAGTCCTCCAAAGGCCACGGAATGGGCGTCAAATATTCAGCTCACGGATTCAAGAAGCCCTACTCCTCAGCCGGAACCTCCAGGCCCCAGAAGTTTGACCAGTCCGAGGGCGGCCGCCGGCCCTTCGCCTGCGACGAATGTGGGAAGACGTACCGCCACGCGGGAAGCCTGGCCAACCACAAGAACCTCCACAAGATCGGAGAGTACCACTGCAATGTGTGTAATTCCACCTACCCCAACCGGTTAGCCATGAAGAACCACCTACGTCTCCACTTCGCCCAGAAGAAGCACAACTGTCAGGAGTGTGGCAAGGGCTTCCGCACGCAGAAGCAGCTCGCCACTCACACCACGGCTGGCCTCTGCAAGGGCCCACAGGGTCCCGGGGCCCAGATGGATTTTGAATGCGACGGCTGCTGCGAGGGATTCGCCACGGCCGATGAGCTCGCAGCCCATGACTGCCCCGCCCAGCATCTGCCGTCGTCCTCAGCCTCGGTCAACAGCTCCTCCATAAGCATCGACCGCAGCACGGTGGATCTGGACTCGGACGAGCGGCCCTATGCCTGTGACCTCTGCAGCTGCGCTTACAAACACGCCAGCTCACTGCTGAACCACAAGCACACCCACAAGACGGGCGACTTCCGGTGCAACTTCTGCGACAAGCCTTACACCAACTACATGGCGCTGCGCAACCACATGCGCATCCACACGCAGCGGAAGAAGCACATCTGCCACACGTGCGGGAAGGCCTTCCGGCTGGCCAGGTTCCTCCGCAACCACGCCAAGGTTCACGAGGAGGGCGCCACCCCGTTCGGCTGCCCCAGCTGCGGGAAGAGTTTCCAGGGGAGATCCGGCTTGGCCAGGCACCGCTGTGGGGACAACCAGGTAGGCATGGAAGGCAGGAGGAAGCCCGCTGCACCCCCGGGAGAGGGCGAAGAGCGGTACACGTGAGTTCACGTCTGTTGTTTGTGATACTACGAGTTGAAGCCAAAATAGTGGAAGATCAATATAGGTCTCTACATGTCTATTACAGGTATATGATCTCCAATCCGGCTTCCTTGGGACCATTCGCGTGCCGGAATTCGGATTTTTCTGAAGTTTGGAACAATTGAATTAGTGGAGAGAGAACAGATAAGTCAATCCAGTTTGCTTTCAGTTAGCATATATCTCACACTAGTTGTGTTTTTTTGGTTTGTTTTTCTTAGGCTACCTGCAATCAAACACTTTCACTATTTAGATGCATTGCCTTCTGTTTTGTTTCCTCTTGACCAAAAAACAAACAAATTACCGATACTTTTGACACCAATTTTCACCAAGTAGTTATTTTTTGTAGCACGATTTTGTGTGTTCCTTTACACTTGTTTTGACTGTAGTGTTTTATGTTTGTGATTGTGTAATATTGGTATTGCTGGCTAGTGATTTAGAATATATATTATTACACTTTCAATCTATGGGGCTTATGTCTCTTGATTATTTGATCTCGTAATAACAATAAGCATAAATCTCAGGGATGAAGAGGAAGTGTTTGGAGCTAGCTGCACTGCACAAGGCATTATTATTCCTCACAGTAAACATTCTGTAGACTGTGATATTTTGTTATTTGCGTTTTTAATGGCCACAACGAACTATGGTACAAACAATTTTCTTTCTGAGGTAGATAAATTGTAAGCGAAACAAATGAATAAAAAAGCCCTTGAAAGGGCCTTCTATTCTCGTGTTAACCCATTTAGGCCTGAACACGTTATGACGCAATATTTTATGCTTTAACTATTGAAAAATAGCAGATATACAAGCTCACAGCGCGCTGCGAGCTTGTAGATCTGCTATTTTTGAAAAATCGTGAAAATTAGATTTTTGACCCGATTACATAAGTGTCTTTTGAATCCTTCTAAGATTTTTTGAAAAACCGATGTTTGTATGTCAACAATCTGGCCAGCCATCGTCAAAGAAAAGGTCCTTTTCACTTTAACTGGAGCTCAGTTAGTCTGTTCTTGAGAGACTACTATGTCAGTGGTTCTCAAACCTTTTCATGTGAAGGACCCCCAAAATTATATTTATTTGGCCACGGACCCCCATCTCAAAATATCTAGTCCCGGGGACCACCCCAGAAGCAAAATTTGAGTTACAAACGTTCGCTTTGAAAATACATTATATTCAAAGATTTGCACACATTTTCACGACTTTTTCAAAAATAGCAGATCTACAAGCTCGCAGCGCGGCACTCGGTGCCGCGCTGTGAGCTTGTATATCTGCTAATTTTCACTGGTTAAAGCAGTCAATAATTCTAGGCCCTAAATTTAACCATCTGTGAAAGAAGCTGTTTGAAGCTTATGCCCATTTGTGCAGCGCAGGGAGCTCCAGATACCTCCTTAGTCCCTTCATAAAGAACCCAGTTGTTTGTCCCCATAGCTTCTCCCCTGTGCCTCCCCCTTACCCAACCACCCAGCAATGATGTTCTCCCCTGTGACCTATCTAGAAAACCTAGTTTAAAAATGGTACACCACTTTATAGCAATCTTGAAAGCTTAAAAGCCGGATTTCAGATCATATACCTGTATGTGCTAGATTAGCTACTTACAGTACGTAGTAGAGAATCACTAGTTTAATATATGATCAAAGTGGTAACCAGTAGTTAAGACCAATGATGGTTAGAATAGTGAAAACAAAGGACCGTGTTCAGTTGCTAATCTCCCCTTTTTGTCCTCTCGCTTTCATCCCGTGTTCCTTCCCTCCTCCTCCCATCCCCTTGTCCGCCATTGTTTCCTCTTCCTTTTCATCCCTGCACAGATGTGATCAGTGCGGCCGTGCCTACCGCCATGCCAGCTCCCTCCTGAACCACAAGAACACCCACACCGTCGGCATATACCACTGTGCCGTCTGCCTCAAGACCTACTCCAACCTGCTCGCCCTCAAGAACCACCGCCGCATCCACTCGGAGACGCGCCGCCACCGCTGCCACGAGTGCGGCAAGGCCTTCCGCGTCCTCTCCCAGCTCTACAACCACAAACGCGTCCACCAGAAGCAGCGTCAGCTGACCTGCCGCTCCTGCCAGCGCTCCTTCCCCACGCAGGCCAGCTTCCGCCTCCACCTGGAGATCAGCCACGGCCAGACGCCGCAGCCTCGCCAGCCCAGATCCCAGCAGCCTCGGCCAGGGGGCTCCCAGGAGCTGGGCTGGGGCTCGGGCCTGGACCTGACGCTGATGCAGGCGCAGGGCATCAACCCCCAGCACCACCACGGCACGGGCAAACACCGAGGAGGTGGCCGCGGCGGTGGCGCCAGCGCCAGCAAGCCCCACGCGTGCGACCAGTGCGGCCGCGCCTACCGCCACGCCAGCTCCCTGCTGAACCACAAGAACAGCCACAAGACGGGCGCCTACTTCTGCAACTCCTGCCAGAAGGAGTTCCCCAACCTGATGTCCCTCAAGAACCACCGGCGCATCCACACGGAGCCCAAGCGCTACCAGTGCCCCGAGTGCGGCAAGTCGTTCCGCGTGTCCACCCAGCTCATCTGCCACCGTCGCATCCACACCAAGGAGAAGCCCTTCACCTGCCAGCAGTGTGACAAGCGCTTCTCGTCGCGCTCCAACCTGCGGCACCACATGAAGGTGCACTGGAACAGCTCGTCGGCGCCCCCCTCCATGTCCATGGGCGCGCCCAACTACCTGGGTATGCCCGGCGGCCCCTTCATATAGGCTACTAAATGTGTCATTCAGGGAGAGGGTGGGGCTTAGCTAGTGGGGGGGGGGGGGACGGGGACGGGGAGCCACTCGAATGCCAAGGTTTTCTCGAGGTGCCAAAACAAAAAAATGTCTTCCTCCTCTGTGTCCTCACTCTCCTCTTCCTCATTCTCATTGTCCATGTGTGTCTGATGGACAGGTTGCATGGCTTTAGACAGACCTGCATGCCACATGCACACGCACACAAAACACTCACACAGCAGAAGAGGGAGGACATAAAATGGATACCGTACATATAATGAGGTGGGAGAGAGGACTCAAAATGGAGGACAGATATTCACGTTAATTTCTATACACCTCCGCACATCTTGCATTGTTTGGCCTCGATCGTTACAGTGGCCTATATAAATGGACCCTATTACAAGGTCATTTTCCCTTGAACTTTTCCCTCCTATTAACCCCCCCAAGTTGAGTAGGATGGACTGACTGACAGGCAGAGGGCCAGGCAGAAACAATGTAGTCTTTATAAACCCTCACGACATGGACTGAGTCACTGGTCCATCTGCCTCGTTTCCTACTGCATGTTGCCACAGTAGAGCCAAGCTCCCAACACCTACTCTCAGCCCGGAGTTACACAAATAAAAGATTGATTCCGTGGACTTAAAAAAAAAATGTGATGCTGCTGACATTGGCCCTGCTGCGTGGCCCGTGTTCGCGCGCCTGACCATAGTAGGTTGAGCAGCCTGGCTGTAAAGACTGTTTTAAGACCTGTTGTAGAGACTTGTCACAGTCACTTCATGGCTAACCCGTTGGGGTAGGTGGTGTTACACACATTGCAGTGGTACTCCCCGATCTGACTGACAAATGGACTGACTGACAGGCAGACAGACAGACAGACAGACAGCCGGGCTGAGCAGGCTTGGGGGGGATAAAGCCAGGGAAAATGTACCTGTAAGGGCCAGATGGAATTGGGCAGTGGGTGTGTACTATGTAGGTCTGGAGGTAACTAAAGTACAGGCCTGAAACGATGGTTTTGGTGCTCAAGAACTTGTCCGTTTTGATTCAAAAGGAGCTGGTTGGTGTTATTGCTTGAGGTTGCTTTTCTGTGCTCTCTCCATGCGTCACGTGACCACAACCCATGTGTGATGCTGCAAAAATGATGATGATGATGGTGGTGATGAGTTTGCTTTGTTAAAATCCTTTTTCTTGCGGCCTTTGTTTCAGTTTTGAACCGTTGATAGTTAAAACAAAAACAAATTTAACCTTGGGATTTATTTTTTGTTTTTTTTTGTAATCTTTCCCACAAGTGTGAGCAATACGTAGCCAGTGTATCCCAGAGCATTCTACATTTTATGGCGACAAAAGAGGCGGTTGGTTTTGTTTTCATAATATTTCTTAATGGGGGTTTGAAGAGGGAGTTGACAAGGACCACTGTAGACACATTGCTCTGTCCTTGTCTCTCTCTCTCTGTCTCTTTGTGTGGTTTTTAACTGTTTTTAACTTTGTTTTTGCTCATTACAACACAAAGATGAGCTTCAAACCCTTGTAGACCAACCCCCCCTCCCTCATCCCAGCTGCCTCGTTATGACATCACACTTGTAGAATTTTGCCCCGTCTTCCTCTAACACTCACACACACACACTGGGTCGTTTATCCACTCTTATTCGTCCACGTTTATTCTAGACTTTTAACTCTGGGCGACATCAGGTGCTGCGAAAGCGTTGAAAACCAGCTAACAGGTGTATTATAGGCCAATAGGTTGTGGTTACGCATAGAAAAGGGTGAAAGGAAAAAAATATACAACTTGTTAAAAGTGAAATGTGACCATTAAAAAAAAAGGAGTAAGGCTCGTGTATATTAGGCCTGTGCCAGCATATCTTTTGTTTTGTTTTTGTTTTATCCTGTATTGTACTCGTAACCCTGACTGTATTATCTACAGTACCTCTTTTATAAGAAAAAAAAGACAGATCATTGTAGTAATGCATTTATTTATATCATTATTATTAACACTTGTAATGGACGGCGCTAGTCTTTAGGATGTGAGTTTAGAAGATGTGTTTGATGATGTATAAAAAAAAGAAGGAAAAAAAAAAAACACCCACCTAACCCCACCCTTTAAACCCTTTACCCATAATCCTATCCTTTTTTCCTGACATGGAGCCAACCAAGATGGGACTCCCAAAAATGAACACTTGCTCGCTCCGCGGAGACTGTAGTCGAACCGTTTCACGACCCATTTTACTTCTGGGTTTTGTCACACTTGGGAAAGAAACTGCGTGTGTTTGTGTGTAGGTGTGTGTGTGTGTGTCTCCCCCAACCACCACCAGGGAAGAAAAAAAGAACTGTTAATGTGTTTTGATTGCAGTACGTACGACTAAGGAACAACAGTATTACTATGATGGAAAGGTTTTTATATCCTTGCCTTTTTATCAGAGTGATGTGACGGTCTCGTTCCCCTGGGTGATTTCCCCCCCCTTCACCAAGTTTGACTGGACTTGTTAATGTCACCTCCCCTCCATTCTCCGATTCCACCACAAAATCAAACTCACTGGAAAAGGGACGACTTGGTGGAATGAAAAAAAAAAAAAAAACACATACTCTTCCATGTATTCAAAACGCATCAGTTGAACTTTTTTTCCTTTTTGTTTTTGCCCCCCACCCCCGTTGTGTGAAGTTTTTATACTTTTACGGTAACCTCTTGTATTTATTGGTGTTTTTTTTCTTTCTATTTAATTGCATTTTTTTTGTAACTATTCAGAAGCCTGTGTTTGTGTGAAACACAATGTTCTCGGAGCAGCGGTGCTAGTGAAGTCCAAACCGCCGTCAAGTGACCGTCAAAGTGCTTGTAGGAGTTGTGTAATCTCTAGGACACACATAGAACTGTACATTCTCTCTGCACCTCCGACACCATGTTTGACTTAGATTCTATTTCCTGAGTGGACAATTTTCCCGCCTGCATTTCCAGTTGGTAGTTTTTAGACGGAACAACTCGTCTTTTTTTCTTTCTTTTTTCTTTTATTTTTTTGAACAAAAGGTATAAGCATTTTTCTTTTTAAGTTCTAACCTTTCTTCCCTTTTTTCATGCATAATGTAATGCTTACTATACACTTTTATAAACTATGTTTTGATAATTCATTTCTTAACAAAAAAAGAAACTTGTCCACATACTATAACCCTTACTGCTGAGTACTGAAAATAAATAGCTGGAAAAAAGAAGAAATCCAGAACGGTGTTGTGCATCCATTCTGCTTCCAACTAACCGCACATTTAAAACACGAGTAGAAATTAAGAGCAGTGGTTTTGAAATGGTTGTGTCCAAGGCGCGCGCCAAAGGCAAAGTCAAAAATCGCAAGGCGTACCTATATTCATATCCAAGCGAAATGGCGTTATCACGCTTATCCCTCAGTAAATGTCTATTTTATATCTACTATTAATACAATAAAACGTTGACCACATAAGCCCGGCCATTTCATACATGGAGTCATGGATTTTTTTAAATGTATTTTTAAAAAGGTAAAACTAGCCAATACATATATAAGCTCAACACATTGCATTGACGCGTTGGCTTGTAGGTCCGGTTTGTTTTTTTTTCTTTTCATTTTTGAACATTTGTGGAAAAACTCATTCGAATAAATGGTTAACATGTTTTGAGTCTATAAAATTTGATAAAGATAATATTTTTTTATACATTTATTTGTAACAATATCTGGTCACAAAACCCATCCCCATTCAGAAACATTGCCATTCAGAAGATTGACTTCAATTACTCTAAATGGAGGCGTCACCTAAACCTAACCTTAACCTCAGTGGGGGTATTTCTGAATGGGGATGTTTCTGAATGGAGGTCTGCCCCCCACACAATCCTCAGGCAAACCTGGACTTGTCGTCTCATGGCACACCATTTGGGAACCACTGCAGTAAAGTGTATTAGTCTGTACTCATTTGGAGAAGCTCAAGTGTGCTTGAGCAAAGATTGAGTCCCTGAGGTCGAGTCGCCCTGTGGCAGACCAGTAGAAGGCTGGTTGTACACTGGCGACTTGTGGGTAAAACAAAAAGTTTTGTCTCTCCTGAAAACTTTACAAAAATGATTCAGGCTATTATGCTATGATGCTAATGATGTGTATGTCTGAAAAAAATGAATAACAAAAAACAAAATGTTGAATCGAGCAACTTAAACTGTTTGGGTTGCTCACAAAAGTCAGTAGACGTTTAAATGACCCCAAACATGTTTCTCAACAAAAACATTGGATCTTCATGTGTGCTGAATTAGTCGGCGACAACCAAATGAATTGCAGGAACGTTGTTAAATATATTAAATGTAGATTTCAGGGTCAACATAATGGAGGTCCTGGTGTGAAACGGTACTGCCATGGCGTGCCTGAGAATGTCATTGTTTAACCCATTTAGGCCTAGAATTATTGACTGCTTTAACCAGTGAAAAATAGCAGATATACAAGCTCACAGCGCTGCGAGCTTGTAGATCTGCTATTTTTGAAAAAGTCATGAAAATGTGTGCAAATCTTTGAATATATTTATTTTCAAAGCGACTGTTTGTAACTCAAATTTTGCTTCTGGGTGCTTCTGGGAACTAGATATTTTGAAATGGGGGTCCGTGGCCAAATAAATATCATTTTGGGGGTCCTTCACATGAAAAGGTTTGAGCACCACTGACATAGTAGTCTCTCAAGAACAGACTAACTGAGCTCCAGTTAAGTGAAAAGGACCTTTTCTTTGACGATGGCTGGCCAGATTGCTGACATTGAAACATAGGTTTTTTCCAAAAATCGGTGAAACATAGGTTTTTTCCAAAAATCTTAGAAGGATTCAAAAGACCCTTCTAGAATCTGGTCAAAATTCAAATTTTCACGATTTTTCAAAAATAGCAGCTCTACAAGCTCACAGCGCGGCACCGATAGTTAAAGGAAAAGTTGAAACACTTAAAAGGTTACATTTGTCTTCAATTCATATTTAGTGTTTTTAATCTTTGGATCTCATGGCACCCTTGTGGTTATTGGAATGTCCCTGAACCAGATGATAATGGGGTTGATTCCCCCATAAACCCAAAGCTCCAGTGTCCTGGAAGGACGGTGAAACCGTACCAGCTCAGATTAAAAGATTAATTTCCCCCGCAAGTGTAATGGAGAACCAACAATGACATTTCATTGGCGTTATGTCCAATAATTCCCTTCCAAGTGACGCATCAATTGGGGTCAATTGTCAGCGATGTTTTTTCTCGTTTCGTGCGAAGTCGTGTGTGAATGAATTCTTTGCCAAGAAACGGTCTTCCATGTAGTTGAGTCAAAAGGGATATGACAATTGATTGACAATGCTGGGTGGAGTGAATTAATCATGGTCGCACATCAATACTGAACCAGATTTCAGTCATATGGAGAATTGGAGACAAATAACACAATAAGGCAAATAAACTTGGAACAATGTTGTCTCCTTTCAGCACCCTCATATGCAGTTGTTTTAAAGGAGGAGTTCAGACCCAAAAAATCAATTACACACCCTGTGAAGCTTTGAATTCATAGAGATTAAGAGTCCCTTAACTTGCACACCAAGTCCGGAAAAAAATAAGTGATTTTTTTGAGTGAACTACTCCTTTAACCTTACATACTGTGCATATGGAGAAGTGTATTTGCTACATATTGTGTTGTGGTCATTAAACAATCCATTCAGAATGGGTACACTATATTGTATCATTATTTTATGCTTTAACTATTGAAAAATAGCAGATATACAAGCTCACAATGCGGCACCGAGTGCCGCGCTGCAAGCTTGTAGATCTGCTATTTTAGAAAAATCGTGAAAATTTGAATTTTGACCAGATTCTATTAGTGTCTTTTGAATCCTAAGACTTTTTGAAAAACCCATGTTTCTATGTCAGCAATCTGGCCAGCCATCGTCAAAATGGAGCTCAGTTAGTCTGTTCCTGAGAGACTATGTCAGTGGTTCTCAAACGTTTTCATGTGAAGGACCCCCAAAAGGATATTTATTTGGCCACGGACCCCCATCTCAAAATATTTAGTTCCAGGGACCACCCAGAAGCAAAATCTGAGTTACAAAGTTCGGTTTGAAAATACATATTCAAAGATTTGCACACATTTTCGCGACTTTTTCAAAAATAGCAGATCTACAAGCTCGCAGCTCTGAACATTTTCACCTATACAGTAACGAAAAGAGTCTCTTGCACGCCTACAAAGGCGTCAGGTGCGTCGAGGGACAGACCAAACCAAGGTCAGACAAACTGAAAAATGTCTTCAAATGCTAGTGTTTTTAATGAAAAATCAACATTTCAGTCTTTTAGACCTTCATCAGGCTATCTTTATGACCCTTTACAGTGATAACATGGCCAACATGCCAGGATGAAATTGACAGTGAATTGTCACAGCTGCTGTCGATGTTTGGCGCCTAAATTAAAACACCCATTTTATTGCCACCTGCTGCTTTTACCTGTCTATGAAAAAGCTCCATATTAAGGCATCTCAAAACGGTGTCACACTTAGCGGTTCCTGGCTGCACAGGTAAACCCTGTTGTATAGGTGGCCTTTATGTCACATACTTTGATGTTCCTGGCGTTCTATGAAGTTCTCTGTAAGTCTCAGTCCATAGTGGTTTTGCATGTGTTTGCAATAAAGACATGTTGGACAAAGATCTGGTATTGCTAAATGACCCCATGTCTTCCATTATATTCTTTCATTGTGTATTCTTTATGTTGCAAAGGTTGTCAGTAGGGTTGCAACGGTATGAGATTTTTAACACCGAAAACCGTGTCTGTGTCAACACCGCGTTTATCGGTAACACCGTTTCAACTACCATTGCGTGTCTTAGCACTCAGTAGCCCCATATAGAACCTCACCCGTCGCTGCGTCCTGTTGTGCTGCGACCTGTTGTGCTCAGGACGCAGCGACGGGTGAGGTTCTATATGGGGCTAAGCACTCAGTAGCAGCCAATGCTACCTCAAGCTACAACAACAACCATCCGACCATATTAAAAATTCGGCTTTGTAAAAAAGCAACAACACTGTTAAGGCCCTCTTACATCTAACAACTTTGAAAAGCTTTCTCAGTCTAATAAAGTCGAGGCGTGCTCCCGTGATTCCGTCGTTATTCAATCGTTAAATGTGAGGTAGTGTTCCGACTCGATTAAAAATTCAGCTTTGTAAAAAAGCAACAACACTGTTAGTGTTACAACAGCCCTGCGTTTTCTTGTTTGTCTAATCGTTGTTTTTCTGCCTACTGCGCGCTGTGACATTATAAAGCCACAACTTGTCTCCGAACGTGCCCTGCGAGTGGGGAGACGAGACATCATGCAGTCTGATGAGCTGTGCCTCGCCGATCCGTTGATTCTGGATCTGTTCTAATCTCGACACTCGCACACAAGGAACGGCTCCCGGCCTCCCGCGATTGAGAACCGAATCCCATCGTTCATTTAAAAGAGCTGTTCAAAAGAGCGGAATCGTTGGCGAACGTCACATCTCTACTGTCTGCGCTCCTCGGGGCAGAGAAGAGCAGCAGCTGAGTTTTCTTTTTATTTAACGGTGTTATCGGTGTGCAAGTAAAGTACTCTGTGTTGTGCTCGCTCACCGGTAACACCGGTAACACCGAGTACCGCTGCAACCCTAGTTGTCAGTCACCTACTTAGGTACAAAGGGTCCGTCCCAAATACAAATGATAATTTGACCCAACTACCAACCATGGATTAGAGTTAAGATCACTCCGGTTTGAACGTTCACAGACTGAAACATGCTAATTTGTAGAAATACCGTTTAAACGTTTTATACTTTGAAATGCATTGCATTGCAGGACGGGATGACAGAAGTGACAGATGTCAGTGCGCTGATGAGAGGGTTTAATGTTGTGCATTTATTTTGTATGTTTTATTTTACAGCTGATGTCTTGTGCTTGGTGTGAAACATGTGTCTGATGATGAACATATAAACACAATGATATATATTGGCACTCATGCCTTGGGTGACTTTGTGATTGAAATGACTCGGTATTGCACAAAAAAACGAAGAATCTGGGTTTGATTTTCAGCAGAAATGCGCTGACCCCTATGTGTAAACTTCTTTTACATGCTCAGAGTCAAAAGGTCCATTTCTACACACTCTGGGTCAAAGTAACACTGAGGACTTTACTGTGCACTCTAATGCAATGTCAGGGCCGACACAAGCCACTGTTCCGCCCTCACCCCGATTAGCTTTTAATAGTTCAACTACGTTAACAGTTGGTCTCCAAGCCTGGAGTCTTATTATCTTTGAGCAGGCCTTCTAAACCATGTCTTCATGGCTGTGGGGGGGTGCTTGGTATCTCCCAACACCTCTGCCTTTCTCAGTCTCCCCCGCCTGTCTTTCTGCTATTATCTTTGTTAATTAAACCAGTGGTTCTCAACTTGTGGGTCGGGACTCCCAGAGGGGTCCCCAAAATTTTTTTTGGGGTTCCCCAGACGAATTAGCTTAATGTGCAACTGAACATTGTTTTCTCTCCCAACAGTAAACAAACCAACATACAGTTTAAGTGTATAGTGTGTACCTGCACATTTTTAAAGTGACAATTTGAGGACTTTTTTAATGACAAATTGAACATTGGCCAATTTGTCAAAAATTAGAGGCCGAAATTGTGAAAATAGCCGAACTACATGCTCACAACGCCTCGCGTTGCGAGGCGTTGTGAGCATGTAGATCTGCTATTTTCACAATAGAACCGTGTTATACAAAATGTAATGCCTCAACTCTTAGTGCTCGTAGGGTGGGGGGTCCCCAGTTAAAATATGATTATTTTGGGGGTCCCCAGTTAAAATAGGATTATTTTGGGGGTCCCCAGTTAAAATAGGATTATTTTGGGGGTCGCGGCCTGAAAAGGTTGAGAACCAGTGAATTAAACCACCTCTTGTCCTGTCTGTCAGCTCCCGTTACGTTGACATGATTTATTTTTGAAGAACGCTTGCTTTCCTCATTGACATCAATGTTTTTTTTTTCATCAAATTATTGTTTTAATAGTTATGGTGAAGCATTCAAATCAAAGTCATCTTTTCGATTCAAATAATAGAAACGCTCAAATTAAACTGTGGGGTTTCGAAGCAGACTGGCTGTGAGAAGCAATGTAACCTGGTAAGGAGGAGACGACTTTAGGTTCCTGGGGAAATTGGGATTATGCAAGTTCCATCTTGTACCTTTAGCCTGAAGATTCTAGTTCAGCCTTCAGAAAAAAAAAAACACTGTACTCTGTGGGGTGGAAACCTCATATGTCGAAAACTGTTACTTTTCAGGATTCAAATAAAAAAAATGGCAAAGGTAGAAGATCAACAAGCTCAAGCTTCTTCTGGAGCTGGTACTTTTGATGCTTTTGTGTGACTTGTTTGATCAAGTAGGGCAAGGGTGGGAAACTTTGATGATGGAGAGGGCCACTACATTTTCACACTCACTCCAGAGGGCCACAATGCATATACATAGCAAAAATAGCCGATCTACAAGCTCAAAGAGCTTGTAGATCTGCTATTTTTGAATTGGAATCCCAAAAAGTAACTTTTTTTTTCTTCTTTTGTTTTAACATTTCAAATGTATTTATGTTAACTTTATGAACTTAAATATAAATACATTGTTCATAAGAAATACAATAACATTTTAATACTAGTCATTTAGCTACTAATATGGACTGAAGTAATTAAAGCCGGTCATTTTCTCCATGTTTGGAATTGTAACAGCTGAAATCAATAATATATCAGTACTCCAATATTAACCTGCGGGCCGCATGTGGCCCCCGGGCCGCCAGTTGCCCATGTATGAAGTAGGGCGTTCATTTACACAAAAGGTTTCAACCCGACAGCAGCGGTATCTAAACATCACATCAGTGCAGGTTTTGCCCCCCCCACCAAAAAAAGTCTCGTTTCTTTCCTTCTCAGATCTGAGTCCCGTGGGCTCGACGGACAGCACCAAGAGCTACGTCTGCAACCAGTGCGGCCGCGCCTACCGCCACGCCAGCTCTCTGCTGAACCACAAGAACAGCCACAAGACGGGCGCCTACTTCTGCAACTCCTGCCAGAAGGAGTTCCCCAACCTGATGTCGCTCAAGAACCACCGGCGCATCCACACGGAGGCCAAGCGCTACCAGTGCCCCGACTGCGGCAAGTCGTTCCGCGTGTCCACGGCGCTGGTGAACCACCGGCGCATCCACACCAAGGAGAAGCCCTTCTCCTGCCAGCAGTGCGACAAGCGCTTCTCGTCGCGCTCCAACCTGCGGCACCACATGAAGGTGCACTGGAGCAGCCCGCCGCTGTCCAGGGGCTCGTCCTCCGCCTTCCTCACCATCCCGTCACGGCCTTTCCTTTAACGCAGCCATCGTCAAAGAAAAGGTCCTTTTCACTTAAACGGAGCTCAGTTGACTACTACGTCAACCTTTTCATGTGAAGGACCCCCCGAAATGATATGGATTTGTCCATGGACCCCCATCTCAAAACATCTAGTGCCAGGGACCACCCAGAAGCAAAATTTGAATTACAAAACGTTCGCTTTGAAAATACACATATTCATAGATTTGCATACATTTTCACGACTTTTTCAAAAATAGCAGATCTACAAGCTCGCAGCGCGGCACTCGGTGCCGCGCTGTGAGCTTGTATATCTGCTGTTTTTCACTGGTTAAAACATTCAATAAGTCTAGGCCTAAATGGGTTAAGCCCCCACCCCTGACTACCCACCCACCCCACCCATAACACCCTCTCCCCACTGGGAAACTCCAATGACATGAGACGAGGTGCTACTGTGCTGTATCTTAGATGAAAAGAGAGAGAGAAAAAGATGGTGTGACCACTAGTGTAAAGAAAGATCAGACCACGAACACAGCAAAGATACTTACTTGAAAAAGTCTGCAAGAGGAGTTTCTGACTCAAAACGCGAGCAAAGGTGGAACAGTATGAAGGAGAAATCATCTGCAAATATATGACATCCGTGTATTTTCCACATTTTGGCCCCTAAACCACCCTCCCTCCCCCAAACCAACCTTGGACATCTGACCATTTTCTCTAACATGTTTATGTTAGTCCTGTACTTGTTCTCCCTCTGATGATGAACTGGAAACAATCAGTAAACGGTGTGAAGTGTCCCTCATTTGACAGTGTATGAAGATGGGTCTTTCTCTTCATTGACACTAACCCGGTGCTTTAATTTTCTACATTGATGGTGAACGGGGCTTCACCGTTGACACTGAATGGGGCCACCGAAGCACTCGCTCCATTAGCGGTAAATGGGCTTATAAACGTTCCTCCTTTCCACATCACATGAGGACTGCGACGCCTTCCCTTGAGACTTAAACGTGGCAGGTGGTGTGAAGACTTGACAGGTGGAGCCGTGTGTATCTCTATTCTAAAGACTCTGCTGTTATAGACATAATACATCCATCGCTGGAGCCTTGCGTGTTGTTTGCTCATTTCTGCCGCGGCGCTGAAGGACGGCCGAACGTGGACGGTTGGGCTCGAGAGTTCCTCTGTTAATAGACAGCTTTGCTGTCCTGTACACTGAACGTTGAACAATGGCATAACGACGACACTCTGCTGATCCTAAAGGACTCCGAATTGCCTTTATAGCGGAGCTCAAACGAAGGGGGAACCACGTGGAACAATGAAGGGTCCACCGGCAAACACCGGCGTCTGCCCTTCAAACTGACAGGCGTCTGTGTGAAATCTATGTGACAAAGAAGGGATTTTTTTATCTTCTGCACCGGAGGGGGACTTAAAACGACTTACTCTCTCACTCCTCCTGGTTGACCTTCACGCCTCGTTAGGGCTGAGGAGGAGGAGGAGGAGGAGGGGACTGCTGCTGTTGCTGCAGACGGCCAGTGGGACGCGTAAGACGGGGAGGGGTGCATGCTGTAAAAACGGTTTATGCGCTTCTTTTCTAGAGTCTTGAGACAAGAGTGTGCCCATATCAGACCACGGTTACTGTTTTACACGTACGTGGCTGATGGGGGTGGTCATTCGGCCTTCTTTGTCTGGACATTAAAGCGTAACCCGCCTATAAAACTCATCGCCACAGATGTTTTTTTTTGGGGGGGGTGACGGGACCACTGTGTTGTCAAGTACTGCCGGGTGCATGGGAGCTGATGTCTGTGCTGTACGACAGCAAACTCTACGTCTCCTCTTGTCAGCTTGGGACTGGCGTTAACTGGCGTTTCTTCGTGGGCACAAAACGTTCAAACTAAACTGATCTACAAAACAGCAGCCTGGCTCTAAAGAGAAGGGATAGTTCACTAAGAAAAGAAAAAAAGGACCAACTCCTTCTCATTCTTCCCTCTCTCTCAAGGTTTGGGTGATTTGTCTTCACGGGCAAAGCTAGTGCAGGGAGCCATGTAGTTTTGTTCTTAAAGGGAATCACCCAAACACAACTTCAGGTTCAAAAACAAAGCAGCCTGCGTACCAGCAAACATCTTTCACGATCTTCCTCAAAGATGAGTAAGGTTAAACAAGTAAACTATCCTTTTAATTGTCTTTCTCGTTAACCGTATTGTATTTGTATATTATTTAGTTTAGTTTTTTCTGGGCACCTGTATTTTCAACGCTGTGCCTGATAGCGGAAATATATAGTTAAAGGGTTGTGGTACAAAAGAAAAAGAAAAAAACAAGTAGACTTTAAATAAGTGATGATGTGATGACATGTGTCTTTTAGCTTTTTCTTGATGCCATAATGCTCTTCATCTGTAAGTGGCTCTCGGTCTCTGGCCAAACCTCAAAGTCAAACTAAAATCACTCGCGTAACCATTTCTACTCTCCATTTACATACGATGCAGATATGGTCTCCGGTGAGATCGACTCTTGAAATAAACGGAAGGTTTATTTTCTAAAAGGTTTCCTTAGATGATAACCGATTTGTGACTTTATAGCTTGGCCAGAAAGGGGACACACACGCACACACACACACACACACACACACCTGCAGCCATTTTGTGATGACCTTTCTGTGGCAGCCATTTTGTACCCCTTATAAGCCCTGGTTGGCGGTGGCTTTCTGGACCCATGTCTGCTCTCATCACTGACCCCAGAAACCCTAGAAGTTGTCGGAAGTTGTTGTTGACATTGCCATGAGTGGCAGGCAGCTATAGTAGCAAGGTAAACCCTGTAGTAGGTAGAGGTACCGTAGAGCACTGGCTCTCAAAGGTGTGGTTCAGGGACCCCCCCCCCCCCCCGGGGAAATCAGGGGGTCCCCAGCTAAGTAAGTGAGAAACACTTAAGCCCCTATTTAGGGTTTTTCTCTATTTAAAAAAAATTGCCTATATCTACAATCTTGCAGCGTGTATCGCTGGCACTTTTTTTGTTTCTCCAATGGGGTGTCTGCGGTCAAATACTGTTCATATATCAATTTGGGGGTCCTTGACATGCCACTGCTGCATGCCCTCCGATGTTTTGACAAAAAGTGATGAATGTTCTGGGGGTGCAACTGTTAATCGAACGAATCGATTATAAAGAAATGATAATCAATACTTTACTAAAATAATTGGGATATAAGCAACCGTCAGGTCGCATACACAAACTTTAGAAGGCAATTGTAGCCAATCGGGAGGGAATATGGGAAATGGGACAGATCCATGTTGATAACATGACTTTTGAGATACTGTGTCCCGCTTTGCAAGATTTTAGGCCAAAATCTGTAGGAGCAGTGTCCAAAAATGTGTTTTGCAAAAATCTGACTCATGGTGGCGCTAGAAGAGGGCCATGTGAGAAATCAGGTTGTGAGTTGCCATCCAAGGAGTGTGTGTGCAAAGTTTGGCATCGATAGGGGCAACTGTTCCGGAGATAAGAGTAGGGCCAAAAGTGTGACGTGACGTGACAGACAGAAAGACAGTCAGTGGAGGTTTTCATAGTAACTTGCGACCTGGCGGTCACAATCGATCCCTATTTTGGGATTACTATTATGGTAAATGGTGCATTCATAAAGCGCTTTTATCCAAAGCGCTTTACCTAGATTGTGCATTACATTCACCTATTCACACACACATGGCAGAGGTAACCATGCAAGGCACCAACCTGCACATTGGGAGCAATTATGGGTTCAGAGTCTTGTTATAGGTGAAATGTTTTATGAACATTTTCAAACAAATTTGAAAATAGCAAGAATGCAACGCAAAGAATGTTTAAAGGCCCCCTTTTCATGAACAACACAACGCCACTGTCGGGCAGAAACCTCGTATCTCCCAAGTTTCAAATGTGTACGTTTTTTTGGTGAAGCAGAGCCCTGCTTCATCATACAAGACCGTTGCACAAGACTAGTGAGAACAGTGTGTTTTCACTAGTTTAGTAAAACATTTTTAGATGATAAATACAAAAACAAACGGTTATGGACATACAAGGTTTCCATCCGACAACGACGACAAGTTAATGCCCTTCTCCTTTTGAGGTCCAAGGCATCTGTATCGAGGTTGAGGGAGATTGTTAACTCACACGATTTTCAAACGCTTCCGTCAAATGCTGCCGTCGTACTTCAGTCACTTGAATTTGTCTTACGGTAAACCAAATCAGTCAACAACACATACATAACTGGCTGCTCAGCAGAAATGGAAATTCAAAAATATGTTTTAAACATGTTTTTCAATATATTTTCGTGAACATAAATGACAAACAGGTGACACGGCTTCCGCTTGCAGCCTTTAGGAAGCATAGTTATTGGTAGTCTCGTGTAGCCAGACATCTATTCCACAATCTCTGAATGCTGTATAGTGGGGCATTCACCAAATATTCGAATATCAAAGTCACTATTCGATGTTGTTCACCGAAGTCGAATATTTGCTTTCTTTTTGTATTTTTATTGTTTTCTCTTTAAGAAATATATAGTTTATAAAGCTTGGCTAGATAGGAAGTCATAAGAATGAGTTGCCAATGCCCATGGTGGATGCATTTGTTAATGCTCTATATACCAGGGGTTCTCAAACCTTTTTAAGCCGTGACCCCCAAATTAAACATATTTGAACTGGGGACCCCCACCTTGACAAGCAAGGAATTGTAGGTATTACGTTTAATGTGACTCGGTTCCGCAGATAAATATTGTGAAAATAGCTGATCTACATGCTCATCACAACGCCTCGCAACGCGAGCATGTAGATCGGCTATTTTCACAATGTTCGCCTCTTGCTTACTTTATATTTGACAGTTTGACAGTCCTGTAGAATATTCGACTATTCAAATACTTTGAGGTTGAATAATACGAATACTAAAAATCACTATTGGTGAATGCCCTACTGTATAGTATTATAGAGTCTGGAGCTACGCCTCCCGAAAGCTGAGAAAGGAAGCTGTCATATGTCCGTCATTTCCGTTGACAAAAATACATTTTAAAATAACTTTACATTAGATTTTAGAATTCCCATTTCTGATGAACAGCAAGCTATATAGCCTTTGTTTATTTTCATTTTTCATAATGGGACACATTTGCAAGGCTGCAAAGACCAAAATGGAAGTGGGGAGGAGTCGTCACATCCGCTTTTTACCCAGATCATTTTCAGCTCTTCTGTGCTCTAGTCAAGACTGTATGATGGAAGCATATGAAAATTGTGTGAGGCAACAGTCTGACTCACAAGACTAAAGGTTTAGCAAACCCCCAGTGATTGCATCGGGTTCTTTGCCAGACATACAAGCCAGATAAATCCCAATGGGGGGCGCCACGTTACATTTAGGGACACAAAACGTCTTAAGTGTGCCACATTACATTTAGGGATACAAAATGGCTCAAGTGACAGCAACCCCCTTAGAAGTATAACCTTGGTGCTGTTTGGTTTGCTCATGTATTGTCATTGTACCTCTGTATCACTTCCTCTGTATGACCTTTCTTTTCTTTAAATATATATATATGAACTGCAAATCCTTATACCTTTGTTTCTTTCATCTTGTAATGGACAGGACTATTGATAGAATACAGTATGTGAGCCTAGATAGGGCTGTGACGTTGTTAGCAAAGTGGCCTATGTTTGAGGAAAAAAAATAATAAAATAAAAAAACAGATTCAGAGTGTGAACTTAACTGACAAGCATTCATTGATCTCCCCGGGCGCTCAAAACCACACCGAGATTGAAACAGAACTAGTAGAGATGGCGACATGTGCTTTTGATATTTGCAAACTGTTTATTCTTTCATCTTTTTTATGTTATCGTGGTGTGTGTTTCTAAACCAGTGGCTTTTCAACTGAAATATACATGTGTGAGATCTGTCGAGAGGTCTTTCAGTGTCTCCTCCGACATGACTGCCTCTCCTCCTGTCCTGACTACTGGCAACCATCTCCGAGTCCTAACCAACACTCTGCAACAGCTCTGTTTTCGGTTAATTGCCTATAGCCCTAGCACTCTTCTTTTTTTAATAAAAATTAACAATCTACTTTATCATACTACTGAAAAGCATCGAAATTAGCAGATCTGCAAGCTTGAAAAAACGGTGCAAAGTGGCGCGTTTTGAGCTTGTCGATCGGCTACTTTTGATGTTCTGAAAAGTAACAGTTGTGAGGTCTCCACCCGACAGAGACGATATGCCGTAGGAGTCAAATACACAATGCAGCCACGCACAAACACATGCACAGTCTGTTATGCCCAGGGTTCCCACGGTCATGACATTCCTGGAAATATTTTGAAATTAGAAAAATATTTTTTCCAGTACTGGAAAAGTTTGGAAATATTTTTTAAATTAGAAAAAAAAAAAAAAAAATCCAGTACTGGAAAAGTTTTGGAATTGTTCAAGGGTCCTGGAAGGTCCTGGAATAAATAGCTATGCATTGTCTTTGGTTATTGATTTTGTTAATACCTCTGAAATGTCGAATTAAACATTGGCCAAATTGTCAAATATTAGAGGCAGAAATTGTGAAAATAGTCGATCTACATGCTCACAATAAAACCATGTTATAGGCTACAAAATTCTTCTACTCTTATAGTAATCGCCAGGGGTCCGGGGTCCCCAGTTAAAACATGATTATTTCGGGGGTCACAGCCTGAAAAGGTTGAGAACCACTGGCATACACTACCGGTCTTTAGGCATTGCGCATAGGAGTAAGCGACTCGTTATTGAGCTGAATTATTGTTATATAGTCCTGGAAATCGGGTTAAATTTTCTGGAAAAGTTTTGGAAAAGTTTTGGAAATGAATTGATATTAATTGTTGGGTGTAGGCTACTATTATGGGGGAGACCTCTGATCTTTGTGCTGCTGGCGTACCAGCTGTGGCTCGGGTTCTTTTGGGAGAGCACTGTAGCGTCCCTATTAGTGATGGGAAAAGTACTCAAATTCTTAGTTCACCCAAAAAAATTACATATTTTCTATCAATTATACACCCAAGATTTTGTGTCAATAATGTGATGACCAGGTCATCGGTTAGGAGGAGACTGAACCGGTCATCCAATTATTGGATCAGGAATGTGACAAAAACTAAAATATCTCAGAATCAAGGCTTCGTTGATTGAAAATTAGTCATTGTTGGGTGAACTACTCCTTTTTAAATTTTTTAGATTAGTTTTTGGGGTCTTTTTATGCCTTTTTTAGATAGGACAGTAGACTGACGGGAACTGGGGAACGACATGCGGCAAAGGTCGTCCGGATCGGGAATTGAACCAGCGACGCTGTCAGACATCAATGCCTATGTGGTATGCGCCTGGACGGGCGCCCCCAGAACTACTCCTTTAAGTAAGAGAAGAAACACTACTACAATATAAAAGCCTTGTTATCAAACTTTCACTGAAAGAAATATGTTTTATTAAAGTACAAAAGTATTGGCACCCAAATATAGGCTACTTAAAGTATAAGTGCTCATATTTTGAGAACTTATCGTAACCTTTTGAATAATAGCTGATCTAGAAACTCATAACATGGCACATAGCCATGCTGTGTTAGCTTCTATTTGCTAGTTTCAAATAAATTAGGTATAATCTATTATATGGTGGTTAATGTACATGTTTTGTATTAATAATCCAAATCTGAAAGTACCTATAGTAACTAAAGCTGTCAAATAATGGAAGTACAATATTTGCCTCTGAGATATCAGTGGAGTCGCAAATAAGTAAGTAATTAGATGTTGTACTGGTTACTTTCAACCACTGGTCTCTTATTGTGGGGGCCCCTTTTTCCACGAAAAGAACGTTGGACCATTGTAATTAAGGGCAGGACTCAGGAGTCCCCAGTTGCCCCAGGTTCGAATCTAGGCCTGGTCAGCAATGTGTTGAATATGACTGGTCAAAGTGTCCATTTAAGGGCCATTTATAGTTACGTATGGTTGATTTTGTGTACGTTTTGGGTGAGGAACTACGTACGGTTACTGCGTCGCCATTCATTGTAGTCATGCACGTTATTTATGTGCCGACCCGCTCTCCGCTCCAATTCTGTTCCCGTTTGCGTCCACGCGCCACATGAAGGTGGTTCTCACACGTGTAAAAACCGAAGCATTTAGCCAAAATATGTAGAACCACAGATTTTTGACCCGCCGTGATGTTTGATACAGTATAAATACGTGGACTGGATCTGCTGTCGGCAACATTATCGCGGTAAATGCAACTCCGCGAGGGTACACATTTAACCACATGGATGCGGACCCGGAGTAGGCTAATTATAACAAAACAGACGTACACACCCGCTCATATATTGAACATAATTGTAATAAATGAGCCGCATCATCATCTCTTCTTGTGACTTGTGTGCCTCGCTGTCTGTGCTCAGCTGATGACTGTTGATGCGTGATGAGTGAGGAGTCGAGGCGTCCTCTTCAAGTGGTTGTGTAACGACCTTTTTTCCGTTTCTTGATAAAATATATTTATTATTGGGACACACAGTTTGAGAACCGCTGTTAGAGCAGAGTGTGAGCTGTGTGTGTGTGTGTGTGTGTGTGTGTGTGTGTCAAGCCGTCCTGTTGCGAGTTGCGACGTTCTTTTTTTTTTTACCGTTTCTTGATACATTATATTTATCATTGGGACACATAGTTTGAGAACCGCTGTCATAGAGCAGAGGAAAAGTAATTTTCCTCACTACTGCGCCTATGTTTGACAACGGTGGCCGTGGGTACTTCTTGCTACGGATAGGCCTACATCTTCAGTCCGTTCTGTCCGTTCAGTTGGGTGCTGTCCGTAAGCGTCCGTATACGGAGATAAATCATCCGGAGTGTTACTAGTAGAGGAGCCTATCAATTTTTGTAATTTTGGAATGATAATTGTTGGAGACATGTATATCTTCATTCTTGGGGTTCTCACAATGCCAAAAAAACATGTCTTCAATTTTTCTTTTTGGGTTTAGCATGTGTAATTAGCATAATTAGCCAATTAACTGCCAAAAACAGTAAATTGCAATAACTTTGCTTCTGGGTAACTTATAAAGGTGATCTAAGAGTCTAAGTCCATGTTTGTGAGGTCCAGAAACTCATCTGTTAACATTGTGAAGTCATACAACCTTTCCTAATTAGCATAATTAGCATACATTATGCAAAAACGAGGTGAAAATAAGCAAATTGCTGCATTTCTTTGTTTTAGTCAACTTTGAAAGCTTCTCACAGACTCTAAGATGTATGTTTACAAGTCCAGGAATTATTATTATCCTATACATGAATCATGCAACCTTTTGTCTGTGTAATAATTATGTAATAATCACACCGAAACCAGAAATAGCTATATTTCTTTATATATCCCTCATATAAAATAAAGAACAGTATGAGAAATGGTCACAGAATTATCAGATTGTTTATACTAATATGTACAGAAAGTTCTGTAAACACATTTAAATAGAAGGGTCTCCATCTTCGTCGTCGTCATCGTCAATCCCCAACAGTTGTGCCTTGCTTACATTACAACACACCTCTTCATCTTCCCCACACATGCACATCTCGGAGCAGTTCAAATTTTGAGATCGACAAGAACAATGTGACATGCACTGGGATTTCTTGCAGCCACATTTGATCAGTTGAGTAATGGTGGCTGGAGCTGGGGGATCCCGTGTTGTGACTGGCACCAGATGATCTCCCTCAGCCTCCCATCCATATTCAGTTGTTGGTGGCATCTGTGGGTTAGGTACGTGGTCCTGATACCATACCATTGCCTGGTAATGGGCACGGGCAATGGCTTGATGTAATGCTCTTTGTGTAGGTGGCAGCTTCTCTGCTTATAATCCACCGTTTGTCAGCCTTCTGATTGGTCCCTGAGACTCCCTGACTGGCCAACCAGAAAAAACCATTAACTTTTTGCTATCGGGGGTGGAGTTTGTGCAGTGGAGAATGTTGCTTCAGGCTTTCAACAACTGTCCGCACTGCGCGACACGGCGTGCGTCTAGTACGGCCACGCGAGGTGATCGCGATTTCGCTCAATATAATGAATAAGCTTCAACAAACTAGTTCACATGGACCTTATCAATATAACTAAGAGTTACGATTGGGTACATATATTTTAAATGGGCAGAATTACGAAAGCCAGCCTATTATGTGAGGAGAACTATAATCTGGCTGTCATCTTCCTACCCAAGATGCACTGCGCTTTCTCTTTCTATTTCTATTCTCTCTCTGATCCAGAGGATTAAACTAATTAAAACATATATTTTCGGGGGAAAACTAATTACTGTACCTTTTTCTTCCCTTTTTATTAATATCACGTAGATGTGTTTTTTTGGGTACTTTATATAGCTGTAATGAGGCTATGAAAAAAAAGAAAAATCCCATCCACTTCCACTATAAAAGAATCTGCAATGGTGATTCTGTCCCACTGGGATTAAACAAATTAAAACATATATTTTCGGGGAAACCCCCTGTTTTGCAATGTAACTACTGTACCTTTGTCTTCCCTTTTTATTAATATCACCTATAGATGTTTTTCCTTTGGTACTTTAAATTGCAATAATGAGGCAATGAAAATACCCTCTCCCCCCATTCATTGCCACTATAAAAACAATCTGCCCAGGGTCATCTGTACACCATAGTAACAGGGCAGAATGGGGCGGGATTTGCAAAGGGGAGAATTGTTTCTTTGTGAATAACCTCCACCTGAGTTCACCAACATCCACAAGATTTGTACCGGGCTCGTACAGCTGGCAAACAAATGCTTCAATCTTTTTTTCTGTGTCAGAACTGAGCTTTTTTGAAGTACTTAGAGTAGCAAATGCAGATACCACCTCCACAGGACACCGGTTTAGGGCTTGCCAACAGGTTAACTTTCCCTTTCCAGCAACATGGCCTGTCTGGTCAGCTCCAGTGAAGGCATGGAACCCTGGTAAGACTGAAGTCCTCGTTTCACCCAGTGCCTGCACTACTGGCTCCAGTGGGATGATACGTTTTTTGTTTCCCACACCGGTGATGAAATAGGTGTCCTTGCACAGCTGATTGTACCGTCGGATTGCAAGAACAAAGACATCAGTGTCCGGGGACTCAATGTAGAGCTGTGTTGCCCCTCTTCGGACAGCATCCAGGCTGTGCAGGATTATCCTTGTGTCAGCCTCTTCCTGTGAGCTGTGGAGATGTTTTACATCGATATAGTTTGAGTGGACATCTTGCCTTGACGTGATTCTGAAAACGTTGGGTTTCCCCTGGAAGTGTTGGAGGGCTTTCTTAGCAGACAGTCAGCTCATCTTTGGTGTGGATACCTGACAAGAACTGTTTTTCAGACACCTTCCCTATCGGTGTGTTGTCTTCCACATGATAAGTGGTAGGGGGCTTGCCACCCTGGCGTCGCATACGCGTGGCCTCCTTCAGTGAAGATGCAATATCATAGCGGTCAAATACTACATGGGTCTCACTATGTTCTTTGGTCTTCCTTTCCAGTAGGGCTATGAAGTGGTCAGCCCACTGGGAACATATCTTGATCCATGATGGCTTTCCCATTGCCTCTACCAATGCCATTCCATCTATGACACTTACACTCTTAGATGGCAGGGGACAACTGTCAGTGGCAGCACTCTGTGGTTGCTGATCAACACCAACGTCACCAGTCCTCTTCTCATTCTGCAGCTCCTCGAGAATGGTCATGAGCTTGCTCTTGTCTGTGCAGGGCCGAAGCTCACCAGTCACTGTGAAGAGAGCATGTGGTTTGGCAGTGAACTCGTGCTGGCCAATGGCTTCTTTGAGGTTGATCTCTGACCGTGATCGAGCAACAATCAGCATTCGAGCAAACAATGACCTGTCATCCTTCAATTCCACCACCTGGTCAGCGAGCTTGTGTTTCACAACTTTTCCTGCACTCTTCCACATCTTCAGTTGAACCTTTTTCATTCTGGCCTGGGACACTGACTTCATTTTTGTTAATGCACGCTTTCACAAAAGCAACATAGTTCGGCTGGCAATTTCATCTTGGCTGCATACATCTTTCTCCACGTGGGGTGGCATCACAACTTTTGTGATGATATTGGCTGCCTTGTCCAGACAGCAATGGACAAGTCATGGTTTTCCGTGTAGCTGTTTGTGTGCCAGCCATCTGGCATGCTTCTTCAGCAAGTCTACTCAGCTCTGGTGCGACCAGAGAAGAACCTTTCCCTAGCACTAGCATTCTGAGTAATGCCCACAAAGCCTCCAGTGACCTTCATGATGCGATTGTGATGTGTCCAAGCAGCATCATTCAGGTGTTTTCAAAAACTATGATTAGCTTTATCAGCTGTGATCTCTCACAGCTGAAGCACAGTTGCTTGACTAATTATGACAAGAATTAATCTATGGATATCCTAACAGAAAAAGAAACAGGTAATTTCCTACTTTCAGACTAATTAATAAATCATGTATGCAGATTATACTAATGACAAAAGGTTGCATTTACTTACATCAGGATAGGAATCTCTGGACTTGTAAACATACTCAATTAGTCAATAAGAGTCTCAGATTATCTCTCCAAAGTCAGCAAAAATGTGAAAAATGAAACGATTTCCTGATTTTCAACTCGTTTTTGCATAATTTAAGCTGATTATGCTAATTATGAAAGGTTGTATGACTTCACAATGGTAACATATGGATTTCTGGACCTCACAAACATGGACTTAGACTCTTAAATCACCTTTATAAGCTACCTAGAAGCAAAGTTATTGCCATTTCCCGTTTTTGGCAATTAATTGGCTAATTATGCTAATTACACATGCTAAACCCAAAAAGAAAAATTGAAGACATGTTTTTTTGGCATTGTGAGAACCCCAAGAATGAAGATATACATGTCTCCAACAATTATCATTCCAAAATTACAACCAGCAGAATCACTTGATTGGCTCCCCCACTATACGTACTGGGAGTCAAACCGGACCAAACGGAGTAAAGTTCTCTCCCCCTCCGTTTCTTGTGTATTCCTGCGGTCCTTATGTACGACTATGCATGGTACTTTAGAAGGTGTCATTCAATCGTCAATGGCAGTGACAGTTTCACTTTTCTTTTACATTTTTTATGATGATTTTTCACTTTCTTAATTTGCCACTGTTTATATCCCGTCTGCATCTCCCAACCTGTAGAATAGTGAGACGCCCACTTTGGCTCCCAGTTCATGGCAAGAAAAAAAGAAATATATATGTAACGGAGGTGATCCAAACGTCCCCACCCAGTTTCAAACCCTGGTCTCCCGCGTGAAAGTCCAATATCTTAACCATAACTCCAAAGGGACATCCCTATGGAACAGGAGCAGATACTAGATTTTTGAGGCTTCAGGCTGGGGCTGCGACTCAAATGGTTCAACCCCGGTCCCTGGTAGAAAAGTGGCCTATATTGGTTCTTCAGTTGCTCTTTGGAGATAGAGGCAGAGGTTTTATTTTGTATAGTCTTGCCCCCCTGTGCCGCCGGGCCTGCAATTCAGTTGGACTGGTAGTATTAAACATGGAAAAGGTTGAAAGAAATACCCATGGTTGGTGTAAGTTGTTGTTGTACACGTTCCTGATCACAATGATTCAGATGTGGAGATATACTGGGCTCCAGCACTGGGAAAGCTGGTTTCTCACCAATTCGTCCCATTAGGGCTGTATTAACCATTGGGCCGGTGGGGCCGTTGCCAGGAGCCCTTGGCTCTCAGGGGCCCTTGGGGGAACTGGGACGCGTGGTCATTGACAATTTACAAAAATTAAATGTATACGTTAATTAAAAATCAAATGTGTGAGCCCCTCCTCTGTTGTCTACAGGTGCTTTCTTGGTCCACAGATGATCATCATGGCTTAAAACCCGAGCTGGGTAGTGCGTGTCGGAGGGAGGGGGGTTATGGTGGAGGGTGGGGGGGCCCTAAAAGAATTATTGGCCAGGGGCCCTCGCAGGGGTTAATCCGTCCATGCGTCCCAACATCATTTTCACTCCTCTCTGTGATCAAGCTTGTTGCTGCCAGCTCACACACATGCGTATCCACGTTTTGATTTGCAATATACCGTATGTTATGTTATAACACGCATATCTTCTTAAAAAAAAATAACCATTCTTTGTAAAAAGTTCAAAATGTAGTTTATTGTTGACAATATCAATATTGTTAACACATCCGGAAACTCACTGTTCTTTTAGAGACTATTTATAACCATCTGATTTAATATTGATTTAGTATTTAGTATTTAGTATTGATTTATAGTACTATTATACTCTGATACTAATCCTTTCTCCCTCACTTTCATTCTGGCTTTTTCACAACATGCAGTGTGTGAGGGCGGGGTGTCCTTGTTTGGAGATGGATCTATTTTGCACAGCACAGTAGACGTGTCCCTAGGATAGACACTGCTTCACTCATCACATCCAGTGTTCCTCAACCTTTTCAGGCTGTGAACCCCCAAAATAATCATATTTGAATTGGGGACCCCCCTCCCATTTGTAGGATTTGAGGCATTTTGACTCAATTGTGATTTCTTTATTGTAAGAATTGCCTCTTTCTTATATTATTTGACAATATGCCCAATGTTTGACCAGCTTTTATAGTAGGCCTATAGCTTGTTAATTACCTTTGATGCAGTAATGGTCCTTTTTTCTTCCTTGAGGTATTAAATAAAGTCTTAAAGGTCCTTAAATTGTCACTTCCCCGTTATCTGGGGACCACCAACATCATGTGGGGACCAGATATCTGATATATCTGATATCATTATGTTTGCCAAGAATGTTGGGGGGCCCACTTGCAATACCCTTGCGGCCCACCAGTGGGCCTCGGCCCACAGGTTGGGAGTCACTGCTGACTGTCGGCAGGGGAGTCACACCAAATTCTGGGCCCTGGGTACAAGGATTCACTGCGGGCCCCCCATGAATGTTAACTATTGAAAAATAGCAGATATACAAGCTCACAGCGCGGCACCGAGTGCCGCGCTGCGAGCTTGTAGATCTGCTATTTTTGAAAAATCGTGAAAATGTGTGCTAAGAAACCTATGTTTCCACGTCAGTGATGCTCAAACTTTTTCATGTGAAGGACCCCCCCCCATCTCAAAATATTTAGTTCCAGGGACCCCCCCCAGAAGCAAAATTTGAGTTACAAATGTTCACTTAAAAAAATACACGTATTCCAAGATTTGCGCACATTTTCACGACTTTCACAGCTCGCAGCGCGGCACTCGGTGCCGTGCTGTGAGCTTGTATATCTGCTATTTTTCAATAGCTAAAGTTACTATAGGGCCCCTCCACCTTGGGCCCTGGTAACTCAGTCCCACTTTCCTACCCCTTGTGACGCCCCTGACACAGTTGGGCTCTACACACTGTGCTACTACTGTACATTCTCACACAGCAGAACAAAGACTTGTCTCATTGGTTTGGTGGAACGTGACCGAGAGGTCTTGCAGTCCCAGCACAGTGGCCTTGAAGTGACAATGCACTTGTGTGACCTTTCACGATACAAGCGGCCGAAACAATTGAACAAAACAGCAAACATATTTTGTGCTGTTTTCGTAAAAACGCGAGCGAATCAGAAAACAAAATGAGGAAATCTGAAAACACAACATTCTTCTACGACTTTTCGTAGGCCAGATGTAGGCCACGCTTAAAAAATAGATGTTTGAGTGAGAGAAATAAGCATAATTAACAATATAACCAATCGCTCCAAGCTGTGGTCGAGTAGGAAGAAAGGACGAGATTGCCTGTTATGAAAGAAAACTACAACATCTATACTACTATTTTTGGGAGAGAAGAACATGAACTAAAGATAAAATAACCTCCTAGGGAATTCTCCTTTAAGCTGACCTCACCACTGCACCACGGTACACTTCAGACTTGTCTCATAGGGTTAGGGTTAGTATACTCAGTAATACTACCGATTTGCATGATGTTTGGACAAAACCTATTAGGAGGAATATTAAAATATGTGTTTTGCAAACATCTGTGTCCAGGTACCTCAGTTGCCTCTTGCCTTTGGAACCACAAGGTCATAGGTTCAACCCTGGGCACCGCCAACTCAGCGTATCAGTGGTGCGGCAAGTTGGCAAGTAGCCAACTGAGAGGGTACTCCACCTCAGCAAACCATCTCCCAGGGTTTTAGCGCAGACAAATTCCCACGTTATCGGCTGATACAGACAATAAGCCTCTCTCCGACCTACTTATTAAACATGGGCCTCCTGGTGGCGCTATAACTGACCGATTTGTAACATTTGGGGCAGAGGTTCTGGCCGTTCTGCTCTGGCCGCCAAGGAGTGTGTGTGCAGAGTTTCACGTTGATTGAGCCAACGGTGCCGTTGATTAGCTGTGCACAGACAAACGGACAGACGGACAGGGGCGAAAACATAAGTAACTAACAAACAAATAACTTCGGCCTGGCAAAGACAACAATTAAATGAAGCTTTAAGTTAAGAATGAGGAATTGCTGTGTTTTTGATTGATTGATTATTTTATTAGACACAAATTGAGAACAGTACAAGTATTGTCAATACAATTGAAATGTAGGCTACAGTTAAACGCCCTGCCTATTAAAAAAGGAACATTTCAAATAAGACTTTTTACGGTCTTTTTTTACGTTGAAAGCCCTCTGTATTTAATTCATGGACATAATAAATAGCAAGCAAAAAAAAAACATTCAATAATATCGCAGTTATAAAAACACTATTATATACATATAAGTTCATGGAATGAGCATGTCAATCTGTGGTTGAAAGGTTGAATAGAGCATAGAGGCTGACAGCATCACTCCTTGTTTTTGTCAGAAACACAAATGTACTAAAATGTCCTAATTGTTTATTAGTCAACTCACATTCATCCCTAACATACATAATTATACCTATAACCTATGTACCACACGAGGCATGCCACCAGAGGTCACTACACACCATCTCTAAAGCTACCTACAACACAATCAAAGCAATCTATGCACAGCAGCCATATTGGAAATACATTGGGCCTCTCTCTTCCTGCTCTTCCATGGGTGGCCCAATGATACTGAACGCTCTGTTTCAGCTTATAGCAGGGGTGGGCAATTATGTTTTCCATGGGGCCACACGAACAACATAAAATATTGTGGAGGGCAGGGCCAAAAGGCAGTGCTTCCCACAAGATGTGCTCTCTAAACTAACTAAACTAAACACACAGCTTTACCTCCGAGTCCGACTTCAGTAAATACATTTACACTCGGCATCGACTTTTCTTTTTTTTAGACATTTTTGATGGGTAAGGCAATGCAGGTCGTCTTGACGTTTGACCAGTCTGACCACCTGCTTGTTATTAAGACAACGTCCAATGATCACACACACGTGCTGACGTACGCATTGCGTCCATAAAAAACTTCAAAATAATAGAAAGGCAGCTTTAGTCCATGCATGAGGTAAAATTAGAAAATGTGTTTATTTTGTAATTTGCCATTAACCCTACAAGGTCCGGTCAGAGTGAACCAAGGGGCTGCATATGGCCCCCGGGCAGCACAATGCCCAGGTCTAGCTTATAGGGTGCATGTTAGCTCACTGGAACACGCTACCAATGATACTAATGAAGTTGGGTGTTACCAATGATACTAACGAAGGCTTGCTCTGTTTCAGCTTATCCACCTCTTTCCGCGGGAGTTTACTGGAGATTATTTGGACCACACTTCCGGTTTAACAGCAGACATACAAGCTCACGTCGCGTCGCAGATGCAGCCAGTTGTGAGCTTGTAAATGACCCCAGACAATGCCCAAAAGTGTGAAAAGTGATGACTCATCACTAAACCGTCGTTTTCTGGGGCCATTATAGCCCAAGGAATGTTTTTTGTGCAAAACAAATTCTTGCAATGGATTCAGCATCATGACAAACCCCTAGTTAGACCCCTCACATCCTACTTAAATACCCAGAAAATAAAATGTTTTTCTGGGTATTTTCCTCCTGTATAGAAAGTCGATGGGAGCCCAACTTGATGTGGCCGCTGTGGCGAAATTATTAGAGCCTGCCCTGGGCTACATCTGTGCCAAATGTGGCGCTTTTATTCACTGATTAGCACAAAATTACCATTCTATCTCCCTAAGGCCCCCGACTATGGGTCCTTGAGGGAGTTCCAAATGTCCTTACGGGTGTACGTGTCCAGGTCCATTTGGTTCCATTTGTATACTCTCAGACTTATGGGGTCCTTGAAATTAAAACATTTCAGAACCTCTGCGCTACACTAATTAGAAAGGCCCAATTTCTTTCCAGTGAGGCTGCTGTGCATAGAGCCTATTGCACAGAGCCATGATCACTTCCAACTTAAACTGGTAAAGCACACAATAATGCAAGCTTTTTAAAAAACAAGCTAAGCAATTACATAACAGTCCATAACAGTATCAGGGCTGGCTTGCCAGGCTACATCTCTTATGCCTTGAGGACGGTAGTGGTGGAAAAAAGTATTCACTTGTTGACCACTTTTCAAACTGTCTTCATATAATATATATATGTATAATAGGTCCTCACTAATGTTCATGATAAAAATCACATTTTTTTCCTAGTCAGTCCAAGTCTCCTAGGAGAGCTGTGGGAAGTTCAGAATCCATCGTCTTGTGACATCATCATTTTCCCCAAAAAATATTTAATCAATATTTTTGAAAAAAATATTTTGATTTGTATTATCGCGAGAACAATGGCTTCCACTTTAAAATTGCAACTTTTCTGGAATAGAAAGCCTGCAGTTTCTATAAGCTGGATTGGCAATCGATGATGTCACAAGACGATGGGTTTCTGACCTGACCACAGCCCTCCTCTTAAAAAAGAAAAAAAAAAAAAGCTATTTTTGAGTGAGGACCAATTATATGAACATAGGTTGAAAAGTGGTGGAGTGCCCCTTTAAGTAAAAGTATCAATACTGCAATATAGGAATACTTACAAATAGTCTGGAATTCAAATTTACTTGAGTAAAAAAAAACATTGGCATCAAAATGTACAATATTTGTCTCTGAGATGTAGTGGAGTAGAAGTAAAAGTATTGGAAATTGGAAATACTCAAGTAAAGTAAACAAATACCTAAGTGGGACTCGTCATGCAGGATGCGCAAGTCATGTTTCTGGGCTTTACTTGCCTTCCTTTGAAACGTTGCTGCTGAATGAATGTATTGATGTTTTGCAGACACGATCTGTTGGAGTGATTCCAGTGAGTCTGTCTGGGACATCGTTCTTCCTCTGACGAGATTAAGTCAACAGACTGTAATTATTACTACTGAGCCTCAGTCAGTCATGACAGCATGTTGATCATAAGCAGGCCTTAGGCCGGACTCACACATATGCGTGAAACATCTTCTCCGTAACGTCTCAGAACGAGGGGGGGTGGGGGTGGTCCAATGCATTGTCAATGGAAGGTTGTTTGGTGTTTTGTCGTTGCCGTGTCTCTAGCTCAACCACAGGCTGTCTTTTGGCCAAGAGACACGGCAACGACAAAACACCAAACAACCTTCCATTGACAATGCATTGGACCACCCCCTCCCCCCCTCATTGATAGCTGTCGCAACTGTGTGTAGGGCGCCTTATAGACCCGTTTCTTGTTTACAAACATTGAGACTAAATGCACAGGTGACTGTATCATGTAAGCGCTGATTTCATTGGCTAATTTTGGTACCGACCTGCGCGCGCATCTAGTTCTTATCAGTGTAACGTGGACCAGAAATGCGTCTCTATGGGATGTGATGCTGCGTGGCTTCAAGCAGCGTTGATTTTGTAGACTAAAACTATGACGAACAATGTTTGTCGACTACCCTTTTTCACGACATAAAAAAAAAAGCTATGATTAAACCTATGGCTAAATATTCTGACAAAGTTGACTAAAATGTGAGGGAGGGACTAGTGGAGAAGAAGTCATTTTATGTTTGCTTGCGCTCTGAAAATAGCAGATCTAACAAGCTCACAACGGGTCGCGCTGCAACACGTTGTGAGCTTGTAGATCTGCTATTTTCAGTATGCAACCAAGAGTAAAATCAGACATTTTTATGCCATCAAGGTCTGGCTGCCAACATACATATCAGTCGCCAAAATCAACTGCACGTTTAGTTGACCAAACGTTTATGATATTTAGTCGACTAACACCTAAAACATTTCAGATGACAAAAATTTGACTAAAACTAAATTCAAATTTATTCAGAAGACTATATTAAAACTAAATCAGCATTTGCTATCAAAATCAACACTGGTTTTAGGGCAGAACACTGTCCACATATTATATCCTTGAGTGGAAGGCTCCAGTGAAGAATGCCTGGGCCTGATCTTCAGAATACGCACGAAAACAGGGATACCCATACACCCATCAGACTACTTCAATAGTGTAAAACAGGGGTCTTCAACAGGGGGTTTGGGACCCTAGGAGGTCCTCAAAGTTACTACAGGGGGTCCCCCCGACCCCTTTCTTTTATATTAACCACCTGAACCCTAGTGTCCATATTCGGAGAACTTTAGACAAAAATAGCAGATCTACAAGCTAGGCGTTTTGAGCTTGTAGATCGGCTATTTTTGGCAAAGAGCTTTGGAGTGGGAAAAGAGCAGACTAAGTACAGTGAAAGGTCAAGTTTATTAAGTATTAAAGGTTCAAGTGGTTAACATGAATCCAAAATATACTGATGATCGTGCTGTCAAACAATGAAACTATATGGAATCTATGATAAGGTTGTGGGGGTCCCTGCTTCATCTCTCTCTCAACTAGGCTAAGGGGTCCTTGGCCTGAAAACGTTGAAGACCCCTGAAAAGAAAGACACGCACCGGCAAAACACTAGAGGGAGCTCCACTGGTCGCACTCAACCCAGATTTGGCACAAACATGGTTGGGGTCAAATTCGTTCTACTGCTATATATATGCCACCAAAATGTGCTTATTTATCTGGGGGAGGCTGGGATCGAACTGGGAGCTCTACCAGCCACCCCGCATCATCACTCCCAATTTCAAACCTGAATCCTGTGTGAGTTCTGTTTCTGTTGAGATGGAGAAACAAGGAGACGCCTGTTACTGAACAAACCATTGTTAATTTGTTCAGCCAATTCTGATTTAGGCATAGTCTTTTGAATTACTCACCAAGTCTAGGGATGTCCATACTTTATCCGAAACCAACATTTTCGTCGGAGAGGTCCGGTTCGACTACAAAATGACGTCACTTGTGACTAATTCAGGTGGCATTCATCAGGCTAGAGCTATTTAAAGGCCCGCTGACACGCCCGAAATTATAATAGTATGATACAGTAGGTCAAGTGGTCTTTCTGAAAACGGTCTGAAACAGTCTGAAGCTCATGTCACAGTTTAATCTGCCCCTCGCCCCTTACTGTACTGGTCGGCTGTTGCTGACCAGTACAGTAAGTAGTCTAAGTAGGTCTACAGTCAAATAATTTGATTGGCTTATAATTGCGCATTCCCACAATGACATCATAACAATATATTTAACTATATATAACTATATTTTAAGATGACTTTTTAAAGTGACAGCAACCCTTTAGGTGACAGCACCCCTTTTACTTATTTTAATGAAAAATACAATGTGTTTTTTGTTTATTAAAGAGATGGGGAAACCCTTACTGAACAAACACTATAATGAATATTATCAAAATATAGAGCTATTTAATCACTCGTTTCATTTAAAGAAACGAATCAAGAATTAATCACTTTAGGGGAGAGAGAGAGAGAGAGAGAGAGAGAGAGAGAGAGAGAGAGAGAGAGAGAGAGAGAGAGAGAGAGAGAGAGAGAGAGAGAGCTATCAACGCTCTGTCCAGTAGATGGCGGTGTTGGACTGGGCACTTTTGAAGCGAAGAAGAGACGGCGGACCAATGGGGGGCTCAGCGGGGCGTTCGCCCACCACGCCTGCGCGTCCTGAGAGAGAGAAATATGATAATTTTGTTGATATGCCTTAAACCGTGGACTTTATCCTCTTTTTACCGTCTGAGGAGCCTTTCCACTACGGCAGTGTGCAGTCCTCTGTGCCGCATGCCGCGCTGATGGACAACCAGAGAGACGTGGTGAGTCGCTGTGTGCAGGGTTCTGTTGTTGTTGCAGAGGATACAGAGCACAGAGGGGCTGCAAAGAAGCAGAGGCGTCAATTGGATATGGCAAAGCTATGGCAGCTGCCATGCCTTGGCTACAGTGGGGAAATAATAAAATGTACTGATCGTGCCTGAGAGCGCGCGTGCAAGACACCAGTCGTGTTGCCATACCTTAGCTTGTTCTGAACTGACGCCGCTGCTGCAAAGCCCCCCCATTTGATGTCTTTGTTATGGTTGTGTGAGAGAGAGAGCTGCAGTGACGGAGGGTTGGAGAGAGACTGGGGTTTGGAGTGACAGCGACCTGCGATCGCATGTTATGATGCACTGATTCAACACGTACTGTAGTTTATGTCAGCTGTCACTGTCAGAAAGGCTCGTCTTCGTCTGTCTGTCTGTCTCTCTCTCTCTCTCACACACACACACACACACACACACACACACACACACACACACACACACACAGAGAGAGAGAGAGACAGAGAGTAGTGCACCGCACTGCAGTGTTGCCTCGATCGGCTCAGAGACCCGAAACGAATTGGAACCTAGAGTTGTTGTTTCCACACATTTTATGCCATAAACAGAGGGAGAGAGAGAGAGAGAGAGAGAGAGAGAGAGAGGGGTGGGGATTGATGGATGGATGGAGGAAAGTGTGTGTCAAATCAATTATCAGGATTGCAGTGTGATGGTGGAAAGTGAAAATGGTTTTACATGTTATGAACAGAGGCTGTCTACATACAGAGGGTTCATATACAGACAGTGTGTCATCAGCTGCAGAACACACACACACGCACGCACGCACGCACTCAGCAGCAGCAGTGCAAGGTATTTTTAGGGCATGTGAGGTGAGGACATGTGTTCTGTTCTCAGCTGTCTTTGCAACAGATGTTAGTGCATCCAAAGTCACCTTGACTGTGTGTGTGTGTGTGTGTGTGTGTGTGTGTGTGTGTGTGTGTGTGTGTGTGTGCGTGTGTGTGTGTGTGTGTGTGTGTGTGTGTGTGTGTGTGTGTGTGTGTGTGTGTGTGTGTGAGAGAGAGTGTGTGTGTGTGTGTGTGTGTGTGAGTGTGTGAGTGAGAGAGACAGAGAGAGAGAGAGAGAGTCTTAGTTTTAATGTACCACAGCGGTTATGTGGGCTTTATCGTTCGCTTTGATATTAGCAGCTGATTCATGTGCTGTGTGTGTGTGTGTGTGTGTGTGTGTGTGTGTGTGTGTGTGTGTGTGTGTGTGTGTGTGCGCGCGCGTGTGCGTGGCTGCGTGCGTGCGTGTGTTACTGTATAGACACTCATTGCAGCAGCATTACATCACTGACTACAGTATGTCTCCATGTCCCTGTGTGCCCCGCTGTGCCAGTGTAATACCACCGTACCACGCTCCTAGATCAGTGCTTCTCAGACCCTTTCATATAAAATTTATATTTCGCATAATAATCATAATCATTTCGCATAATCGTCATAACAAAAAGTAGAGGAAATAGCCGATCTACAGGCTCACAACGCATCGCACCAATGTATAAAGAATAAAGTTATTAAATATGCCATATGTCATTCCTTTGTATTATATCGGCGAGGAGTAGGGTGGAGTTGGTGGAGGTGCTGCTACGTCCCCCTCCCGGTGGGGGCTCCTCACTGGCATGTGAGCCAGTCGGGCAAGCAGTGACATGAACACATTGGGGTATATGCACATACGCCATTTTGTTCTACTTCCGGGTGTCTTTCGACTTCCTTCACAGGTGTTACCGATGATACTAATGAAGGCTCTGTTCCATTCTGGTCAAACAGAGTCAGGGTGCTGATATTGTGCATGTTGGCTCACTGGAAACACTCTGCTACACCAGTGGGTTTCAACGTGTCCTTGAGTGGGTTCCAAATGTCCCCTACAGGTGTGTAACTCTGAGAGTGTACAAATGGAAGCAAATTGACCCGCAAGGGTCCATTTGATTCCATTTTGTTGATTCCATTTGTACGGAGTTATGGGGTTCCTTGAAATTAAAGAACCACTGTACAATAAATCAAACGGAGCCTTAATTAGTATCATCAGTAACACCTGTGAAGGAAGTCGAAAGACATCCGGAAGTAGCACAAAATGGCATATGTGCATATACCCATAATAAATATACTTTTGACCCATCATTTCCCTCACTTATCAGCCACTGGAATAGTGTGCCTACTGAAACACAATGTATTCCATTTATTATACAATGTATAAAATGTATTCTGATTGCAATGATGAAGGCGGCCTGATTTATACTTTTTTTTTTTAGCTGCATGCCGAAAATAGCTGATCTGCAAGCTCACACTGCAACACCTTGTGAAAAGTAGATCGGCTAGTCAGCGGACGGCAGCACAACTCCCATGCGCGACCACTAGTTCCTCCCTTGTAGTCATCGTCATAGCTTTGTTTTCATTTAGTTTTTGTCAGTGGACCTTTTATTATTTTTTCTTTATAACGATATTCTTTGGGGCTTTTTCTGCCTTTTAATTGATAGTATATCGTGGAGATGGACAAGAAACAGGGAGAGAGGGATGGGGAAAGACATGCAGTAACGGTCGTCGGGAACGGGACTCGAACTCAAGATGGGCGGCAGTGGCTCAGGGGTAGAGCGACCACTCGTCAACCGGACGGTTCCCAGTTTGATCCCGGCTCACCCAGAGTTAATGTCGAAGAGTCCTTGAGCAAGACTTTGAACCCCTAATTGCTTCCGAGGCAGCAGGGTCGGGGCCTTGCATGGATTCCACCGCCATCGGTGTATGGATGTGTGTTTTGAGCTTGCAGATCTGATATAAACTTGTCATCATCAACACCACGACGACGTAACCCTAGCAAGTTGGTTTTAAGCTCTTTTTTCCTCTTTAAAACAGGATCGACGCTGACGGGGTCCGTTTTGTAAAATCCAATTTTCGCTGTTTGTTTCCTGTTGAAGAACAAGCTTGTGTGTCTGTCAGCGTGCGTGTGGAACTTGGAAGACAGCAACCGCATGTTACACCGACATTGGTTTGGCACATAAATGTGTGACTGCATCGCGTAGTTGCATTGGGTGATGTTACTCAGACATTGGTGTCACATATTTCTGTGCTAAACCAATGTCGGTGTAACATCCATGCATGCGGTTATCTGTGACAGCGCGCTGTCTTTTCTTTTCTTCATCGGCGACCATTCTGATGGCTTCATGCTTGCTCTTGTTGTTGGCTTGTTATTAATGTTAACACGTGTGTGAGAAGGGGGTGACACTGACGCTATCACGTTAGAGTGGAGTGAGGTGAAGGCTAAGGCACACGGCCCCCCCAAAGGACAAACGGCCGCGGCTGATTATTCGAATTTCTTTTTCAAATTCGAATACCATGCCTTCGAACATTCGTTTTTTTGGGGTCAGACCTAATATATCAACCCTAGGAGACACGGGGAGAACATGCAAACTCCACACAGAAAGGCCCTATCGCCAACCCCACCTAGGGTGTGGGCGCTGATGACACGGAGGGAGAAACACGCCCCCAGTGCCCACAGCGTCCCCCGGCTGGGAATCGAACCCAGGACCTTCTAGCTGTGAGGCAAAGCGCTAACCACTGCGCCACCGTGCCCCCATTTTCAAGACATCTTGACATCTTTTGAAAATGTTAAAACCATAAATCTTGTATGGGGGGTCCTTACAAAATCTTTTCAGATGGGGTCCGCGGCCAAATACACACTACATACAACCAGTGGCTTAAAGTGCCCGGACTACTATAGGCCAGCGGTCTGGGCCAGGAAAAAGAAAATACATCTTTTAACACTGTGTCTGTAGGGCTGTCACAATTATGACATTTTACATGACGATACATTTTCTCTCAAATAATAGAGGCCTATCTGGGCCCGCCCCTTTCCCCCCTCCCCCTGAGCGGCAGCCATGATGGAGTTACTGCTGCAGCAGTGTGTGTCTATGTCTATGTCTATGGAGATGGGACTTTTAATGAAATTAGTCATTACCAGTCCCATCTCCATGATATTTAGATCTAATTCCTTCGCCAGTTCCATCCGCATGATTTGTAGATCTAATTCTATGAGTCCCATCCCCATGATTTGTAGGTCTAATACCATCGCCAGTCCCATCATTATGATTCGTAGATCTAATTCTATCTGTTCCATCTCAATTATGTTTAGGTCTAATTCCATCGCCAGTTCCATCCAAATGATTTGTAAATCTAATTCTATGAATCCCATCTCCATGATTTGTAGGTCTAATTCCATCGCCAGTCCCATCCTTATGATTTGTAGATCTAATTCTATCTGTTCCATCTTAATTATGTTTAGGTCTAATTCCATCGCCAGTTCTATCCGCATGATGTGTTGATCTAATTTTATCAGATCCATCCCAATGATTTTTAGATCTAATTTCACCACCAGTGCTATCCTTATGATTTGTAGATCTAATTCCATCAGTCCCATCTCAATTATGTGTAGGTATAATTCCATCGCCAGTTCCATCCACATGATTTGTTGATCTAATTCTATATAGTTCCATCCTCATGATTTGTAGATCTAATTCCATCGCCAGTCCCATCCTTATGATTTGTTGATCTAATTCTATCAGTCCCATCTCAATTATGTTTAGGTCTAATTCCATCGCCAGTTCCATCCCCATGATGTGTAGGTCTAATTCGATACATTCCCAACTCCATGTTCTTTAGATCTAATTCGATAGTCACATCCCCATGATTTGTAGATCTAATTCCATCACCAGTCCCATCCCCATAATGTGTAGGTCCAATTCCATCGGCAGTTTCGCCAGTTCCATCTGTATGATTTGTAGATCTAATTCTATGAGTCCCATCCCCATGATTTGTAGGTCTAATACCATCGCCAGTCTCATCCTTAAGATTTGTAGATCTAATTCTATCAGTCCCATCTCAATTATGTTTAGGTCTAATTCCATCGCCAGTTCTATCCCCAAGATTTGTAGATCTAATTCTATATAGTTCCATCGTCATGATTTGTAGATCTAATTCCATCACCAGTCCCATCCCCATGATGTGTAGGTCCAATTCTATCGCCAGTTTCATCCGCATGATTTGTAGATCTAATTCTATCAGTCACATCTCAATTATGTTTAGATCTAATTCCATCGCCAGTTCCATCCCCATGATTTGTAGGTCTAATTCGATACAGTCCCATCCACATAATTCATCTGCTTACAATAAATGTGACAAATCTCTGTGAGTATGTATGTATGTAATCCACTTATCTCGAGAAACGTTCGTCCCACCGGCTTCAGATTCGGCACATGAATTAGATCTACAAATCATGTGGATGGAACTAGCAATAGAATTAGACATAAAAATGATAGGGATGGGACTGGTGACGTAATAAGATCTACAAATCATAAGGATGGGACTGGCGATGGAATTAGACCAACAAATCATGGGGATGGGATTCATAGAATTAGATCTACAAATCATGCAGATGGAACTGGTGATGGAATTAGACCTACAGATGATGGGGATGGGACAGATAGAATTAGATCTACAAATCATGCAGATGGAACTGGTGATGGAATTAGACCTACACATTATGGGGATGGAACTGGTGATGGAATTAGATCTACAAATCATGGGGATGTGACTGTATGGAATTAGATCTACAAATCATGCGGATGGAACTTGCTATGGAGTTAGACCTACACAAAATTGAGATGGGACTAATAGAATTAGATCTACAAATCATAAGGATAGAGCTGGCGGTGGAATTAGATCTACAAATCATTGGGAAGGATCTGATATAATTAGATCTACAAATCATGCGGATGAAACTGGTGAAACTGGCGATGGAATTGTACCTACACATTATGGGGATGGAACTGGTGATGGAATTAAATCTACAAATCATGGGAATTAGATCTAAAGAATATGGAGATGGGACTGTATCGAATTAGACTTACAAATCATGGGGATGGAACTGGCTATAGAATTTGACCTTCACATAATTGAGATGGGACTGATAGAATTAGATCTACAAATCATAAGGATGGGACTGGCGATGGATTTAGATCTACAAATCATGAGGATGGAACTGTATAGAATTAGATCTACAAATCATGTGGATGGAACTGGCGATGGAATTATACCTACACATAATTGAGATGGGACTGATGGAATTAGATCTACAAATCATACAGATGGAACTGGCGAAACTGCCGATGGAATTGGACCTACACATTATGGGGATGGGACTGGTGATGGAATTAGATCTACAAATCATGGGGATGTGACTATCAAATTAGATCTAAAGAACATGGAGTTGGGAATGTATCGAATTAGACCTACACATCATGGGGATGGAACTGGCGATGGAATTAGACCTAAACATAATTGAGATGGGACTGATAGAATTAGATCAACAAATCATAAGGATGGGACTGGCGATGGAATTAGATCTACAAATCATGAGGATGGAACTATATAGAATTAGATCAACAAATCATGTGGATGGAACTGGCGATGGAATTAGACCTACACATAATTGAGATAGGACTGATGGAATTAGATCTACAAATCATAAGGATAGAACTGGTGGTGAAATTAGATCTAAAGATCATTGGGATGGATCTGATAAAATTAGATCAACAAATCATGCGGATAGAACTGGCGATGGAATTAGACCTAAACATAATTGAGATGGAACAGATAGAATTAGATCTACAAATCATAAGGATGTGACTGGCGATGGAATTAGACCTACAAATCATGGAGATGGGACTCATAGAATTAGATTTACAAATCATTTGGATGGAACTGGCAATGGAATTAGACCTAAACATAATTGAGATGGAACAGACAGAATTAGATCTACGAATCATAAGGATGGGACTGGCGATGGTATTAGACCTACAAATCATGGGGATGGGACTCATAGAATTAGATCTACAAATCATGCGGATGGAACTGGCGAAGGAATTAGATCTAAATATCATGGAGATGGGAGTGGTAATGACTAATTTCATTAAAAGTCCCATCTCCATAGACATAGACATAGACACACACTGCTGCAGCAGTAACTCCATCATGGCTGCCGCTCATGGGGAGGGGGGAAAGGGGCGGGCCCAGAAAGGCCTCTATTGCGATGAACGATTTAATTGTGTTTTTGTCGTTGACGCGATTACATTTCTGTTTGGCTTTTAGGCTTTGTAGTTACACATGGTAGATATGACACATAAGCTAAATATACAAAGAAATTACTTGACATATTTGACAACTTTATACTTAAAGGAGTAGTTCACCCCCCAAATGACTTTTTTTCTATTGATTACTCATGCCATGGAGAGTAGAGTTCAATAATAGTTTTTGGTTTTTGTCACATACCTAAGACAAAAGTTTTATTCGAGTAAATTTACCACCATTGATTCCGGATCCGAATGGGGGTAAATTTATTGTTATCACATTTTAGTCTTAGGAATGCGACAAAAGACTTAAAAATATTATTGAACTCTAGTCTCCCTGGCGTGACTAATCAATAGAAAAAAAGTCATTTTGGGGGTGAACTACTCCTTTTAAAAAAGAACATTGATAGTGGAAATAGCCGATCTACAAGCTCACAACGCGTCGCATCGATGCGACGCGTTGTGAGTTTGTAGATCGGCCATTTCCACTATTTTTCGACGTGGAAACGATTATGACGATTATGAAAAACAATCACGATTATGTCAAATAATCACGATCAGACGACTATGTAATAACTGTGACGGCCCTGTGTGTCTGCCTCGTCCCGTCCAGGCGGAGCGTCCGTCGTCCAGGAAGCGCGGCGACTCCCTGGGGATGCTGGACAGCATGGAGGAGGACCGCAGCAGCAGCGGCAGCGAGGCGGGGGGCAGCAGCGGGGGAGGGGGCAGCGGGGGAGGGGGCAGCAGCGGCGGGGGCTCCAGCCCCGAGGACAGCGACGAGGACGGAGGAGGAGGAGGAGGGGCGGGCCTTCCTGCCCTGGCGCCGCCCTCGGCCGCCTCGCCCGCCTCCTCGCTGACCCTCATCAAGACCAACGGCCAGCTGTACACCTATCCAGATGGCAAGTCTGGCATGGGTAGGAACGGTCCAGTACAAAGTAAACACAAACGAGAATCGCAATCCTCTTCACATTGATTTTTTTTTTTTTATAACTTTTATTTAGACGTGCACATTACAAAACATCATATGAAAAGGATACATAAAAACCTCACACCAGATAATATACAAGGATATATACAATGAGATGGGAAATATGCCTAGGCTACTGTACAAAGGAGGAAGCCAGGATTCAAAATTAAAAAATCTAAAGAAAATATTCCATGTGGGTTTAATCCAACAACCACAATAGATCTTCCCAGGCTTCATTACCTCTTGCCTCATCCACCAAGAGATCCATTGTAATTCTTGCCTTCAATTCAGAATGAACCTTTGGTGATCATCCTTGTACCTTATCCACATTTTAAAGATGGGGCAGTTTAGCTATTGTTAAAATCAAATTGATACAATATCTGTCTCTGTAGGCGTTGTACTGAGACCCAAAATAATGTTTGACAATTCTACTCTAAATGTGACATTAAGCTGAGACATAAGAGCAGAAACATGTTTCCAAAAGTTACCCAGACACCAACATGAAATAAACATATGTTCTGTGTCTTCTTTTACCAAACAAACAGCACATAGAGGATTAGGAACAAGCTTCCATTTATACAAGTTTGACATATTTGGGAGAATTCCATGCAATATATATCTTCACATTGATTGTCACGTTACGGGTGTTTTTACGGGTGAGAAAACAGTGTGTGAAGTTATAGTCGTGTCGCTTGTGTAATTTTGTTCAGATTTGAGATGAAAACTATATATTTTTTGGAAACTTCAGTGTAACAAATCAGGAAATCCATGATTCTATTTGCAAAATCCCTAGGTGATTTTTTGACTGTTGCTGAAAGTTTGGGTCTCATTCACTATACTATAAAGGAAAAAAAATACCCCCAAAAATTTGCTTTAAGTAGCATGTGAGGGGTCAAACTAGGTTTTTTTTTAATGATTCTGAATCTGAAAAACATTCCTTGGGCTAAAAACGGCCTTGCAATGCATTCAGAATCATGAAAAAACCCTAGTTTGACCCCTCACATGCTACTTAAAGCAGATTTTTTGGGGGTATTTTTTTCCTTTATAGTATAGTGCATGGGTCTTCGACAGGGGGTCTGGGACCCCTAGGGGGTCCGCAGAGTTACTAAAGGGGGTCTTCCAAATCTTTTTTATATTAACCACTTGAAGCCTAGTGTCCTTATACTGAACTTTAGCCAAAAATTGCAGATCACACAAATTGACATGAATCCAAAATACACTGATGATTGATTGTGCTGTCAACCAATGAAACTATATGGAATCTATGAAAAAGTTGTGGGGGTCCCTGCTTCATCTCTCTCGCAACTAAGGGGTCCTTGGCCTGAAAACGTTGAAGACCCCTGGTATAGTGTATAGTAGTAAGTGAATGAGACCCAAACTTTCAACAGCTGTCAAAAATTCCCCTAGGGATTTTGCAAATGGAATCATGGATTTTCTGATTTGTTATTACGTTTCCAAAACAAGGCTGAAGTTTCAAAAAAAAAATGTATAGTTTTCCTAATCCCCCGAAAACGAACCTTCATGTTTGGAGATATTGAATTGGACTATTAGTTTTATTTTCTGTTTTTGTGCAAAGAAAGAAAGAAAAAAGAAGGTGGAGGGAAAGGAAAGAATTTAAAAACTAAAAAGCTATCTACATATTTACGCATGCTGTAGGATATCCAGCCATACAATATGTACAGATGAGGTTTAGACATGAGACATTTTAAAACAAAACAAAACCTCTTGCGCTCTCTCTCTCTCTCTCTCTCTCTCTCTCTCTCTCTCTAGCCACCTGTGAGATGTGTGGTATGGTTGGAGTCAGAGATGCCTTCTACAGTAAAACCAAGAGGTTCTGCAGTGTCTCCTGTTCCAGAAGTTTCTCGTCCAACTCCAAGAAGGCCAGCATCCTGGCCAGACTGCAGGTTGGTGTAGTTGGTAGTACATACTTAACACTTATGTTGCTATCAATTAAATCTCTTTGAAGGTCCAAGTTGCCATGGTCTCCATAGACTTCCATCTAATTCATAGTGCACGGATCATGCACGCCCATGCCTAATCATGCACCACGTGTGTGCACGCTGTTCACAGCTTTCAAACAAAAAGAAATCCGCTTGGAAATCCGTTCAGGCATTCATGAGATATCAGCCATAATGTTTTCTTCAAATGTAAACAAACATGGCTGCCATGTTTGAAAGATGGTGTTGGTATGGGGGTTAAACATGCAATTTCGCGATCATGCCTAATACATTTTTTGAGGTCCAAAAAACATTTTTTATTTTTTTTTATTTTATTTATTTTTTCTTCAAAAACTGCCCAAACTCGGGAAACTCTGGGTTGGCACAGGGGGGGTACCAATACAAAACTCGGGAAACTCTGGGTTGGCACCAGACAGGTTAAACAAGAACTGCACTCTGTCGAGGTGCCAACTTGCGTCTTGAGCACAATTAAGGCCATGTATGGCCTAATTGTTCTCCAGCAGAACGCACCATGAGGTGCGCTCACCACTAGCATCACCACTGGCGATGCCAGTGACATCACTACTGGCATCACCAGGAATGCTGGTCCCTCATTGGCTGTTAATGATGACGTTGCCACAAATGCTGGTCCCTGATTGGCCTACGGGCTTAAACAAAGAAGGACATCGACATACATACATGCGCAGCCGAACGCAGTACTTGCACGCTCTGCTGGCGCAAGTAACAAGAAGGCCAGCATCCTGGTTGGTGTCAAGAAGACTCAAAGAAGGAGAAGTCACGCCCACGCCACGTCTACGCGCCATGACACTTTCGGTGGCAAACTCGCACCGGACGTTCGATGAATAACATTGGAGTTTCTGAGCGCCGGCTGGGACAGCTCATGAACAAAAAAATAATTCTGAACGATAGAGACCGTTGTTGTATAATCGCTCCAGGAATATAAAAGAAGACATATCACAGGTATTTTTACAATCCCTTTCTTTTCGATGTGCACAACACATAATGTTATTGAGGCAGCTAAACAGCGGCGGCGGCGGTTTCTGTCTCGGAGATATCGCGAGATTTGGATTCCAGACAGGGAATGGTGGAGAGTCTCGCGATACTAGCTAGTTCAGAAATGTAATTTGTGCTCTTTAGATGCCTCTATGATGTTATACAGTGTACACACCGAAAAGCGACACAGCAGAAAACAGTGTGTGACGTGTCTTCTTTTATATTCCTGAGCTGAGTATTTTATAAAGGTCTCAATCGTTCAGAATAGTTTTTTGTTCATGAGCTGCCCCAGTCGGCGCTCATAGACTCCAATGTTATTCACCGAACTTCCGGTGCTAGTTTTGCCACCGAGAGTGTCATGGCGCATGGACGTGGAGCCAAAAAACACGTTGGTGTCCTTTCTTGCTGAGAGGTTCTTTGGTTGGTATGTAGTACATACCACATTAACACAGAGTGTATGTTGTGCTGGAAGGCTATTGGATGATAGCCAGTCTACTTGGACATGTGGGAAGCTTTTGAACAGAGCGAAATAGGTTGTTTTAATTTAAAAACCGTAAGTCTCAAGACCACAATACTTTGCAGGTGGTTCCATGTTAACAGGAATATTGAAGACAATCTAAAGGGGTAACCACTTAAACCCCAGCATCCATATTGTATTTTTTTGCAGAAAATAGCATCTTAACACTGATATTTTCAGTGAAGTCTTTCCCCACAATAACAGAAAACAGAAAATGCACTGGTATAGAGCCCTGAGGTACTCCGGTCAACCATATAAGGTTTAAATGGTTCATTTGAAGTCACGCCATGCTTAAAAAAAACTTCTCACTACATATGCTTTAACATTTTTAATTTCTTTTTTCCCCCCTCTATTAGAGGTCTTGTAAAGCTTTTCATCATCACTTAACAACCGTCTGCATGTCCTGGTGTTAACTGGGTGTCCACCTATGCACATCAACATGAACAGGCACACATGTACAAGTGCTATTTAGGAACACTAATTGTTCCTAAATAGCTTAACCGACCATTGATGATGCATTATTTTCATCATCACTGGTCACCCTGCATGCATATACTTTATGAATATTATGTTTATTATTTGCTCCAATACAGTTTTTTACATTATAATCTATCATTATTTTATCTCCCTATCTTGTAAACGTAATCCTATCTTAATCTGTCTTTTTGATCATTAGATTGTCCTAAATTAGGACATAATAGTAATCTAATGGGGTCACGGGTGCATCTCTCCACTCCGACATGTCTCCTTTCCGACATGTCTCCATTCCGACATTAACCCTATCTCTATCTCTAACCCTAACCCTAAACCTAACCCCTATGGGAGTGTCGCCACTCTGACAATAAGAAGTCAATTTCGGAGTGGCGACATGTCGGAATGGAGAGAGCCTCCCAATCTAATGTATGTCCCGATCAAGTTTTTTTGCTCCCGATCCCGATCACATATTTTTGCTCCCAATTCGATCCCGATACTTCCCGATCCGATCTTTCAGCAATGCATTAAGGAAAAAGATAAAATAAAATGCTTTTATGTTGTCCCTTAAGGTTGTTTTTTTCTTTTTTTTTAAACAACAGATAGATAGATAGATAGATAGATACCTTTATTATCCCAAGGGGGAAATTTAGTTGTCCAGTAGTAGCACAGCAGTATACAGTTATTTACAAAGTTACAGAGACGTAAGAAAGATAGATAAGAGGGAAAAAAAACAAAAACAAAGACAAGAGCAGTACAGTACCAATAAGGAGAAGGTGCATCAATAGAGGGGGCGAATAATATATAAGTATATATACATAAAGTGTCTTGCAAAAGAGACCATAGCAGTCAATGCTAGTTAGTGCAAACAAGTATATCACTGTCATTGTTAAACAAAGCAAAAATACTCAGAAACTACCAACACTAACAACCTAATAGTGCAGTGTCAAAAATCAGTGCGAAAAAAGAAGAAACTAGGAAGCGTGTCACCGCAAGGCGCACATGAGCACTCTTCCTGGAAGGTCCTTAGAGGTCAAAGTCAATACAGCAATTGATCCTTAGAGGTCAAAGTCAATACAGCAAAGGTTCCGTAAGTCTAAGTTAGGAAGGGAGACCTTTTCAAGCGTCCGTTATGTGTCTCGTTGTACAGCTTAAGGGCAGCCGGTACAAAAGATTTTCCTAATCTCTCACATCTCCGTACTGGGTAGGTAAAGCGGTCGTTTCCTCTCTTACTCCAGTAACTGGTGATCTCTAGATGGAGGGGGTGGGAGGAGTTCTCCAAGATGGAATCTAGCTTCTTCGCAGTACGCACCCTGGTTACTTCCTCCACCCCCTGCAGAGAGGACCCAACGACAGAGCCTGCTTTCTTCACCAGTCTGTATCCATTCTATCCAAGCTTCTTTTTTTCACTTAGTGCAGCATTGTATCAAAACAAATTAAAAATAAAGCTTCAGCTTATATATTTGTTTAAATATATAAAGACAAGGTGTTTCCCAATCTTTTTCTCCCGATTCCGATCTTTTGAAATCAGCCCCGATCTCCCCCCGATTTCCGATCTCCCGATCCGATCGGGACATCCCTAGTTACAATAATGACATTATTTGCTTAATGCTATAGGCTACTGTATGTATTGCCCTAGCTAGCCTATTTAAAGTAATAGAGGCTCACCCCTTATACCACCACGGTCCAGCCAGATGCTAGGTTTTGACCTAGTCTTGTTTAAAAACAGCTTGACCTGTTCTTGTTTTGTAGGACACAGTCTGTCACCTTTTTGCACTTACGTACTGGACAGCGGACTGGACACACACATCACATGGTTTATTAAAGCACCAGCACCTGATATGTGTGTGCACATATTTTTTAAGCGGTGAAAGCCGCTTCCAAGGAGTGGCTTTGTGTGTCTCATGTCCATATATGGTCATTTCAGTCCAGAATGAACAGGTTTTATCAAAAACAAAATGTGTGTCCCATGTTCATATATGGTCATTTCAGTTCAGAATGAACAGGTTTTATCAAAAACAAAATGTGTGTCCCATATCCATATATGGTCATTTCAGTTCAGAATGAACAGGTTTTTATCAAAAACAAAATGTCTGTCACCTCATGTCCATATATGGTCATTTCAGTCCAGAATTAACAGGTTTTATCTGTCCCGTACATCCAGAATATGTGTGTAGTGTAGGCCTGGGGCGGTATGGACTTTTTGTTACCGCGATTACCGTCTTCCCATTTACCGCCGGTACTGCGGTAATTACCGCACCCCCGTATCTATTAATTAAGGTTCGGCGATAAGCCAAAATATTGCAATCATCTTCCCAAAAGTCGCCTCTCCACAGTGGAGAGGCGACACAGCCTGACTGCCCGAGATATACTTCTCCGTACAGCACAGCGGGTCTGGCTTTCAAAGGAGCAGATCTACAAGCTCACACCACATCGCATCCGCGATGCGTTCTGAGCTTTTAGATCTGCACTGTCGGGTTACCATAGTAACGTAGGCTAGCTACTTGGGCTTTTCAGACACAAACAGCTATGTGAACAAACCAGAAGAGGACGGGTAGTCAGATCGTGTACAGTGATTCTGTAAACTCACGTCACGTCTCAACTCTCAAATCACAGTGATTGAGTGCTGCTATATACAGGTTTTAGTTACAAGACTTGACAGAAAAGGTTATAAAATCGCCGACGCGCCGCTGGACGGAGCACAACGTGCGACGCGGTTGAGAAAGTAAAATAGTTTCATTTTCGGTTTTGTCCACGCGGCCCGCGCTCCGCCAGTAATCCGTATGAATAAAAAAAGATATGCCACAACACAAGGTATGTATTAACATCCTTGTGTCGAGTGGATTACAGAGAAAGTATATGCTGCATTGCTGCTCCGTCATAGAGTTGTGCTCCGTACTCTACTGCCCTGCGTGCACTGTGTGTGTGTGAGTGACGTGTGTGGGCGGCTTCCAACGTGTGGTACACGGCCCAGAGCAGAGCGGCATGGAGCGCATGCGGTCCTCGCTTCTCCCCCGTTTTAAAACTCGCTCGTTCTCAATAAAAATAGCCTATTTTTTGTCTTTTTTGACCGCGGTAAGGACCCTGACACCGCGGTAGGCCGCGGTATACCGCGATACGGCGGTACGGCGGTTACCGAACCCAGCCCTAGTGTAGTGTCCGTCCCGGTCTGACGATTGGATACTTTGAGGATTGGTCAAGCTTCACATGACAATTCGGCCCTCCAGATAAAATCATTCATTCATTCAGAATATAAAGAATGTATAGATCACAGAGTTCATAACTCTAGAACACATAGAATAAAAGTTCACCGCTTCACTTCGAAACCGAGGTTTGATTTTTCAGATTCAGCCTCTGAATGTACGGTATATGTATGCACATATTGAACAGTGTGTGTAACTACAATAGAATGTGTAGTCACATCTGTAATTACAGTGTTCTGTATGATGACAGCTTTACATAGCAAACAGGATAAGGAAAGCATCCATTAAACAGAATAGACCCATGGCTTCAGACAAGGCGAATCCCAGGACGGCATAAGAGAAAAGCTGCTGCGTGAGAGATGGATTCCTAGCATAGCCAATGTACCCTCTCACAATATATTCAAATCTTAAGACCTAGGGACCTGTTTATAATATTTTACTATGGTGGTTTAAGGTTGGCGCGATGGTGCTCTGCGAGATTTGATTTGAAGTACATACTTAAAACCGGTTGGTAAAGTACCTAAACGTGTCTGTGTTGAACATGTTTTAAAGGGGAAACCTCCAACCAAGAAGGCCAAGGTTCTGCAGAAACAGCCGCTGATGGCCAAGCTGGCAGCTTATGCCCAGTACCAGCAAACCCAGCAGAACAGCTCCAAGAAGTCCAGTGAGTCACACTCACATCACACTAACTCCTCACTGCTGCGCGAACAAAGAGAGCGTCCTGTCTGTTGAACTGTGTGAACTGTGAATGAATGAATGAATGTGCCCACACCCTAGGTGGAGTTGGTGATAGGGCCCTTCTGTGTGGAGTTTGCATGTTCTCCCTGTGTCTCCTAGGGTAGATACCCTCACAAAAACATGCAGTAATCCCGGTCTCTATAATGCCTCCCCCCTGGCCAGCCAGGGCGCCTGATGGAGGGGAAAGGAACTGGTTGGAATAACGTGTTCCTTCCACGCGCTACGTCCAAACCGGGGAAAATCCCCTCTGTCAGGTGAAAAGAAGCAACTTGGACTCCTCATGCATAGAAGGAAGCATGAGGTCAGTCCGTTGTCTTCCCAGGCGCGGCAGAGGGAGAGTAGAGCCCAGGATTACATAGGCAATTGGCACTGGGTGAAAATGGGTTACAAAATCGTGGGATAAAAATTATAGATGGATGGATGGATGAATGAATCCATGCATCTTTATTTTCGTATCTTGTCACAAGACCCATCCCTTACGGGATTACAAGACACCAATAAACAATTTCATATTGACTTCTTGGAAACAAAACATCTATATTTGGTTAATACCCACAAACTAAAATAAATACATCACATATTATGTTTTCCTTGTCCTATTGTCCCATGTCTTCTCTAAATATTCTGCAAGTGCGAACATCGTATTTTCAAAGACCATGTAGACACACTTTAACGAAGTTCAGTGGTTCCCAAAAAAAAATTCTGGACCAGGGCCCAACATATCAAAAGTGTTTTGCAGCCCTGCGCACCCATCTGACCACTTGACCCCAGCGTGTGGTGGTCAGTTAGGTGGGCTGGGGGCATTTTCAGAGCATGTTTATTTTAATGATCAATCAATTAACGGTCAATCAATTGATTGTGTTCCGGCTTGGATCAATGGAACCAAAGAAAGAAAAATTAAATAAAAAACATGACATTTTCTTTAACATTAAAGGAGTAGTTCACCCCCAAAATGACTTTTTTTTCTATTGATTAGTCACGCCATAGAGACTAGAGTTCAATAATATTTTTAGTTTTTTGTCGCATTCCTAAGACAAAAATGTGATAACAATAAATTTACCCCCATTCGTTCCAGATGGGGACCCGTTTCGAAACGGGTCCCCATCCGGAATCAATAGGGGTAAATTTACTCGAATCAAATTTTTGTCTTATGAATGTTATGAATGTGACAAAAACCAAAAAATATTATTGAACTCTAGTCTCCATGGCGTGACTAATCAATAGAAAAAAAAGTCATTTTGGGGGTGAACTACTCCTTTAATGGGGCACTATTCAACTTGTTCTTTTAATTAATAAAATGTAATTGTCCAGTCTGTATGGTATAGTATGTTAATACAATAGAACTAATGCAATTGGGGGTGGTTGTATTTTGTCTCCCTACTCTTCTATTGGGACATTCAGATCCATCCCAACCACAGACTACAGTTTCAGATGTTGCCTTGCATTGGAAAACAGACACGCAGTCTCAGAGCCACTGGCAACAGACGGCAAAAAAAGCTTCTTTCCCTGTACAATCACACAAGCACACAGAACAAACATAAACCTGCATGACAAAAGGAAATAATGACCTCACACCTCCCCCTCTCCCGTCCCTTTCTTGCACTTTAATATGCTGTTCCTCACTGTTCCTACCTAAACTGCTGTATGTAGAAGATACTGTGAAGTTGTTTGCATAATATGCACGTGTAGATACGATGATGTTCTCTCTCTCTCTTAAAAAAATTAAATGTCAAT
>NC_137813.1:57172692-57400192 GCF_963921795.1 Nannobrachium achirus
GCCAAAACGTTTTTGATCAAATAATTGAGAACCACATGCGAAATGGCTGCCAAGTGGGGTCAACGTACGCACAGCAGTGGTCTCCTATTGGTTGGCACCCGTGTTGGGACTAAACTGGGCCCTGATTGGTCACCCCACTCTTTTGGGTGAGGAAATTAATTTACCTTTGAGCGGGGCCAGACCCATATCCGCCAAGGGCAAGTTATTTTGCCCAGGCGGGTTTGGTCTGGTTCCAGGCAACTAAGAAAATACCACAGTGAGATGCTCCTGGGAATCGGGGAAGCTGCTGCATGCGCCCCACCCCCTTGTTTCCCCCATCCTGAACATATAGGGCCCTATTATGATCCAGGTCTTATGCCTTATGCCTTAACTTCTTTGCCTTTTTTTACTATTTTGTTTTTGTTTTTTAAATATTTCAAATAGCTGATCTGCAAGTTCACAACGTGCAGATGTAGATCAGCATTTGAAGTATTTAAAAATGTTTTTCAAAATAGTGAAAAAAAGGTAAAGAAGTTAAGGCATAAGGCATAAGACCTGGATCATAATAGGGCCCATAGTGTTTTTATAACTGCGATATTATTGAATGTTTTCTTTGCTTGCTATTTGTTATGTCCATGAATTAAATACAGAGGGCTTTCAACGTGAAAAAAGAACGTAAAAGGTCTTATTTGGGATGTTCCTTTTAGGCAGGGTGTTTAACTGTACTACATTTCAATTGTATTGACTATACCTGTACTGTTCTCCATTTTTGTCCAATAAAAGAATCAATCAAACAAACAATCAATCAATCAAAAAGACGCACCTGAAGCCCATGTGTGACCAGGCCCTCACTGATAATCACTAGGACATTCACAAATAGTGATTTTTAGTATTCGAATTATTCGACCTCAAAGTATTCGAATAGTCGAATATTCGACAGGACTGGCCAAACTGTCAAATATTAAGTAAGCAAGAGGCAAACATTATGAAAATAGCAGATCTACATGCTCACAACGCCTCGCAAACGCAAGGCGTTGTGAGCATGTAGATCTGCTATTTTCACAATATTTATCTGTGAAACCGAGTCACATTAATACCTACAATTCCAAGTGCTTGTCAGGGTGGGGGTCCCCAGTTCAAATATGTTTATTTTGGGGATCACGGCCTAAAAAGGTTTGAGAACCCCTGGTATAGAGCATTAACACATTCATCCACCAGGGGCATTGACAACTCATTCTTATGACTTCCTATCTAGCCAAGCTTTATAAACTATATATTATATAATACTAGACCTTACCCGTTCGAAGATATGTGCTCCAAAATATGTCAAACGCACCCGGTGAAAGTGTGTGAGAGAGAGAGAGAAACATTTCTAACTGTGAGAGAAAGGGGTGTGTGTGTGTGGGGCTACAGATCCCATGGCCTGGAGGAACGGACCGTAACCCTGGCAACATACAGCAGAGTTCAACAGAAGTGGTTAAGAAAACGCTAAAAAAAATGCTTTAATTTGGAAGAAATGAAATTCGGGCTCCGTCAGCGTTGGTATAATGCTAATGGGCAATACCATGTGAACTTTGGGATCAGTTGCTGAAGCGAGTGAATAGATAAACGTAGATAAGCGTGAGCGTTAGAGCGTTAGAGCGTGAGTGAGTTGAGCGTTAGAGCGTGAGTTTGGAAAATTATTAGTAGGATATAAGAGAAAACAATGAAAATTTTAAATAAGCGAATATTCGACTTCGGTGAACAACGTCGAATAGTGACTTTGATATTCGAATATTCTAATATTTGGTGAATGCCCTAATACACACCCAGTAAAATGTTCATGTAAAATTGAATGCAGATGGACCTGTACGCATCCACTTGACAAAAACTGTGTGTGTGTGTGTGTGTGTGTGTGTGTGTGTGTGTGTGTGTGTGTGTGTGTGTGTGTGTGTGTGTGTGTGTGTGTGTGTGTGTGTGTGTGTGTGTGTGTGTGTGTGTGCGCGTGCGTGCGTGTGCACTGGCAGGTGATCGGTGGGCGTCTGAGGCTGGTGTATGAGGAGTGTGAAGACGGTACAGATGACTTCTGGTGCCACATGTACAGTCCACTGATCCACAACATCGGCTGGTCCAGATCCATCGGACACCGCTTCAAACGATCCGGTTTGTTTCATCCATATACGGTTTAAAGTTCTCTGATCTCAGTCATTTGGACCACTGACATAGTAGTCTCTCAAGAACAGACTAACTGAGCTCCAGTTAAGTGAAAAGGACCTTTTCTTTGACGATGGCTGGCCAGATTGCTGACATAGAAACATAGTTTTTTTCCAAAAATCTTTCAAAAGACACTTATAGAATCGGGTCAAAATTCTAATTTTCACGATTTTTCAAAAATAGCAGATCTATGAGCTTGTATATCTGCTATTTCTTTATATTTAAAGCCTAAAATATTGCGTCATAATGTGTTCAGGCCTAAATGGGTTAAGGCGAAAGAGTATTTGAAGTGGTCAAACTAGCAATAGAATAGATTAGATTAAAGGCTGTCTGAATTGGTCAAACTATAGCTATAGAATGCATGTTAAGAAGCATCTTCCAAAAACCATAATGGTCTCACATGTTTCCTAAAAGCCAAGGTTAAAGCCTCAATCTGCGATTTCTTCAACAGGAATGTGAACAAAACATAATTCTACACATTGTGCTAATTGTGAAGGAAACACTCAGTTTCACAAATTGCAGATTGGGACGTGGCCTAACAAGAGTTTTCAGTCATGTGACTTAAATTTGCTTTAACCCATTTAGAACGGGTACACATTATTGTGTATCATTATTTTATGCTTTAACTATTGAAAAATAGCAGATCTACAAGCTTGCAGCGCGGCAGGCTGCGAGCTTGTAGATCTGTTATTTTTGAAAAATCTTGAAAATTCGATTTTTTACCCGATTCTATAAGTGTCTTTTGAATCCTTCTAAGATTTTTTGAAAAACCCTATGTTTCTATGTCAGCGATCTGGCTTAGCCATCGTCAAAGAAAAGGTCCTTTTCACTTAAATGGAGCTCAGTTAGTCTGTTCTTGAGAGACTACTATGTCAGTGGTTCTCAAACCTTTTCATGTGAAAGACCCCCAAAATGATATTTATTTGGCCACGGACACCCATCTCAAAATATCTAGTTCCAGGGACCACCCAGAAGCAAAATTTGAGTTACAAACGTTCGCTTTGAAAATACATAATATTCAAAGATTTGCACACATTTTCACGACTTTTTCAAAAATAGCAGATCTACAAGCTCGCAGCGCGGCACTCGGTGCCGCGCTGTGAGCTTGTATATCTGCTATTTTTCACTGGTTAAGGCATTCAATAATTCTAGACCTAAATGTATTCTAGATAGATGATAACATTATGACACCCGTGCATTTGTGTCCGTTCCAGATGTTACAAAGAAGCTGGAAGGACAGACCGACGCCCCTGGACAGCTGTTTATCAAGGTGGAGACAGCCTGCCTCCAGTCTGTCTGTCTGTCTGTGTTTGTCTGCCTGCCTGCCTGTCCCATTTCTGTGGTTCCTGCTTAGCGTTTTCCGGCCTACAACGCTAGCTACGGTAGTTAGCTTGTAGCTTTGGAGCCGTAAGACGTTTTATTGGCCTAAAATGTTGTCTATATATATATATATACGTTCATGAAACCACCTGCTGACGGCCTGTCAGCATTGAGCAATTTTTTTTATAGGGGGAAAAAGTTTGTCCCATTCACTTACTATACACTATACAATAAAGGAAAAAAATACCCCCAAATAATCTGCTTTAAGTAGCATGTGAGGGGTTAAACCAGGGGTTTATAATTATTCTGAATCCATTGCAAGCATTTGTTTTGCATGAAAAACATTCCTTGGCCTAAAAACAGCCGCACAAAAATATGGTTTTGTGATGAGTCATCACTTTTGACAGTTTTGTTCTGGCTGAGGTGGGGTATGGAATGTGGTATATAGTTTTTTTTATTGGCCTAAAATATTGTCTATATACATACAGTCATGAATCCACCTGCTGACCGCCTATCAGCATTGAGCAATTTCTTTTATGGGGGTAAAGGTGTGGGGCCCATTCATTTACTATACACTATACTATAAAGGAAAGAAATGCCCACAAAAATGTGAGGGCCTGCGGGGTCAAACTAGGGGTTTATAATTATTCTGAATCCATTGCAAGCATTGGTTTGGCATGAAAAACATTCCTTGGCCTAAAAACAGACACACAAAAATATGGTTTATTGATGAGTCATCACTTTTCACAATTTCGTGGGGGGCCTTTTAAGCCCAAAGAAAGTTTTTCATGCAAAACAAATGCTTGCAATGGATTCAGAATAATTATAAACCCCTAGTTTGACCCCTCACATGCTACGTAAAGCAGATTTTTGGGGGGGTATTTTTTTCCTTTAGTGTAGTGTATGTATAGTAAGTGAATGGGACAAACTTTTTCCCCCTATAAAAAAATTGCTCAATGCTGACAGGCCGTCAGCAGGTGGTTTCATGAACGTATAAATGCTAATGCTGGCAGCCGGACTACTAGAAGCTAGTTGGACATCGTCCGCACAGCCCTGTACTGGGTTAGGGGAAATCACACCATGGGGGGCACACTGACATAACCATTTTAACCACTGGTTGATAGCAAGTATAAAGTTAACTGCACTCCATGGACAGCCTGTCTTATTAATCCCTGTCTGGAGTTGAATAGGCTGAGTCAGCTGTTTTGTTTGTCATTGGTGGATTTATTATTTACTCTGTTGCCGTCATGGCTACGAGTTCCCACCTGATGTCATGTGGGAGTTCTGACTGCTCCAGATCGTACTGAATAACTGCCAGCTTACACAATGTCTTAAGACTAGGACTAAAGTCTAAGATTAACAGGATATTGGACGCCTCTCTCTGTCTCCTTTGAAGAGGATGATGCAATCTCCCACCATGCTAAAGGACATAAAATATATACAACATGGGGGTTTCCCTTTGGGCTCAACGATCTTCCAGGTAAGGGTCTCTGGATTAAATTTCCACAGATCGTTTAAGCCCTTCTTCAAATGAAGAGAGTGGCCACCACATATGTACAGCTCTCCATTGTAGGTAAAGGCTGAATGACCATAACGTTGTTCTGGAAGAATCTGTGCAGATGGTGTGTTCGGCCAGCAGTTGGTCTCTGTGTCAAACACTCTGAGGATGTTGTCCTGATGGTCCGTATCTCCCCCAAATACAAACATCTTTGTCCCAATGATAGTGGCAGAGTGCCAGCATGAAGCAGGTGGTGGAGGGCCTCCAGTGTTAATTAAAGACCAGACCATTGTGGTGGTGTCCAACTTGTAGATTTCATTAATCGGTCCATTCTTCAATCCTCCATAGACATACATGACCTTCTCCATGGCACAGGCAGTGTGTTCACTCCTCCCCTCTGGAACTGTTCCTGAAACACTGGGCCTAAACCATCTGTGAGTGTCAACGTCAAATCCAAAAACAATGTTGGAGTCGCTCCCCAGGACGCGAACATCATCATCATCATCATTCTCCTCTATCTGAAAATCCAGTTTCCCCCCCCAGATGTAAACGATATATTCTATGAGCACAGCTGTGTGCTTCACACAGTTGGAGGGAACCTCAGGGGGAATTTCCAAGTTGCCTCCCGTTGTCACAGGAGGCAACTTGATCCAACGCAAAGACACCGTGTTGAATACGTGCACTGCAATCTGCTCCCTGTCATACGAGTTGCAGTACCCTCCAAAGGAGTACAGTTTGTGCCCCACTGCTACAGCAGCATCAATGGATCTCTTTGTTCCTCTGTCCTCCAGATGCAAGGTCCAGCGCCACATCTTAAACAATAACAACAACAAAGAGAACGCAAGTGAAGTCTTCAACCGTCTATAAAACAATGCGGTGCTGTTTCACACACCAACACTTATATTGGTACAGCTACACAAACGTCAGGCAAAGAGCTCTGTGGCAAAACCAATATCATACATTGTTGAACTCCGGCCGGTCTTGAAGTCCTGGGCGATCTCCCTCACCAGGCGCTGGAAGGGCAGCTTGCGGATCAGCAGCTCGGTGGATTTCTGGTAGCGACGGATCTCCCTCAGAGCCACTGTACCAGGGCGGTAACGGTGAGGCTTCTTCACTCCACCGGTCGCCGGCGCGCTCTTACGAGCCGCCTTGGTGGCGAGCTGCTTCCTGGGCGCTTTGCCGCCGGTGGATTTGCGAGCGGTCTGCTTGGTTCTTGAGATTGTGAGCGCGTGCGTGCGTGCGTGCGTGTGTGTACATCAGTCCTCCATATGGCTCCAACCCGAGCCCTGCCCCTTGTCTGCGAAAAAAAAAAAATATATATATAAATAAACATGTCTGTGTGCAAAGCCCTTTAATCTGATCAGCGTGATAGTAATGCTACTGACTATTATGACTTATATTACCTATATTCTGTCTGCACTACTACATGTCATCACAGTTGCTACAACCATCATTATGTAATATTCACGATGATATCAGTGTTTGTTCATCCATTGCTCTACATTCACGAAGCAGGGAAACTGCCTTGCTTCAAGGGGCTCTGAAGGAATAGATCCCTTACCACACCTGTGTGCAGTTGTTGTATGAATGAATGAATGAATGAATGAATGATTTTATTTCGGTCTTAAAGTACAAAGTATGTACAATGTTAAAAACATTAAAACAAAACAGATTAAAATAAAGAAAAAAGAAAAAATTTGGACCGAAAAGGTGTAAGCAAGAAGCCTTAGCTTATAGTGCCTACCCTTTTTACAAATCTAATTATAAACTACTTATATCAACATCTAGCATAAAAACAAACATTGTATTGCTCCGGTCACACGGGTATAGTCGCCATCCCTTTTCTGAGCAGGGTGACGCCTCTCACACACACACGGACATGCAAACAACCCCAAAATCATACCTCAACAACGTTTACAAACACTTTAGTGTCACAACTGGGTGTTTTAACAAAGTCTGTATGCGTCTGGACCTGATGCGATGTGCGCGTGACATCATTAAATTGAGTGTCTACCCAAACATTGAACCACCAAACTACACTACCTGTGTGTAACATTATGTTTTAGATCTATCTTCCACTGAGTCAGAGAAACATCTTTAAATCCTTCAGCTATGTGTTTGTGTTTGTGTGTGTGTGTGTGTGTGTGTGTGTGTGTGTGTGTGTGTGTGTGTGTGTGTGTGTGTGTGTGTGTGTGTGTGTGTGTGTGTGTGTGTGTGTGTGTGTGTGTGTGTGTGTGTGTGTGTGTGTGTGGGGTTGTGTGGCCTTCAGAGTAAGGGTGGGCGATATGCTGATAAATATTGTTGAGAAGATACAATGTCTCCACATATTTCGATTTAAATGAGAATGGATTCTGAATCTTACCATGTTAGCAGCGCGATTTCGAGTTCGAATTGATTTTTTCCTGCACTCCTACTGTCAGCCTGCATGTGTCTGTCTTATCCTGCTCATGTCTACTCTTTATACTGTAGCATTGTACATTTTCTGTTTGGGCTTTTGAACACCGGACTAGTTAACCCATTTAGGCCTACGATTATTGACTGCTTTAACTACTGAAAAATAGCAGATATACAAGCTCGCAGCGCGGCACCGAGTGCCGCGCTGCGAGCTTGTAGATCTGCTATTTTTGAAAAATCATGATTTTTCTTTGCAAGTCTTTGAATATATCTATTTAAAAGCGAACATTTGTAAATCAAATATTTGCTTCTGGGGGGTCCCTGGAACAACATATTTTGAGATGGGGGTCCGTGGCCAAATACCTGTAATTTTGGGGGTCCTTGACATGAAAATGTTTGAGAACAGCATGATTTAGAGGAAGGATTTAGAAGTCGGGTCAAAGATCGGGTCAAAGATATTCATAGACTTGCACACATTTTCAAGATTTTTCAAAAATAGCAGATCTACAAGCTCGCAGCGCGGCACTCGGTGCCGCGCTGTGAGCTTGTATATCTGCTATTTTTCTAAGGTTAAAGCATACAATAATGGTTAAAGTGGTTAAAATCTAACGCGACTTGGGCGCGTTCCAGGTATTTGAGAGTTAACCAACCAGTTAATTAGCACTCGCTAGTTTGGTAGCTGGTCAAGTACAGTACATACATACCCTTGATCTGTTTTGGCAACTGAATTGACCTCCTTGGGAAATGATCTTGATTCATGTTTATGTTTCATGTTTTGGTTTTATTTGAACGTTGTGCCATCAGGTGAAGGAGGTTGATCAGAGTGAACCATGGTTTAAAGATGGAATGAAACTGGAAGCTATCGACCCCCTCAACCTGTCTGCTATCTGTGTGGCTACAGTCCGGAAGGTAAAGGAGCTTTCATACCCTGCAGACATTGACACTAAGGCTTGCCCACCTGCCCCTGGCAGGTAAATAAAACTTGTGGGCAGGTGAAGTTTGCTTTCAGGTTGCCCGACAGGGCAAGTGCTCATTTGAGAGGGGACGCAACCGTCTACAACACAAGATATCCGTCTAAACACCTGAACATGGCCAGCGCGCTCCGTCTTCTGCTCTGTAGAATGTAACAAGTGTGAAACCACAGACATATTCAATCATAGCTATGTAGGTATTTGTATTTGGAGTTATTGTGTATGATATTTTTTATCGCACAGGCCCAGAAAGTAAAGAAATATGTTTTAAATTTAGCTGTAAATACAATCTTACCAATCATTTTACAATGGACAATTAACTTTTTAGGCAAGTGGGCATTACCTTTGGGCAAGTAGAACATGACCTGTACTTGCCCGACGGGCAAGTGCCTCTGAGAGCTTAGTGTCAACCCCTGCCCTGTACCGAAACAAGAACGCTGGCCCCCAAAACACGCTCACCCCAGGTCGAACCCGGCCACCTCGGAACGGTCGGATCCACTCATCTGGCACCAGCGAAACGGTTGACCCACCGGGTATTTCTGGTGGGGGGGGGTGAGTGATCCGCGCCAGGTGGGGGCGAGTGTTCCCCCGCTGCGACCCAAACGGGGCGAGTGTGTTTTGGGGTGAGCGTTCCGGTTACCCCCCGTACTACAACAGGTAGGGCTGTCACAATTATTACATAATCGTCTAATCGTGATTTTTTTGAAATAATCGTGATTATTTTTCATAATCGTCATAATCGTTTCCATGTTGAAGAATGTTCATATATTTAAAAAAAAAGTCAAAAATCACAACGCGTCGCGATGCGACGCGTTGTGAGCTTGTAGATCTGCTATTTCCACTATCAATGTTCTTTTTTTAAGTATAAAGTTGTCAAATATGTCAGTAATTTCTTTGTATATTTAGGTTATGTGTCATATCTGCCATGTGCAACTTCAAAGCCTAAAAGCCAAACAGAAATGTAATTATCAACGACAAAAACACAATTAAATCGTTAATCGCCAATTATTTGAGTGACAATTAATCGTCATGTAAAATGTCATATCGTGACAGCCCTAATAACAACAGGACTAGTGTTGAACAGTGGTTCCCAAACCGTTTCCCCCATAGACCATATTCACACGGTGGCCATTTTGGCATTTTGCATTGAAGATTCAAAAGATGGCCACGGGTGTCCTAGAATCGAGAAAAAAAAATCCATACAAATTGGCAAGAGGCTTTTTTTTTTTTTTACGCTCGAAAGTGCCGCGTTTTGGCCAGGTCCTAGCACAGGGGTGGGCAACTTTGATGATGGAGAGAGCCACTATATTTCCACATTCACTTCAGAGGGCCACAATGCATATACAGTCAAACATAGAGATCTGCTATTTTTGAATTGGAATCCTGCTATTTATTGTTTAATTGGTTTAAAATTTTCTATTTCAGTTCAAATGCATGTATTTGTTCTTATGTTAACTTTATGAACTAAAATACAAATACATTGGACATGAAAAAGACTAGTACTAGTCATTAGGAGTAATTAAAGCTGGTCATGTTTGCTTGATTGGTATTGTAACGGCTGAAATCACAAATATATCAGTATTCCGATATTAACCTGTGGGCCCCATTAAGTGAAGGTGGGGGCCGCATGTGGCCCCCGGGCCGCCAGTTGCCCATGTATGTCCTAGCAGATAGATATCTAGTATATAAAGTAATGACTCTCTCCAGGTCCTAGCAGGTGCATATCTTTATTATATAAAGCCATGACTCTCTCCAGGTGCTAGCAGATGCATATATTTTTGAAGCGGTGAAAGCCGCTTCCAAGGAGTGGCTTTGTGTGTCCCCCGTCCATATATGGTCATTTCAGTCCAGAATGAACAGGATTTATCTGTCTGTAAATGTGTGTCCCATGTGTGTCCCCCATGTCCATATATGGTCATTTCAGTCCAGAATGAACAGGATTTATCTGTCCTGTATGTCCAGAATATGTGTGTAGTGTCCGTCCCGGTGATTAAAGCTTGGTCTCATTTGACAGATATGTCCAATGAGACCATAGTTTGAGGATTGGTCAAGCTTCACATGACAATCCGGCCCTCCAGATAAAATCATTCATTCATTCAGAATTCAGAATTCTGTAGCTCTAGACAATTTTATACTCGGATTCACCGCTTCACTTCGAACCGAGGTTTGATTTTTTAATATAAAGCCATAACTCTCTCCAGGTGCTAGCAGATGGATATCTGATGATCGGTATTGACGGGTCGGAGGCCGCCGACGGCTCTGATTGGTTCTGCTATCACTCCACCTCTCCCTCCATCTTCCCCGCTGGCTTCTGTGAGATCAACAACATTGAAATGACGCCACCCAGAGGTAACAGCATGCTATTGTTGTTTACTCGACTGATAGAAATCAAAGTCGATCATTTACTGCTATATGACAAATATTTGATTATTCGACCACATTATAAACCATTAAGAAATCAAAACAAATCTAAAGTGCAGTTACTATGGGCAAGGTTTTGATGACAATATAGCCTTTTCAAAAAAAGATAATTGCGGCAGTCAGGTCGCAAGTTACTATGAAAAGCTCCACCAGCTGTCCGTCAGTCAGTCAGTCTGTCCGTCTGTCACGTCACGTCACACTTTTGCCCTACTCTTATCTCTGGCACCGTTGCCCCTATCCATACCACACTTTGCACACACACTCCTTGGCTGCCAAACCATAACCTCCACCCCTCATTTCTCACATGGCTCTCTTCTAGCGCCACCATCAGACCGATTTTTGCAAAACACTTCTTTGGACACTGCTCCTACAGATTTTGCCCTAGAATCACACAAAGCGGTACACAGTATCTCTAAAGTCATGTCTTCAACATGGATCTTTCCCATTTTCCATATTCCCTCCTGATTGGCTACGATTGCCTTCTAAAGTTTGTGTTCCCATTTTCCATATTCCCTCCTGATTGGCTACGATTGCCTTCTAAAGTTTGTGTATGCGACGTGACGGTCGTTTATCAAGGGAGTCTTACTGGTAAAGGATAACTTGAAATACTGTTCCTACGAAACAGTGTGGGCTCGCATTGAACACCATGTATGGGCACAAAGATCTACCCTTTGGCTGCTCCTCATTGGCTAAGGGCCCTGCCTTTGTACTGTCTGTCATAAAAAATAAAATAAAAAAAGGTCAGACCAAGTACAGAGTGGTTGGTCTGACCTACAGGTCATGTTAACTAAAAACACAAATCCAACATAGACTATGACAGTGCTGTCAAACAAGTCTATGAATCTAATTTCTATCTGTGAAATCGATGAAAATCTGCATCACTCATTTATACAATATGTAGAGGGGGTCCCTGCTTCATATCTCTTCTCAGGGGTCTGAAAACGTTGAAGACCCCTGATATAGACTTTTTTCCTGAGCGGAGGTGGTGTAAAAGTACAATAATTGAAAATGGGAAATACTTGAGTAAATTACAAATACTCAAAATTGTACTTAAATACAGTACTTAGTAGCTTGCTGCTGCGCGCACCAGTGAAAGCCACGCACAAAAATAGACTGTAAATGGCGGCACCAAACGGGCCAAGTGCTCTAGCGCGTGCACATGGGCGCTTTGGTATGTATACCCTTCTGCTGAGCTGGTTGAGCCATCTCTGTGATGTCAGAACAGGTCAGCTATATCCATATATGGAGTCTGTGAGGTCAGATGTAGAGGTATTGACCATCTCGTTATATGGAGATCTAGGTGATGATCCAGTCGTCTCCATGTATGGATAGCCAGGGTTTGATGAGGGCAGTGTCGTGATCTTCATATGGTGATGATAGTCTGCAGTCTTGATTTGCAAATGAATTCTGTCTCGTCCATATATGCTCATTGCCAAATATTGTCTTAATATATGGTCATTCTCAGATATGGGCTTATTATTGATGACGTCAGGGATCTCCATATATGGTTATAAAAGGGACAAGGACAGATTCATTTGCAAGTGTGACTCATTAATTACAACCACCACCAGGGGGCAGTAAGTCACCCTGATGTGTCTCTCTCCACCAGGTTACACCAACCTGCCATTCAGATGGTTTGAGTACCTGAGAGAGACCAGCTCTGTAGCTGCACCTGTTAACCTCTTCAACAAGGTACGTACACACACACACACACACACACACACACACACACACACACACACACACACACACACACACACACACACACACACACACACACATTCACACACACACACACACACACACACACACACACACACACACACACACACACACACACACACACACACACACACACACACACACACAATTTACAATTTAGCAGACGCTCTTAATCCAGAGCGACTAACGATAAGCAAGGACAGCACATGATAACACATCAACACATCAATACTAATGCATTAAACGCATAGATTATATTAATCCAAAAAACATAGAAGTAAACCAAGAACCTATTCGATTAATTTCTAAAACAATCAGAATATCAATAATCTGTCGAAGCTATACACACTATTCTTAGTGTGTATATCTTAGGATGCCAAGTCGAAAATGGCCTGGCATCGCTCTATATAACAATGCTATCTAAATCAGTGGTTCTCAAACTTTTTCAGGCCGTGACCCACAAAATAATCATATTTTAACTGGTGACCCCCCACCCTGACGAGCACTAAAGTACCATGCATAGTAGTACATAAGGACCGCAGGAATACACAAGCAACGGAGGGTGAGAGACATTTCCTCCGTTTGATCCGGTCCTGACTCCCAGGATGATTTATCTCTGTATACGGACCCTTACGGACAGCACCCAACTGGACGGACTGAACGTACAAGATGTATCCGTAGCAAGAAGTACCCACGGCCACCGTTGTCAATCGTAGGCGCAGTAGTGAGGAAAATTACTTTTCCCTCTGCTCTATGACAGCGGTTCTCAAACTATGTGTCCCAATGAGAAATATATTGTATCAAGAAACGGTAAAAAAGGAATGTCGACTTGCAACCAAGTGAAGAGGACGGCTTGACATACACACACACACACACACACACACACACACCCACACACACACACACACACACACACACACACACACACACACACTCTCACTATCACACAGTCACACACACACCGCCTATCCTCCGCCTAAAACAAGACGAGGCACACAAGAAGAGCTGACCAGTAAGACTCCCTAATCGGGAGATAAGCGACCGTAGGTCACATGTAGACACAAAGAGTAGGGAGCAGTGTCCCCAAAAAATGTGGACGGATCCATGTTGATGACATGAGTGTAGACATACTGTGTACCGAGTTGAGTGATTTTAGGGCAAAAATTGGAGGAGCAGTGTCCAAAAATGTGTTTTTGCAAGAATCGGCCTCATGGTGGCGCTAGAAGAGGGCCATGTGAGAAATGAGGGGTGGGGTCTCCGCGCCGCCGAGGCGGACGAATAGGTACCGGCCCCGGCTCTCCCGGTGGCTCCTAGGCCAAGTTAGGGCATTTTATGTGCGCTGCAGTGGCAGGGGGTCCTCCACTGGGGGCGCCACCACTTTTGCATCCGTTCTGGAGCACAAGGAGTCGGTGGTCCCCGGGAATTCCCCGTGAGCAGCCCCGTTGGGGTGGTCATTTGGTCATTTTTGCACATTTGGTCATTTTTTACATCTGGGGGTCCCCCAGGGACCTGGGGGTCCCTGGGGCTCCGGGGGTCCTTGGAGGTTGTAGTTTGGCAGGCAAGGAGTGTGTGTGCAAAATCTGGCATGGATCGGGGCAACGGTTGCGGAGATATGAGCAGGGCAAAAGTGTGACGTGTGACGGACTGACTGACTGACGCACGGACACCTGGTGGAGCTTTCTGTAGTAAGTGCGACCTACGGTCGCAATTAATTAGCTCAGCGGCTGATCATACTTGGGAATTATATGAGCGGGTGTGTTTTGTTATAATCACTCCGGGTCCATCCTGGTTAAATCTGTACCCTCGCGGAGTTTTACATTTACCGCGAATCCGCCAAGCAACTTTGCCGACAGACAGCAGAACCAGTCCAGACTGTTACCACTTATAACATCACGTCGGGTCAAGAGATTCTGTGGTTCTACATATTTTGGCTAAATGCTTTGCTTTTGTTAGCTGTTCTGTGCTGCGAGGCACAATGTGGCGCGCGGCCCAACGGAGAGCGGTCGGCACGGACATAACGTAGAGGAGGAACTATGCATGTCGACGGATTTACTGTACGTAATCTCTCACCCAAAACGTACACAAAATCAACCATACGTAACTATAAATGACCCTTTAGAGTTGAGGCATTACACTTTGTCTTACACGGTTCTATTGTGAAAATAGCAGATCTACATGCTCACAACGCCTTGCGTTGCGAGGCGTGTAGATCAGCTATTTTCACAATGTCTGCCTCTAATCTATCTATAAATGCGAGAAGTCTCTGCGTGTCTGTCTGCGTGTGTGTCTGTAATCCGCGTATCTCGAGAACCGTTCGTCCCACCGGCTTCAGATTCGGCACGCGCGTTCCCCGCCGCGGCACGGAGTGCAGTGCCGGGCCTCGACCCGACCCGAGAACCGTTCGTCCCACCGGCTTCAGATTCGGCACGCGCGCTCCCCGCCACGGCACGGAGTGCAGTGCCGGGCCTCGACCCGACCCGACGCACGGTTTTCCCGAACCGGCGTGATGCAGACAGACAGATACAGATATCTCCATATATGAAAAATGCCATGGTTACGTATTCTGATGTTCCTATATGGGCATAAAAGGACACAGGCAAACATATGGTCAAAACGGCTCTTATGACAACAGGTATAATGGGGTTTGCATTAAAGGGTGGGGCATTCATTCCCTATTTCAAATTCGGCACGCGCTTTCCCTGCAGCAGCAGGTAGTGCAGTGCCCGGCCTCGACCCGATCCGATACGCGATTTTCTGGAACCAGCACGAAAGGTTCGGATTCTGATGTCTGACATCAGGGTTTTCAGGAACCGGCACTCTGTCTGCATAGATCTCCATTTATGGGCATAAAATGGATGCAGACAGACAGATACGGATATCTCCATATATGAGCATAAATTGACACAGGCAAACAGATGGTCAAAACGGGTCCTATGACAACAGGTATAATGGGGTTTGCATTAAAGGGGGAACCAGCACTGTGTCTGCAACACAGTCAGAGGCACAGACAGATACAGAGATCTCCATAATGGGCATAAAGGGACACAGACAAACAGATACAGAGATCTCCATATATGGGCATGAAATGGATGCAGACAGACAGATACAGATATCTCCATATATGAGCATAAATGGACACAGGCAAACAGATGGTCAATACAGGTCCTACAGAGATCTCCATATATGGGCATAAAATGGACGCAGACAGACAGATAACTCCATATATGGGCATAAATGGACACAGGCAAACAGATGGTCAAAACGGGTCCTACAGAGATCTCCATATATGGACATAAAATGGACGTAGACAGACAGATATCCCCATATATGGGCATAAATGGACACACGCAAACAGATGGTCAAAACAGATCCTATGACAACAGGCATAATGGGGTTTGCATTAAAGGGCGGGGCATTCATCCCCTATTTACATTGGCATAAGTGGACAAAGACAAACAGATGGTCAAAACGGGTCCTATGACAACAGGTATATTGGGGTTTGCATTAAAGGGTGGGGCATTCATGGGGTTTGCATTAAAGGGTGGGGAATTCATTCCCTATTTCAAATTCGGCACGCGCGTTCCCCACCGCAGCAGGTAGTGCAGTGCTCGGCCTCGACCCGAACCGATACACGATTTTCTGGAACCAGCACGAAAGGTTCGGATTCTGATGTCTGACATCAGGATTTTCCGGAACTGGCACTGTGTCTGCATAGATCTCCATATATGGACATAAAATGGATGCAGACAGACAGATACAGATATCTCCATATATGGGCATAAATGGACACAGGCAAACAGATGGTCAAAGATCTCCATATATGGGCTTAAAGTGGACGCAGACAGACAGATACAGATATCTCCATATATGGGCATAAATCGACACAGGCAAACAGATGGTCAAAACGGGTCCTATGACAACAGGTATAATGGGGTTTGCATTAAGTTTGTCTCCTCCTCCATCTGTTTGTCTGTGTCCCTTTATTCCCATTATGGAGATCTCTGTATCTGTCTGTGCCTCCGACTGTGTTGCAGACACAGTGCTGGTTCCCCCTTTAATGCAAACCCCATTATACCTGTTGTCATAGGACCCGTTTTGACCATCTGTTTGAAAAAGCGACAGAGATCTCATATATGGGCATAAAATGGACGCAGATAAACAGATATCTCCATATATGGCATATATGGGCATACAATGGACACAGAATCACAAAGATCTCCATATACGGGCATAAAAGGGACACAGACAGACAGATACAGAGATCTCCATATATGGGCATAAAATGGACGCAGATAGACAGATATCTCCATATATGGGCATATATGGGCATAAAATGGACCCAGAACTATAACTGCAGTGATCTCCATATATGGACATAAAATGGACGCCGACAGACAGATACAGATATCTCCATATATGGGCATAAATGGACACAGGCAGACAGATGGTCAAAACGGGTCCTATGAAAACAGGTATAATGGGGTTTGCATTAACACCTTCTCAGCCTGGCCGTACTCCCTCGGACTTCCTACTTGGTTCAATCAGCCGATCGTCTTTTACCGTCTTTTTGATCAAAATGCGTTTACAACAACTTCAAAGCCTTCTGCAACTCCTGACATTGTTTGGGGTCAAGCACTTCAAAGGAAAGAGTCGAGGCGCCCCTTCAAACATCAACAAGCTGTCTTAGATCAAAGAAAATCAAATCACATGACCAAACAATCACCACAGTATAAAAGGCCTGTGGGAAACTCCTCACATTGTGGGAGTAGGTACGTTATTGCATTGCGCAAAGTGAGAGACAGAGAGATTTTGAGCCGAGTATTGATAGTGGACAGATTGAGAGAGAGATATAGTGATTGATTGTGAGAGAGAGTGTGTGAGAGATCGAGAGAGAGAGTGTGTGTGTGTTTGAGGAGAGAGGGAAAGAAAGGGAGAGAGTTGAGCAAGTTTGAGAGGAGGAGGAGAGGAGAGCGGTTAGTATATTTTTTTTTAGTTTTTTTTTAGTGAGTAGAGCCTTTTTTTAGTGATTTTTTTATAGGATTTATATAGGATTTTTGTTATATAGTAGCATAGTAGTAGTAGTAGTAGTTGTAGTAGTTTATATTTACCTTTTGTTGTATAGTTTGGTGGTGGTTTGGTGGTGTTGGTGGTGGTGGTGTTGGTGGTGGTATTTCCAGTGATCCAGTGTAGCCTAGTGAGGTCTCTCACGATGCCAGGCAAACGTAAGAGTAAGAGCAAGCACCCTGCGCCTGCTGTCCGCCCCCCCCAGCCTGATCCCCCCGCAGGCACCTCTAGCGTGGGTCGTGGTCCACGCCAGCGGACAATGGACAGCTACTTGCGGCAGGGAGCTGCCATGCCTCGTCCTGAGGACGCCATTCCTCTCCCCATCCCCCCGCGCCCCGTGGCTGCGGTGCCTCCGCTCCATGAAGCGGAGCCTGTCGTCGTCGCCGTCCCCCTCCCCGACCAGACCTGGGCAGCTCCGGTTGAGGCTCCGGACGAGACGGACGACGAGACGCTGGTTTCGGATGCCGAGGAGGAACCAGAGGCGCCGTTGCTCTGTTCACCTCCGCTGAGGCGGAGCGTCAGGCAAACTGCTGCCCGGGAGTATGCAGAGAGCCCCCTCACCTCCCAGGACGATCCATTCAGCGAAGTGGAGGAGGCGGAGGATGAGTGGATTCCAATGCGTGTGGACACTAGCGGTAAGGAGCATTTTATTGTATTTTGATGGTTTTATCGTGTTTTATTCTAAAGTAACGCAGCATGTGTATTCCTCTCTGTGATAGACATGTGCGCGCGTGTACTATGATCGTATCAAACAAGCGATCAGTGCACTGCATTCTGATAAACGCTTATGCGAGAAGCCCATGGGGTTATAGTGTTATATTCTAAATTATAAACGCAATGCAACAATGGCCATTCCTCTCTGTGATGGACATGTGCGCGCGTGTACTATGATCGTGTCAAACAAGCGATCAGTGCACTGCATTCTGATAAACGCTTATGCGAGAAGCCCATGGGGTTATAGTGTTATATTCTAAATTATAAACGCAATGCAACAATGGCCATTCCTCTCTGTGATAGACATGTGCGCGCGTGTACTATGATCGTATCAAACAAGCGATCATGCAGTCATGCACGCATTCTCTGAGAAACGCATGTACAAGAAGCATACAGACATCTAGCCCAGTGGCGTCAGTTCAGAAAAAGCCTGTTGCTAAGGTATGGCAACATGACTGGTGTCTTGCACGCGCTCGAGGGCGCGCGTGCAAGACACCAGTCATATTGCCATACCTTAGCAACAGGCACGATTACAGTACATTTTATTATTTCCCCCTGTATCCAAGGTATGTCATCTGCCATAGCTTGCCATACCCAATTGACGCCTCTGATCTAGCCAGGCCATGTGTCACTGCACTAACTAAAATCTCAGAAAGAGAGGGGGAGAGAGGGTACACTGCACTTATGCTTTGGCAACGTAAGGTATAGCCTACTATGTTTTCTCATGCCAATAAATCCCATGTGCGCACATGTTGCACGATCGCGCACGTTGCGTGCTTGTGTGCTTGTTGCTAGAGTTATGTCTCTGGACTAATGGGGGGGAGAGAGAGAGGCGCGCACGTTGCGTGCTTGTTGCTCGTATACTCAGAGTTATGTCAATGCACTGATGGGAGAGAGAGAGAGAGGGGGGGGGGGGGGGTGTGTCGGTGCGCGAGAGAGAGAGATGCCCACAATTGTGTTGAAAATGTATTCATTGATGGAGAGCGCCGCCGAGTGGATGACAGGCGTACCTGCATATGTCAAGATTATAATCGTTCATTGTCTGTGTTCTTCATGTGATTTTAGACTCAGAGTTTGAGGAGCCAGTGGCTACTGTGTCTGACTTGGAGGGATCTGCTGGCTGTAGTCAAGGTGAGGTTATTTTTCTCACAGATGGCCTACATTTATCCTATCTGTTTGTTCAATGCTTTTATCAAGCTATCAAGTGTCAAAATGCATGGCCCAGAGAGACATAGAGATGTAAATAATCAATTGATTTTGTGAACATGTCTACCTTTAGCATAACTATAACTAGAGACATGAAAGAGATGTAAATAATCACTTGATTTTGTGAACATGTCTACCTTTAGCATAACTATAACTAGAGACATGATGGGGATATAAATAATAATTGATTTTGTGCACATGTTTCACCTTACCAAAAGCCATTTGCCATTTTGTGATTTCAGCTTCTGAGCTGGGCCAGTCACAGCCAACCGCATCCTCTAGACCACCTGTTGGCAGTGCCAAGAGTGGTAAGCAACGTTTCTCATCACACTTGCCACACACAAAAAGATATTGTAGGTAACAATGATGTACCCCCTCCAACCTTAGTTTTTATGTTGACACATTAGTAATGTAATTGTATGTTTTATCATGCCAACAAAGCTCCTTTGAATTGAATTGTAATGTAGTGTAGTGTAAATACAATGATGCACCCCCTACAACATTCGTTTTTATTTAGATGGCCTACATGCCTACAAGCACACAACGTGTGCTTGTAGATCGGCTGACACATTAGCTATATAAATGTATGTATTCTCATGCATGTTTTTCTCTAGGCTTTCTCTAGGTAAATGTATGTTTTCTCTAGGCTTGTGAGTCACAATCCTACATGGCCTACAAGCACACAACGCCTCGCGGTGCGAGGCGTTGTGTGCACACAACGTGTGCTTGTAGATCGGCTGACACATTAGCTAGTAATGTAGTGTAAATGCATGTATTGCAATGTATATGTATTTTATGGTAATTATGTATTTTCTATAATTTACAGGGCGACAGGCATCAAACAAGCCTGTTCCTGCTGCTTGGTTCGCCTTGGATAAAGAGCCCTGGGAGCCAGTAGAGATCCCCTTCACTGCTGTCCCCGGCCTTCGGAACGATGCTTTGGCGCTGCAGTCAGACCAACCGGTGGACTGGCTTGAGCTACTCCTCACAGACGAGCTGTTCGAGCTCATCTGTGAACAGACGAACCTGTATGCTGACAAGACACTGCCTACAGTTACCAACAAGCCAGCGTCCAGGGTCTACGACTGGGTGGATGTGACTGTGGAGGAATTGAAGGTTTGGTTTGGGCTCCTGTTCCTCACAGGCATCATCATCAAACCAGAGCTTGACATGTACTGGTCTGTAGACGAAATGTACGAGACCCCGTATTTTGGCCGATGCATGTCCCGCAACAGGTTTCGTCTCATTCTCCGGTTCCTGCACTTCTCTGACAACACCCTAGATGACGCAGATGACAAGCTGTTCAAGATCCGTCCAGTCGTGGACTTCCTGGTGAGCAGGTTCCAGGATGTCTACCACCCAGCTCAGGCCATCTCCATCGATGAGGGGACCCTCCTATGGCGTGGCCGGTTGAGCTTCAGGGTGTACAACCCACAGAAACCCATCAAATACGGGATCAAGTCCTACGTTCTGGCGGAGTCGGCAACAGGTTACTGCTACAACTTGAGGGTGTACACCGGGGATCACATGACCCTGATGGATACTGTGACGGGTCTGCTCGGTGACCTCGAAGGTCTTGGGCACGTTTTGTATCAAGACAACTTCTATAATTCTGTTACACTCTGCGAGAAGCTGCTGGACAAGGGGACCCATGTGTGTGGCACACTGCGCAGGAACAGAGGAGCTCCACCAGCCATCAACTCGGCCGCCAACCCTGACCTGAAAGGTGGCGAGGACCGCATCGCCCGCCACAACCGAAAGGTCTTGTCTTTGGCCTGGAAAGACACCAACGTGGTCAGGATGGTCACGACCTGCCACCCGGATGAGATGGGAGAGGTCATGGTGTGGTCCAAGAAGGAGAAGAAAAAGGTTCGCAAACCGAAGCCTGTCTGCGTCATAGACTACAACCATAATATGTGTGGCGTTGACAGGTGGGTGAAATGTGCCTTTATTCTTTCATATTTAGTTGTTTACTTGAAAAGCACTACTGATGGGGTGAACACTTTTGTCATTTCAAAAAGCACTATTGAGACTGAACTGTAAATGCACTTGAAGTCTTTATTTTTGGAGCTGTGTGGAACACAAGCTACCCTATACGTGGCCGTGTGTGTAGGTATGTGGGTATGTGGGTGGGTGGGTGGGTCTGTGGGTCAGTATGTAGCCTGTATGTAGTAACCCTGGGTGACCAGAGAGGTGCTGTTGAGTCTAGCCTGCCCTGAGCATCAACTGCAACACACACACACACACACACACACACACACACACACACACACACACACACACACACACACACACACACACACACACACACACAGCTCCACACACACACACACACACACACACACACAGCTCCACTTCGAACAGAGGTTTGATTTTTTATTTGTATCTCCATCTGTTTGACAGGATGGACCAGGCCCTCAGTTGTTACCCTGTTACCCGGAAGTCCTACAGGTGGCACAAGAAGATGGTGGCTTACCTGTTCCAGATCGCCTTGCACAACGCCCATGTGCTTTACCGGGCAAAAGATCCAGGGAACAAGCTGAGGATGCTGGACTTCATGGGGAGTGCCATCAGGGCCTGGACACGGCCCCACCTGAGGGTCCGACGAGGAGTCCCACGCCCTCTCCCTGCCCCCGGGCCCGCCCCCCAAGGCCATGTTCCCGTGTATCACCCCCCCACTCCGAGCAAAGCGCGCCCATCCAGAGCCTGCTGGATCCACGCTGATGCCGGTGTGAGAAGAGAATCGAGGAGCATGTGTGATGTCTGTAAGGTAACACTGTGCAGGGGGACGTGCTTTGCAGAATACCACATCCGGCATAACATTGACTTCTAAAGCCTGAACTGGAAGTGTGAACTGTTTATTTATTTTGATTTATTTTTTGTCGAGAAGATGTGAAATCCTTCCTTATTTATTTTGATTTATTTTTTATTTTTTGAAAACGAGAAGATGTGAAATCCTTCCTTTTTTTTCTCTGTTCTTTACTTGAAAAGCATTACTGACAGGGGGTGAAAACGAGAAGATGTGAAATCCTTCCTTTTTTTTTTCTCTGTTCTTTACTTGAAAAGCATTACTGACAGGGGGTGAAATGGGCCTTTTTTCCCTTTATTTACTTGAAAAGCATTACTGACCGGGGGTGAAATGGGCCTTTTATTCTTTATTTGTTATTTACTTGAAAAGCATTACTGACCGGGGGTGAAATGGGCCTTTATTTGTGATATACTTGAAAAGCATTACTGAAAGGGGCTGAAAATGCCTTATTCTTATTTCCTTGAAAAGCACTACTGACTGGGTGAAATGAGCCTTTATTCTTTGATATTTCCTTGAAAAGCACTACTGACGGGGTGAAATGTGCCTTTATTCTTTGATATTTAGTTATTTACTTGAAAAGCACTACTGAGTGGGTGAAATGTGCCTTTATTCTTTCATATTTAGTTGTTTACTTGAAAAGCACTACTGATGGGGTGAACACTTTTGTCATTTCAAAAAGCACTATTGAGACTGAACTGTAAATGCACTTGAAGTCTATTTTTTTATTTGTATCTCCATCTGTTTGAAAACATACTGCAGATGTCTGATGCATCATTGAAGCCAAAAATAAACGGCTGAAAAGAGTTATGTTTGAGAGCATCTTTCTATAACATGCATTCAGAGAGCTGTTTTTGTGGTAACATGGCCTACAAACTGCCCCATTTCTAAACAATAGAAAATGATAGCAACTTACTCTTTGGTGGATTTGTAAAGAGGGCGAATAGATCTTTCCATACGTATATGGAAGTAGGTATATTCACAGTAGAGAAAAAGTTATTCTATTTGTTATACTAAAAAGTCGTTTATCTCAAAATGACTCTCAAAAAGGCTTTGTTTTGGCAATTCCATGACTTATAAAGTTGTCACTTACTAGTCCATAGAACAAGATACAGAGATTCTGGTTGATGTTTCGGAAAGAGCGCGAGCAGGCCTTTCCAGAAATATGGGTTGGTGTACAATACACACTATACACATGAGTAATCGCCCCCCAAAGACGAGTGAAAATCGCCAGAAATCCCGGCAGGTTCTCTGCACAGGCATACTTCAGATGGCTGTCAAAGTGTTAAAGGGCGGGGCATTCATTCCCTATTTACATTGTTCCGAGTTGGCCAGGTCGCCGACTAGACGCTGGGCCGCCCGAGCTTCTAGTATTTGATAATTTGGCCAATGTTTATTTTTTTCATTTTAGAGGTATTAAAAAGTCCTTAAATTGTCACTTTAGAGATGTGCAGATACCCTCTTTACACTTAAACTTTATGTTGGATTGTTTACTGTTGAGTGAGAAAACAATGTTGCACATTAAGTTAATCATCTGGGGACCCCCCCAAAATAATTTGGGGACCCCCTCTGGGTTGAGAACCACTGATCTAAATGACATGTATGGTCATCGAGGGTGGGAAAGTGCTATGGGCTGGTGCCTGGTGGAGTCTTCAGACTCCATCTTTTGTGTATCATTTTTTATTTGTAATTTTTGAATTAACCCTTTTAGGACTGAGGGCGGTTCTAAAAATGCCTTCTAAATCCTTACCTAAGTTTTCGGAAAATCGCCACTGTCGGTTAGAAACCTTGTATCTCCAAGTTTCAAATCTGTATGTTTGTTTTTATATATATATTTAAAGCCCTATTTCGTCATACAAAAGTGTCGCACATAAGTAGTGAAAATAGCAGATCTACAGCATCGCGACGCGTTGTGAGCTTGTAGATCGGCTATTTCCACTATCAATGTTCGTTTTCAAGTATAAAGTTGTCAAATATGTCAGTCATGTCTTTGTATATTCATGCGTCATATCTGCCAAGCGCAACTTCAAAGCCTAAAAGCCAAAAAGGACAAAAACACAATGAAACCGTTAATCGCAATTATTCGAGCGACACTTAATCGTCATGTAAAATGTCATAACCGTGGCACCCCCATGTGTGTGTGTGTGTGTGTGTGTGTGTGTGTGTGTGTGCGTGTCTCCAGGAGGTCCCTAACCACGGCTTCACCCAGGGCATGAAGCTGGAGGCGGTGGACCTGATGGAGCCCAGGCTGGTGTGCGTTGCCACGGTGACGCGCATCGTCCACCGGCTGCTGAGGATCCACTTTGACGGCTGGGCCGACGAGTACGACCAGTGGGTGGACTGTGGCTCCCCTGACCTCTACCCCGTGGGCTGGTGTCAGCTCACTGGGTACCAGCTGCAGCCTCCCGCCGTCAACACAGGTAGGGCTTTCACCCATTTAGGGGCCTAGAATTATTGACTGCTTTAACCAGTGGAAAAATAGCAGATATACAAGCTCACAGCGCGGCACCGAGTGCCGCGCTGCGAGCTTGTAGATCTGCTATTTTTTGAAAAAGTCACGAAAATGTGTGCAAATCTTTGAATGTTATGTATTTTCAAAGCGAACGGTTGTAACTCAAATTTTGCTTCTGGGTGGTCCCTGGAACGAAATATTTTGAGAGTTTTTTTTCCAAAAATCTTAGAAGGATTCAAAAGACACTTATAGAATCGGGTCAAAATTCAAATTTTCAAGATTTTTCAAAAATAGCATATCTACAAGCTCGCAGCGCGGCACTCGGTGCCGCTCTGTGAGCTTGTATATCTGCTATTTTTTTTATATCTAAAGCCAAAAATATTGCGTCATAATGTGTTCAGGCCTATAAGTTAGGGGTATTCCTTTAGTCTTAGTAAGGTTTTTTGTCACTGTAAACCAGCACCCTGAAGCTCACTATCACTTATAAAATAGAGATTTTCAGTCTCTGCTAAAAAAAGAATAATAAAATAAATTCATCTTTTATCGTATGGTGACATCATTTGGGATATTGGCAAATGTCAAACTTCTATCAATCAATACAGTATCATATCGCGATGCATCTGGTGATTTACACCCTAACATATTATACACAGATAATTTACATTAATGTGTGCGCGTGTGTGCGTGTGCGTGTGTGTGTGTGTGTGTGTGTGTGTGTGTGTGTGTGTGTGTGTGTGTGTGTGTGTGTGTGTGTGTGTGTGTGTGTGTGTGTGTGTGTGTGTGTGTGTGTGTGTGTGTGTGTGTGTGTGTGTGTGTGTGTGTGTGTGTGTCAGCTTCCAGAGAGTTGCCTTCAGGAGTGTCCAAACAGAGGAAGAAATCTCAGCAGTACAAGGGACAGAAAAAAAGTAAGTTCTCTCTCTCTCTCTCTCTCTCTCTCTCTCTCTCTCTCTCTCTCTCTCTCTCTCTCTCTCTCTCTCTCTCTCTCGCTGAATAAATCTATACCCATATTTTCTTTTTATTAATTAGAGCGGAAGCTTCCCATTGGTCGAAGGCCTGTCAGTCTATCGGGCGCCATGGTAACAGGTGTACCCAGGAGCCTATCGGGAGATGAGAATATGACCCCGCCTGATTACCCATCACCCCCTACTCCTGTGTCGGCAGCTCAGCCCCTCCCCACAGACCACCACAGCGGTCCTCACACAGAGAGGCCCACAGGTACACACATTTGAATGCTTTATTTCAATCCACACATTTATTCTCACTTAGAGCAGTGGTTCTCAACCTTTTCAGGCCCCCAAAATAATCATATTTTAACTCAGGACCCCCCCACCCTGACGAGCACTAAGAGTTGAGGCGTTACATTTCGTATAACACGGTTCTAATGTGAAAATAGACGATCTACATGCTCACAAGGCCTCGCGTTGCGAGGCGTTGTGAGCATGTAGATATGCTATTTTCACAATTTCTGCCTCTAATATTTGACAATATGGCCAATGTTTAATTTGTCATTTTAGAGGTAATAAAAAGTCCTTAAATTGTCACTTTAGAAGTCTAGATACCCTTACACACTTAAACTTTATGTTGGTTTGTTTACTATTGAGTGACAAAACTACACTGCACATTAAGTTAATCATCTGGAGACCCCCCAAAATAATTAAAGGACCCTTACCCACAGCACAGGTTGAGAACCAGACTCAGAGGGAGACAAATGTAATGGGTTTAGACAATTCATGAACACCTAAGGGTATACCAGCTCAATGGCCTTTTGGTTAGAGTGTCCGCCCTGAGACTGGGAGGTCGGGGTTCGATCCCCGGCCAGGTCATACCAAAGACTCAGGGACCCAGTGCCTCACTGCTTGGCACTCGGCACCGGTTACACATCGGCACTCTGAAACATTGCTTTTCCGACCACCTAAACCTAACCTTAACCCTAACCCTAACCTGGTGTTCGGAATGGGGATGTCTCGGAATGGAAACCCGCCCCCCTCATCACCCTCAGTTGGTTTGGGGGTGAGTCCCTGCGACATACTAGTGTCATTGTCCAGGGGGTGTATACTTGATCAAGGCAGAGTCCTGCAACAGGGCTTTTGATGTCAGTATATTTGGGTTAAAATGTTGTTGTCGATTAAAGGGGGTACTTGAATTCAGCAGCTGGTACTTAACACAATCAAAATACAGCCCTTATTCTCTATTCTGTCTGTCTGTCTGTCTGTCTGTGTCCCTCTCTCTCTCTCTCTCTCTCTCTCTCTCTCCAGGCACAGATATTAAGCAAGAGATTGTGGAGAGGGCGGAGTTATCCTCTGAACGGGTCAAAACGGAGACCAACGGCCCTTCTGGAGACTTCTACGTCAAACAGGAACCCTAAGATGCACACATCCATCTGTCCGTCCGTCCGACCGTCCGTCTGTCAGTTTGTCTGTCCCTTTGTCCTTCCATCCATTGTTAGAACAATCAGCTTGTATTCCAAGCCTAGTGACCAGTAAGATCATGTACTGTGACTTTCACTGCTAGTTGAAAAGTAGACGCTTTTGTTCTGCTTTTCAATGTCCAAACAGCACACTTGGTGACCAGCACTCCTCTCCATCCATCCATCCTCCTCTCTCTCTCTCTCCTCTCATTCTCTCTATCCTCCATGCATACTCCTCTAGCTAGGGGGCGGTCATAGCTGAGCCCGCCTGGGAAGCCGGAGGCCCTGGCTGTCCCAAGGTCCATTCCAGGCCGCGCTTTCGCTTGCCAACGAGTCTGAGCTGAACCGGAGGTAGGGAGCGCTCCGCAGTGTTTACTTGAACCGCGCGGAGGCGCCGAAAGTCGGGGGACGAAGATTTACGATTCTGTCCCTATCGGATAACTCGGATTGGCGCTGAGTCGGCTTTCGGTGGAGACGACGTAGGCACGCCGTCTCAAGAAGACTTGATCCACTCGAGACACCGCCGAGCGAGCTAAAGCGAGCGAGTCGCCTTGTCGTGGGTCTGGACCCCACATGATTTTTTTTTTTGGGGGGGGGGGGTCCCCAGATGACAGTAAAGTGACAATTTAAGGACTTTTACAACATTTCTAAATAAAAAAAAGGACAATTACTGCACCTAATGTATCAACAACTATACTATAAAAAAATCTCAAACATTGGAAAATCGCCGAATAATATAAGAAAGAGACAAAAGCTGTGAAAATAGCTGATATACCAGATCTTTTTTCACAATATTTATAACTAAAGTTCAGTTCCACAGTTCAAACATGACTATTTTGGGGGGTCGCGGCCTGAAAGGTTTGAAAACCACTGGTCTGTCCTGCCCCATGTTCTTCCAGACGTCCTTCTTTAGAAGTAAAACAAAGAACTTAGTAAAGTAGTGCTGGTGGCAGGTGGTGAATATTGGAATGGAACGCTTCCACTGTAGTTTTATCCCCTACTGCTGTACATCCTTTCTTCTCTCAAAATACTTCTCAAACTTGATTCTCAACATCCATCCATCCATCTCTCTCTCTCTCTCTCTCTCTCTCTCTCTCTCTCTCTCTCTCTCTCTCTCTCTCTCTCTTCCTCATAAAATAAGTAAACAATGTCCTCCTTTGATGGTGTGAATGTTATAGAAGTGATCCCTGCCAGTAAGAGAGAGAGAGAGACAGAGAGAGAGAAGAGGAACAGAGGGATGTGTTGAAGAAGAGTGAGTAAATTAAAGAGGAGAAGAAAGAGAAGGGGAAGAGAGGACAGGTGCGTTGACGGAGGATTTTAAACCCCAAAAAACGACAACACTTTTGTACAATGATTTTTTTAAATGCTGAGGTGTGTGCGTGTGTTTGCGTGTGTGTTGCTGTGCAGTGCTGATTGGTGAAGAGTGTATTCTCATACTGTATTGAACACTGTGCATTATCATGATTGGCTGTGTGTGTGTGTGTGTGTGTGTGTGTGTGTGTGTGTGTGTGTGTGTGTGTGTGTGTGTGTGTGTGTGTGTGTGTGTGTGTGTGTGTGTGTGTGTGGTTGTGTGTGTGTGTGTGTGTGTGCGTGTGCGTGCATGTGTGTGCGTGTGTGTCAAGGCTTGGACACTGTGCTGGTTTGATGGACTAAAACCTCACTGGTATTGAACTCCCTCCCCCATTGACAACTTAAACGGAGTCCCCCAGGGCACTATACTAGAGTATCTTCTGTTTTCTGTCATTGTGGGGAAAGCAAATATGGAAATAACCGTCCCTAATCCCACCACTGTCATGACTCGGCACAATGAGTAGTCCACACTATAGACACTGCTGACACATAGATACGCTCAAAGTCCATGTTTTCCAAAGGAGTTTGTACAATATACAGTGGTATAAAGTAACTAAGTACATTTACTTATGTATGTACTTAAGTACATAGGAGGTATCTGTACTTTACTTGAGTATTTCCAATTTCCAATACTTTTACTTCTGCCCCACTACATCTCGGATCCAAATATTGTACTTTTACTCCACTACGTTTATTTGAAAACTTTAGTTACTAGTTACTTTGCAGATATCATTTATAATATTATAAAACATACATAAACAACTTATGGTATGGTATTTTATACCATGGCTGTTTGAAAATAGCCGATTTACAAGCTCACAACACGTCATGATGCGACGCGTTTTGAGCTTGTAGATTTGCTATTTTCAAACATTTTGTACTTTTACTTTTGATACTTTTAAGTACATTTTGATGCCGACACTTTGATAATTTTACTCAAGTACATTTTGAATTCTGGACGTTTACTTGTAACGGAGTACATCTACAGTGAGATGTTAAGATTTAATGTGAACTCATAAAACAAAAGCTCAAATCTATAAGCTCACTAAAGTGTTTAAGGGTGCTATTTTTCACTGATAAAAAAAATAAGCTTTGTCTTTGAAAAATTGATTAAGAAACATAATTTAAGAGATTACTGGAAACAAAAGCACTTACCTATAGCTATTGTAGGCTTACTGTAATTAAGTTCAATATAAATATTGATTACAAAGTAATCCCAGAGGTCTGTTTATTACATACTAAGAAGGTTGATAAAAAATGAACCATCAACAATACACATATATATTATTAAAAGATAGTAGAGGAGAATGAAACAAAATGTATAAAGATTACCATATTTTCAAATGAACAGTTTCACCCCACAGTATAATGTAGAATCTACAATCTGATTGTAGATGAATCAGAATTGTGCTGTACTTTATGTGCCATCATTATTATGCCAATCGTTAGACGTATATTGCACCCAGCAGACGGAGACCGTAGCTATCTATAGATTAGTAATAGCACTGGTGATTGCCTTTCAGAAGATTGACTTCCATTACTCTAAATGGAGGTGTCACCTAAACCTAACCTAAACCCTAACCCTAACCTCAGTGGGGGTATTTCTGAATGGGGATGTTTCTAAGTGGGGCTGTTTCTGAATGGAGGTCTGCCCCCGCGAACAGTAACATTAACATCAATCCATCTAGACCGGTGACCCCTAAACGCAGTGGTGTAAAGTAACTAAGTACTTTTACTTAAGTACTGTACTTAAGTACAGTTTTGAGGTATTTGTACTTTACTTGAGTATTTCCAATTTCCAGCACTTTAACTTCGACTCCACTACATCTGGGATCCAAATATTGTACTTCTACTCCACTACATTTATTTGAAAACTTTAGTTACTAGTTACTTTAGAGATATAAATTATAATATTATAAAACATACATAAACCACTTTAGCCCTATTTTATACCTCGGCCATTTGAAAATAGCCGATCTACAAGCTCACAACGCGTCGCGATGCGACGCGTTGTGAGCTTGTAGATCGGCTATTTTCAAACATTTTGTACTTTTACTTTTGGTACTTTAAGTACATTTTGATGCCAACACTTTCATACTTTTACTCAAGTTCATTTTGAATTCTGGACTTTTACTTGTAACGGAGTACATCTATAGTGCAGTATTGATACTTTTATTTAAGTGCAAAATGTGAGTACTTTTTCCACCTCTGACTAAACGTAACTATACCCTTCAATGTGGGAACCCCCATTAGGTTATGTTGTTGCTATGTACAGTATATACAGTAGCAACATACATTTTCTGTAATATTTGAATGAAGATTTTAGTATATATACTGTAGGTCAGGATTTAGAAGGCCTCAGGTCTAAATGGGTTAACATCAGGAACGATAATAATAGAAGTGTTCCGCTTGTAGAGACCGCCTCAACGTCCTATTTCTGCATTACATTTAGGGGTTAGGGTGTCGCACAAACACAAATGCAAAAGAAAGATCACAGTTTGATGCTCATGGCAGTTTTTGTCACTTTTGTCTTTTAACAACAAATAAATGCGGAAATTAAGTATATCCAGCAATGACAAGACATCTCCAAAAGGCAATCAGAAATTAGCAGATGACGCCGTAATGAATGACGTTCATGTGCATTGTCAAATCCAGTATTGATATAAAGCTGATAGAATCCAATACATTTTAACTCATTCGTAGTTTACGGCCGTAAAGCCCGTTAATTTCTCTATGTCTTTCACTGCCGGCTTCTCCTACCTGTTAACGTGGGCGCTCGTCCAGTTCCCATCGTGCGTGATCGGACACTGCTATGCATCGTGTGTTCGCGTATTCCATCAGCTTCTCAAATCCGTTGAAACTTTTTCAATTGATCAATAAGTTCTCCATCTGTAAGCCGCGGAGTTCAGACAGAAAGTTAACGGGCCAAAATAGAGGACGGACTTCCGCTTCCGGTTCAGGGACTCCAATGTTAAAGTTGTCCGCTCAATAATGTGTCCGTGTAGAAACCGATCACGGAGCATTAGTTCCGGCCTATTTTAGTTCGGTTCGATAAAAAAATGTTTTTTAATTAATTTTTATTACATTTACGGGTTCTACGGGCATGGCAGAGAAGGGGTACAAAGGGGTATTTTGATGGCAGAGTTTGAGTTAATGACAACGTCCCGAGCCTGCAGGGTTCTTCGTCAGTTGAAAGAAGTTATTTTTGACCCCACTAGTAGTGTGTGGGTGTGCGGGTAGACTTACTATCCTTTTTCATGAATCTAGTATTGACACATTTTTATTGCAAAATGCAAATCGTTCCCAATATTACCAAGATACTGTTACTGTAGTTTCTGCACGTGCAACATGAGTTAATGTATCTATATTATTATAGTACTGTAGTGTTGTCCCTCGTCAGTGTTGCTGAAGTACTGTATCTGCTTCCTTTGGTATCACTTGGCGATGCTCTTTTATACACAGAGGCTCAATGAAATACTGTAGATGAGGAATGAAGCACATTGAAGAGAGGACAAAGGGTTAGTCACAGTGCACAGTGGCGTCAGTTCAGAAAAAAGCTAAGGTATGGCAACATGACTGGTGTCTTGCACGCGCGCGAAGGCGTGCGTGCAAGACACCAGTCATGTTGCAGGTATGATACAGTACATTTAATTTTTACCCCTGTTTCTACGGTTTCTTGGGCTGGATATTGCAGCCTGGAACGGTTGTTCAAGTGCAGCTAAACTTGGCATGTTAGTAAACGTGGCACAATTAACAATAATGCGTTGCACCTGTGCAGCTGACCTGCGGAACCTGGGAACATACCATCTTGTCAAGATGGTGGAGATTAAAAGTGTGGAGAATATAATTATAATACCTTGTTAAACGGACCATTTTGTTAAATCTTGCATTTGTAGTTATTTTACTGTAATTTAACAACATAATAACCAGCCCAGATAGACAAAGATACATTCATGGATTTATATTCAAAAGTAACTTTTATTTCCCCCCTGGACCCAGGGTATGGCAGCTGCATACCCCTGCCATACCCAATTGACACCCCTGGTGGTGCTGGTGCAATTAAAGCGAACGTTGGGAGAAGTCAGTAAAATAATGGTGTTGAAAGTGTTAATCCATGGTTGGTAGGGCTGTCACGATATGACATTTTACATGACGATTATTTGTCACTCAAATAATTGCGATTAACAATTTAATTGTGTATTTGTCGTTGACAATTACATTTCTGTTTGGCTTTTAGGCTTTGAAGTTGCACATGGCAGATATGACACATAAACTAAATATACAAAGAAATTACTGACATATTTGACAACTTTATACTTAAAAAAGAACATTGATAGTGGAAATAGCCGATCTACAAGCTCACAGTGAGCTTGTAGATCTGCTATTTCCACTATTTTTGACTTTTTTTTAAATATATGAACATTTTTCAACATGGAAAGATTATGACGATTATGAAAAATAATCACGATTATTAAAAAAAAAAAATCACGATTAGACGATTATGTAATAATTGTGACAGCCCTACGTATTGGCACAGATCCATTCGATCAACCTGTGGAAGCAAATATATAAATAGTAGTGGCTCATTGGCTGTATAATATGGAGGTTTCGTGTTCAAATTCTGTGATTGGGTGTTGGCATGCTGATGTCGTCGAGGCCGTAGTGGGCAGTGTTTATGTGTTCGTCCAATCATCATTTATTTTTATTTTTTATGTGTTAGTTATCCTTGGAGGGCTTTGTGATGAGAAAGGACTCAGACCAGATGATGATTACTGACAGTTGAATACTGCATATTGTACTGTATGTTCAAAACAACAGTATAAAAGAAAAAGAAAAAACATGTGCATACAATGAAATGCATGAAATACAAACTAAATACAGTATTTTAAACCATGCAATACCATTGTGTGTGTGTGTGTGTGTGCGTGCGTGCATTTGTGTGTGTGTGTGTGTGTGTGTGTGTGTGTGTGTGTGTGTGTGTGTGTGTGTGTGTGTGTGTGTGTGTGTGTGTGTGTGTGTGTGTGCGTGTGTGTGCGCGTGTGTGCGTGCGCACACGCGTGTAAGTCAAATAGAACAATAGGCTGTTTTAGTATTTTCATTTACCAGTATGAAATTAGAGTCCTTCATCGTGCCACACTCTGAGGACCTCTAGTGGCTAAAACGTGTAGGACACTGGCAGACTTGGCTGTTACTTGGCACGTTTTATGGGTTTAGGACCAGGATTAATTAGAAACCGCTATTAGAGCACGAAGGGTTCCCGAAGGGTTCCCAATTCGAATCCGGGCTCCCCCTGAGTTACTGTCGAAGAGTCCTTGAGCAAGACTCTGAACCCCTAGTTGCTCCCGGTGAGCAGGTTGGTGCCTTGCATGGTTTCCTCCGCCACCGGTGTATGAATGTGTGCGTGAATGGGTGAATGTAATGCACAATCTCTGTAAAGCGCTTTGGATAAAAGCGCTATATAAATGCACCATTTACCATTTACCAAGATCCAAATTTAAAATGTAGCAGATCCACAAGCTCACAATGTGTCACTTTGCGCCACATTTTGTGTTTTGTATATCTGCTACTTTTGATGCTTTTGTGTGACGCTGATCAAGTTAGGGCGTTCATTTACTTAAAAAAAGCAAAAAGTTAGACTATGGAGATTCTGCACGACAGCAATGAAAATCAATCAAATGATCAAAACGAGAGTCTGTGTGGGTCAATAGGGTTAGTTGTCTTCCCACGTTGCTTAATGGCTGGACTGTTAAAGACGCATATTACCTTCACCAGCATCTACGCATTTCCAATCCATCGTCAAAACCTACTGTCCCCGATGTCACCTACAAGAGTACATTAAAAGCCTACTGAAACAATTAGTTCTTATTTACACTCACTATAAAGAGAAAGTAAAGATTATGCATAGACGGTACAATGATGCTTATGCATATGAAACTACCTACAGGTCGTTGTGTATTTATGATTCTACATGATTCTACCCAGACACGGTAGAATTATATCGTCGTTGACGGGTGGAAACCTTGTATGTCCAAAACCGTTCGTTTTTATCATTTAAAAAAATCAACTAAACTAGTGAAAACAGCCGCTCTACAAGCACACAACGCCTCGCACCGCGAGGCGTTGTGAGCTTGTAGATCTGCTGTTTTCGCTACTTTTGTGCAACGGCCTTGTCTGATGAAGCAGGGCTTTACTTTGCGAAAAAATGTATACATTTGAAACTTGGAGATACGAGGTTTCTGCCCGACAGTGACGATATATGACTGCATGCCTACACACAGTCTCGCTGCCGTTGGGCGGACAAACTCATATCTACAAAGCATATTTCAACTTTTTATCTTTTTCTTTTGTCACTCAAGGTCCTACTTTGTCAAGCAAAAGTAGTGATCACTACACATCGCAGCATGAGCTTGCAGATCAGATTTTCTTTTTTATCATAATCATAATATTATCATAATAAAAAGGAAAGCTTTTTGACTTATGGTTTTCACCCGGCAGCTACAAATACAATGCGGCATATGACTACCTACAGACAATAGAATTATACACAACTCCACCCGCAGACATTAGTATTATGCATAGGGGTGGGCGATATGGAAAAAATACAATATCACGATATTTTCCCAAGTTGTATCACGATACACGATTTTATCACAATTCTTTTTCACGTTGGTTATTTTTCAAGTTACTTGAGACTTGAAAAACTAGACTCTCTGGGTTCCTTTTGGGAGGTCTAAATTGAACTTAACAAGTATGTAACTCTGACAGCATACAAATGAAACCAAATGGACCCTTACGGGTCCATTTGGTTTCATTTGTATAATGTCAGAGTTAAGTGGAGACCTTGACATTTTAAAGTTTGAGAACTACTGATTTAGACCAAAATGCAGGTTTAAATTGAATTCTGCAATGAATCTCTGTATTAACGATTAAACAGGATTTTTTACAAGGCTCCCTCAATTGTATCACGATATATACAATCTCTCTGAAAAGGCATATCGTGGAGACATTGTATCGTCTCCACGATAATTGTCACCATATCGCCCACCCCTAATTATGCATACTGTACAGCAGGCATAGACATCAAAGCCCCCTGATGCCCTTTTATCAGTCTGTAAAAAGTGCCCTCTCCAGACCATGAATGTGTGTTTTTTTTTTACTATGGTGAAAGAAATGCAAATACCCTCTTTCCATGCCATACCCTGAAGGCAGCATTCAAGAGAATTGCCTTGTCCAAACTCTCCTGAACTTGAATGCGGCGTCTTATGTTGAAAGAATTGCCCTCTCTGCGTAGAAATTATTATTGAAATTCTTTATTAGGAATTACCCCTTGAGATGAACCATCTCGTTTTAGAGGAGCTCCGCACTTTACAGAATGCTTACAGAGTACATACTGTATAGGTACATACATAACACACAGAACATAACATTACAACAACACATAGGAGAAAATAAGCAACAAAATAAATCCATGCCTTACGCCACATCTCCAGTATTGACTTGATTACAGTATGCTTAATTCAGTGTAGCACTGTGAGCTTGGAGGTCTGCAATTTTCGATATTTCACCAAAAGGCCCCTTTAGAAATTTCAGCCCCTGCCTCTCTAACAATTTCTGCACGTCACTGCAGTACTGTAGGTAAAGTTCTGCTTTCTGAAGGTAGAGTAGTGTGACTCAAGCATTCCTAAAGGACACAGAGCCCATATATTGAGTGCATTATTTAAAGGAGATGTCTAGAGGTTTGCAAAAAATAAATCGTGATTCAATATCAGATTCCACAGGATAAAGCTCCATTCATACTCCCCCGCACGACAGAGTTGCTCGCTGACATGAACAGATCTTCTACCTAACAACGCGTCGCATTCTTTTTCGGCAAGCCGCACCATCGTACTACGGACTAATATACTTACTTGGGCTTTAGGTTATGAGGCAGACAGAGTGAAACGCACAAATTGAACGCTATAGGGCTCACAATTTACGACATCGTTGTGTGTGTGTGTGTGTGTGTGTGTGTGTGTGTGTGTGTGTGTGTGTGTGTGTGTGTGTGTGTGTGTGTGTGTGTGTGTGTGCGTGTGTGCGTGCGTGCGTGTGCGTGCGTGCGTAAGCCTGTTCATGCATGTGCGTCTGTCTGTATGTGACAAAACCAAATAGTGTGAACATGCGTCCGTGAGAGCATCCTGTGTGTTCTGAGAGCCTTCCATACAGGTGGTACTCCTTAGACACACAACCCTGGTGTCTTTGTGTGTGTATGTGTGTGTGTGTGTGTGTGTGTGTGTGTGTGTGTGTGTGTGTGTGTGTGTGTGTGTGTGTGTGTGTGTGTGTGTGTGTGTGTGTGTGTGTGTGTGTGTGTGTGTGTGTGTGTGTGTGTGTGTGTGTGTGTGTGTGTGTGTGTGTGTGTGTGCGTGTGTGTGCGTGTGTGTGTTTGTACATGCATTTACACTTGTGTGTTTGTCCGTGGTCGTCGTTTTAGTTTTTTGTTCTTTGTACGTGAGTCTGTCTACTAGTGTCTTTGTATTATGGTGCTATATATATACACACATATATATATTTGATAATCTTTTTATGAAGAATGGGATGATTTTGACACATTGACTGTGATCATGGTGGAGAAATATTGTTTTCTTCTTGTACTTATTGTATTTTGGACACAACTGTTATGGCAGATTTCTAATGATATATGAAGAAAAAAAAGGTTTAATGTGTGTTGACTAAAGGGACATAACGCTCAATTCAGGAATTCACACAATGATATTGTTTTGCCCTGAAAAAAAAAAAAGCTTGTTGATTCATTGATATTATATTGATATCGTGATATGAGACTAGATATTGTCTGCGATTTTGGAAGTGTTGATATGGATAAGTGTTGTACTGTATTTTCCTTGTTTCAATCACTTAAATGTAAAGTCTCTACATTTTAACAAGTAGCGAAAATATCCAATCTACAAGCTCAAAACGTGCCGATGCGTATTGTGAGCTTTTAGTTCACAATGCGTACAGATTCGCTATTTTAACTATTTTAGGGGAGAAAAAACATATTATTGTCACAATATATTACTGTCACAATATGGATATCAAGGTATTTGGTCAAAATATTCAGATTTTGCCCTACTCTCAATATTGGCATCACCTACAGAATGTAAATGTTACAGTACAAGTCGGAAACTTGTAAGATCACGAACGGTGCATGGGTTTTTAGGCCAGACAAAGACAACAAAAAAAGCTAGGCTAGTTCCTCTAGCTAAACGGCTAACCGGATTCGTTAGCTCTGGGCCTCGTCCGCCCCGGCATAAAAAAGGGAGCGTTCGTTTTGCGGCATAAGCCCTGCCCGGCCAGACAACGGCGTCGACTCGTGCCGGAAGGCGCGTGGCACCTTTCCCGATCTTAAAGACATTGTGCCGTGATTTTTTTCCCCCCATAAAATTATATTAGGAGGAAAAGAAGAAAAGAAAAGTGTACAGAAAGTGTTCAAATTATGTTTTTATGTGACCACACCCACCTGTTAAGTATGCCTGGTTGTCGGGTGGGTGGTGACCCAGCTGAAGTTAACCACGCCCACAGTGTTGAATGGTAAAAAGCGGAGGGGATGATATTATGATGTCATTATATCAGTGTATTTCAATTGGGCCTTTTGACTCGGAGGCTTTCAGCTTTCAGGAAGTAACCAAAAAAATACACAGGGAGGACATCGTTGCATATTATAACCACACCTGGGGGTTTATTAGACTAGGGTAATGTTAACTCCATAGACACATACAAAACAGAAAAAAGTACAAAACTATGGCACCACCTCTTTAAGGGTTTCCGTCTTCTACTGTAACATAAATATGACGGGGAGTGTTCTGTGCACTCTTCAACCTGTTGTGGGACTAATGGAGTATGTTAATACAATATAAATAGTACATCTGCAGTGGTATTGGACCTGGTATAAATGTTACGGATTGCAACTTTAAGCATTTTGCACCTTAGTCTAGCGTAGCCAGAACTAGCTTAATTTTAAAAGTAGCAATAACTGACTCGCAACCAGAACATATGCTAGCCGTTCAAAAGATTACATTTTTTTTTTGTTTGTTTGTTTCATTAATAAGAGTGCTTCTCCACTAACAACTCACTTGTCAGGCAGTATGAATAATAGAGCATGCATGCTCAGTAAATTAAAATACCTACTGGTTACTGTAACTATAGTTAATATAGTCCAAAGCAACTGATGTGTGCTACGGGGGCATATAGAAAACATATGCGAGTGCTAATTCAGTGCTATTGCCTTTTTTCCACCTTCTTTTAGTTATTTTTTACTGTGTGATGTGTTGTGTGGATGTCATCACTGAGAAAGATGACTGTTCAAGGTTTTATAAATGCTTTGTTTTCTGTGAGGTTTGAGGCAGAGGTTCTTATGCTATGAGTCGGGGACCCAAACCTGCTTGGTTCTGACATACAGAGTCTGTGTCTTTAACCCATTTAGGCCTAGAATTATTGACTGCTTTAACTATTGAAAAATAGCAGATATACAAGCTCACAGTGCCGCGCTGTGAGCTTGTAGATCTCCTATTTTCGAAAAATCAAGATTTTTTTTTTGCAAGTCTTTGAATATATCTATTTAAAAGCGAACATTTGTAACTCAAATATTTGCTTCTGGGGGTCCCTGGAACAACATATTTTGAGATGGGAGTCCGTGGCCAAATACCTGCAATTTTGGGGGTCCTTGACAAGAAACGGTTTGAGAACCACTGATTTAGAGGAAGGATTTAGAAGTTGGGTCAAGGATCGGGTCAAAGATATTCAAAGACTTGCACACATTTTCACGTTTTTTCAAAAATAGCAGATCTACAAGCACGTTTGTGTGCCCACCACCACAGCGGCTTGGGAAAATGTGACCTTCCAATACAAAATAAAATACTCTGTGTTGTGCAATGTGTAGTTCATCTGTTTACAGGTGTGGTGATCATACTTGTGCCACAAACAATAGAAAATGGTTGCTCAATCCAACCGTTTAAAACAAGTAGACAGAGTTAATGGGTCCCTGAGGGGGTTCCTTCCAGGGGGAAAAATACAGCATCACAATCATTTTAACCACTTTATCCATTTATGCGTTGGCTATTCAAAAATTGCAGATGTACAAGCTCACAGCGCGTCACTTTGTGCCACGTTGCGAGCTTGTACTGTACATCTGCCGTTTTTGAGAGTTTTGGAAACATCGAAAATGTTTGGAACATTTTGAATATATATATTTTTTACACAAATCTTCTCTTCTGGGGGTCCCTGGAACCCAGTAATTTCAGATGGGGGTCCGCGGCTAAATACATTTAAATTTGGGGGTCCTTGTCACAAAAAGTTTGAGAACCACTGCACACTAACAAATGTACAGTATCAGAGTTGAGGTTTGGGTCCCTTGGCTGATGGGTTTTAAGAGTCTCGTATTGCTCGTATTGTCCACATGCTACATGTAGTGACGTGAACATGGATGTTTACTGATCTCTATCAAATAATGTACAAATGTTCAATATATATAAATCTATATACAGTGTGTATACGACAAAATAAATGTAGATGTTAACTTTCATGAAACATCTTTTAATACGTTTGTGCAATTCTTTGGCGGCATGATTGTTGGGGAAAACAAAACATGTAGGTGTAAAATAAATTGTTCACTTTACATTTTCTTACTCAATAAAACAATTTATGAGTAATTTGTTTGCTGTCTTTTCTATTAAAGTGTTGGATCTTTCTGTATTGAGACAAGTAAACACAGTTTTCTTTTTAACCCATTTAGGCCTAGGATTATTGACTGCTTTAACTATTGAAAAATAGCAGATATACAAGCTCACAGCGCGGCACCGAGTGCCGCGCTGCGAGCTTGTAGATCTGCTATTTTTGAAAAATCATGATTTTTCTTTGCAAGTCTTTGAATATATCTATTTAACACTTATGTTGCAATGATTTTTTCCGGCCAATGTCCCGCGTTGCCATGGTTACCATAGACTTCCATGTAATTGTGCAAGTGTGTAAAAAGTGCACGCCCATGCCTAGATGATGCACCACGTGTGCAGATGCTGTTCACAGCTTTCAAACAAAAAAATCCGCTTGGAAATCCGTTCAGGCATTCATGATTTATGGGCCATTATGTTTTCTTCAGATGTAAACAAACATGGCTGCCATGTTTGAAAGAATGGGTTGGTATGGGGGTTAAACATGCAATTTCGCGATCGCGATCATGCCTAATACATTTCTGGAGGTCCAAAAAAAAAAATTGAAAAAAAAAATTTTGAAAAAAAAAAAAAAATTTTTTTTTTTTTCAAAAACGGCCCAAACTCGGGAAACTCGGGGTTGGCACAGCACTAGTACCAATACAAACTCGGGAAACTCGGGGTTGGCACCATATGTGTTAAAAGCGAACATTTGTAACTCAAATATTTGCTTCTGGGGGGTCCCTTGAACAACATATTTTGAGATGGGGGTCCATGGCTAAATACCTGTAATTTTGGGGGTCCTTGACAAGAAACAGTTTGAGAACCACTGATTTAGAGGAAGGATTTAGAGGTCGGGTCAAAGATCGGGTCAAAGATATTCAAAGACTTGCACACATTTTCAAGTTTTTTCAAAAATAGCAGATCTACAAGCTCGCAGCGCTGCACTCGGTGCCGCGCTGTGAGCTTGTATATCTGCTATTTTTCAGTAGTTAAAGCATAAAATAATGGTTAAAGTGGTTAAAATCTAATGCGACTCGGGCGCGTTCCAGGTATTTGAGTTTTAACAGAGACACTAAAGACTGCTGAAGCAGTCAACACTCACACTAATGCACACTGACCATAACATTGTACAATATTAGCGTCTACTTCACAGATGCAATTTTTTTTAGCCCTCATAGTAAATAATTTGGTCTAATCTGTGTGATTGACGGGAAAGATTATCAGAGGAGCAGAGTTTTTGCCACTACGGTTGTTACATGGACTGAAAAATGGACAGAGGTTCTCAGTGAAGGTGCAGCCAGTGAAAGAGTAGAGTATGAACTCTGGCCTCCACATCATAAAAGGAGACCAGACCCTCCTCATAATTAAGCAATATTACACGAGAGGGTGTGCATTATCGCGGTTATTTGGCCCGACAGTCTTGCTGCAGGAACGAGCCGCAGGCGAGTTCTGTAGGCTCCCTCGTGTAATATTGCGATTATACAACTGTTGCCCTTAAAAAATAAACACGTCAACTTCATTTCATTGTAATTAAGATATACGATAGGAATTTGTAATTTTTTAACGCCACATTTAGCTACTATGTCCCTGAACTTCACATGAAAACCGCTAGCCTAGCCGCCTAGCATAGTGTGGGGAGAGAGGAGCGCTTGCTCTCTTTCGTGACAAACGCAGCTGATTTCTTTATTTGATGAGACCGTGCAGTAGTGCTCATTACCTGCACGGTTGGAGAGCCTGTTTTCCATTGAGAGCCCGACTACCTGTTGTATAATCCACAAACATTCCCACTTTCTGGACCTCCTGTCTTACAGGGAGGAGGACAGGAGGCTCAGCAGCAGCCCAGTGCTCATTTCCATTCCTCAACCATACAGACCAGCAACCATTGTTGGGCCTGAGTATGATTGGTCCCTTCCTGTTGATAGACTTTCTGGCCAATCCTACTGTACATCTCAGTCAGCTTTATCTTTAACCTGAACCTCATAGTAAAACCTTGACACAATATGAGAATCTGCCTTTGTTGTTTGGGAGATTCTTCTTTATGCCACCATCATGCACTTGTTTTCTGTCCTCAGACAAGATGAGGTCAAAATGTCCTGTATCAGGGTCCAGAGTCACATCCACTGCATATTGCTGGATGTTCCTCTGCTCAACATCCCGTAGCTTCTTCTCCACCTCTTGACTGAGTGTCTTCTCCAGCTGGGCCACGTGCTGTTCTCAAAGTCCCCACATGTGGAGACGGATGGACATTGACGTCTGTCCAGTCCTTGGTGGGTGGAGGGGTGTTGATGGATGGGAAGTTCTGGAGGAAGTGGAGGTGGTCTTCAGTGTGTGAGAGCTGCTTCAGCTCAGAGCTTCTCTTCTTTAACTCAGTGATTTCCTTTTGCAGATCTTTAATGAAGCCTTCAGCCTGTTTCTCTGTTGTTTTCTGCTTCTCTCAATACACCTCATCAGAGCAGTGAAGACCTGCACACTGTCTGCTATCTCACTGACTGTCTGCATTTTTCCTGCTGAGCGCGAGTTTTTGACCTCCTGAATCTTCACTTGTCTCTCATGGATCATCTGCTGAACTTCAGCCTCTGTCTTCCTCAGTTCAGCCTTATTTTCTTTATATTCATCTGTCAGAGATACAATTTGATGCAACGGTAAACTATGGTCTGACTCTGTGCAGAATTGACAAATACACATGTGGTCACACAGCTCCAGAGCTCATGTTTCTTACACAGAAGGTCTTCCAGGTTCTTTACAGGGTCAATTAATTTGTGTCCCTTTAAAGAAGTAGTTCACCCCCGAAATTACTTTTTTCCTATCAACTACTCAACCCATGAAGACTTGAATTCATGGATATTTTTTTTGTTTTTGTCACATTCCTAAGCCCCCATTGATTCCGATAGGGGACCCAAAGACACTTTGGGTCCCCTACCAGAATCATTGGAGGTACATTTATTATATCAAATTATTGGCTTAGGAATGAGACAAAAACAAAACAATATCCATGAATTCATGTCTTCATGGGGTGAGTAGTTGATAGGGAAAAAGTCATTTTGGGGGTGAACTACTCCTTTAACCCTGTGAGTCTCTGATGGGGCTCCAGGTGAGTCTCACAGTAGGAGGTCAGACACACCAGGCAGGACTTCAAGGGGGCTGAGTTTTGTCTCGATGCAGACGACACAGGACACTTTAGCAGCTTCTTGGTCTGTCCTACAATTTCTTTTCACCTGCAGTGACTTCCTGAACTGATCAGTCATCTCAGAAATGAAAGTGTTGACCAAGGCTTCTGGTCTCTTATAAAAGGTTTTGTTACAGAGTGGACACTTAAGCCCCATGTCCACTGTAGGGCAGACCCAGAACTAGAACCAGAACTTTCCAGAACCAAGAACTTTCAAGAACCTGTGAAGTTCCGGGACCAAGTGCTGCTTACGTTTCCAACTTTCCATACAACCAGAACTAACCGGGATGGTCCCAAAAAAGACCAGCAGCGCTGCTGGCCCCAACCATAGGTTCCCAGAACTCAAGTTTAATTCTACCTCAGGAGCAGGACTGTAAAAAGCTTCCAGGAACCTCGTCTGAAACCGGGCTGTGTGCAATGGAAACAAAACCAGAACCAAAAAAAAATAGGTTCAGGTTCTGGAAAGTTCTGGTTCCACCTTTCAGGAAAGGGGGCTTTACACACATCAGTACCGTCCCAGTGACGTATGATACAGGCGTTGCAGTAGTTGTGTCCACATGGAGTGGTGACTGGATCAGTGAACACCTCCAGGCAGATAGGACGCAGGAACGTCTCTTCAGATAAGAGCAGGGACGTGCTGGCCATTGGGAAAAGCGGGACAACTCCCGAACGGCCGGTTCATTCCCGCCCGGTCCAGGCCGGCCATTAGGCAAAAAATATAAAATAAAATGTCGGCCTTCGTTCCATTTTGGGGGCCGTGCGAGTGTGCGTAAATCGTCACTCCTCGTATCCTCCTCGACAACCTTGTATCTCCAAGTTTCAAATGTATACGTTTTTTTTCGCAAAGCAAAGCCCTGCATCATACAAGGCCGTTGCACAAAAGTAGTGAAAACAGCAGATCTACAAGCACACAACGCCTCGCGGTGCGAGGCGTTGTGTGCTTGTAGATCGGCTGTTTTCACTAGTTTAAATCATTTTTAAAATGATAAATACAAAACAAACGGTTTTGGACAAACAAGGTTTCCACCCGACAATGATGAAAAAAATATATATATATGAGGGCCTCTCCAACTCTTTTTCCCGAGCTGAATCAGGGGCCCAGCACGTCCCTGGATAAGAGACTGCATTTCTACACCCTGAGAATACAAACGATAGATAGATGTTTTTAAATGCATTTTTTCCACAGTTTAATACTTATGAATCTGGTCTGGATTGTATTGGAATAGAGCACAATAATGTTGAAAGACGTCTCTACTCAACCAACTGAAAGATCGGACTAGGGAATTTCAAAGAATATGAAAAACTATTTTTTGTCCGTGCCTTACCCCTTATCCCTAAACTTTTTACTATTTTGAAAAACATTAACCACTTGAAATAGTGTTCTAAATCTACATGTTGTGAGCTTGTAGATCGACTATTTTAACTTTTTTTTCAAAATAGTAAGAACGGCAAAGAAGTTTATGGCTAAGGGGTAAGGCACGGACGAAAATAGGGCCCCATGTCTGCATAGATACAGTTTTATTAAGCTTTTGTTCTCTGTTTTATTATCTTCGGTTTAAGTTGTATTTGTCGAAGTCCTGTCAAAGCTTTTGTAGAGAACGAGAGCGCTGCCATGTCATCTTTTTACTGTCAGTTTACATTTATTGACTAACTCCTCCTTGTACAGTTGCTGTTAACCCTTCACATCCTCCACTCTTCTCTGTCCATCTCCTTTGTCTTTCTATGCCCAAGGAAGGATGGGCATATCAATAATTTAGTTACTGTAATTTCCTTTTGAGAATCAATCCCTACATACAATATCGATACAAAATGTATTTATTATGATTTAATTATTATACAAAAAAGTGTGCATGCAACGTTTCCAAAATTGTCCGTGATTAAGAAAGGAGGCAGTGATTTATTTGCATTAATGCTGAACACTTTTAAGTGAATTATGATTTTATGAAGCAAGGCTTGAATTGCAGTCACGAATGTGACACACGTCAAGCAGGGCTCTGACACACTAACTATACTTATCACCTGAAGCACGTAGAGCATGGTGTTTAATGCTTGTTATATAGTGTACAAGTCAAATAGGGCTATCAATACTCTGTATCTCCTGACAGAATGTGTAAGGCTTAGAGATAGGGTCCACATGCTTCATACATCAGGAACATGATCCTGGCTCAGCCCCAGCTCCCTCTGGACCCCCTCCAGTTTTCCTATATATGACAGCAATGACAGATACTCTGCACAGATACAAAGGCTCACACCCCGAAGGTAGCCTCTCCTGCATTCGATAAAATAAAATAAAAACTAGTTTGATTTCAATTTTGACATCAATTTATGATTTTTTTCTTTTTTTTTTGCAGAATCAGTCTTGAGAGATGAATACACTTCTAATGTCATTTAAGGCAGTGGTTCTCAAAATCTTTCATGTCAAGGACCCCCGAATTGACACTTATTAGCCCGCGGACCCCCATTTGAAAAGATATGCCATGGACCCCCATAAGAGAAGGTTTTTACGGCTCTAGCAGTCATTCTCAACCATTTTAATTTCAAGGACCCCCGGTTTGACATGCATTAGACTACGGACCCCCATTTAATGGCATTTCTATCTCTGGGACCCCAAGTTACAATGTGAAATCAATGCTAATTTAACTGTTAACCCATTTAACTGAACCCATAAGGGTCCATTTGGCTCCTCACTATCATTTAATTGGGGACCCCCTGGAACTCCCTAAAGGACCCCTGGGGGTCCCCAGACCCCATGCACTTTGAGAACCAATGATTTAAGGATTAGAATATATGTGAATATAATGTGGCTGTAGGGTCATATTCCGCTGTTGTACATTGCATTCTCTTTTTCTAAGTTACCGTGTCTTGAGTGACCCAACAAAAATGTGTAAACAAATATAATTACATATTATAATTAAATATTGTTTTCTGTTTGTGCTTATAAGCTAAAACAAAGATTTAATGTATTTCCAGTATCTAATGAGTCATCTGTCGGTACCATCTCTGTTGCCCTATTTAGAAGAACAGTATATGCTTACAGTCCCTAGTGAACTCTATGTTATCCTATATATGAAGCCCCTCTAATGAACTCTAAAACTGATGCATCAACGAAAGCAAAGTGCACATATGTGCATACATATGTACATTGGCGTCAATTCAGCAAAAGCTAAGGTATGGCAACATGACTGGTGTCTTGCACGCGCGCGTGCGGCAACAGTCATGTTGCCATACCTTAGCAACAGGCATGATACATTTATTTTAAGAAGTACATTTTATTTTTTTCTCCAGTTTCTACGGTTTCTTGGGCTGGATATGGCAGCCTGGAATGGTTGTTCAAGTGCAGCTAAACTTGGCATGTTAGTAAACATGCCACAATTAACAATAATGCATTGCACCTGTGCAGCTGACCTGCGGAACTATACCATTATATACCATTTTATCAAGATGGGAGAATACAAGTGAGGAGAATATAATCATAATACACCTTGTTAAAGTGACCATTTTGTTAAATGTTGCATTTGTAGTTATTTTACTGTAATTTAACAACATAATAACCAGCGCAGATAGACAAAGAGACATTCATGGATTTATATTTAAAAGTCACTTTTATTTCCCCCCCTGGCAGCTGCATTGGGTATGGCAGCTGCATACAACTGCCATACCCAATTGACGTCCCTGCATTATGTACATTTACACACACACACTCTCAGACACCCCCTCTTCCCGCATAACTCTTGACATTGACTCCTCCCGGAGCCCCTCCCCTCTCTGTGTCATGGAGTGTTTAAATAGTTGGCCCTTGGAGTTGTTCGTCCCCGGTGATCGTATCCACGCCGTGAGCAAGTTTCCCCCCCGCTACAAGTTCAACTCCCGTTGAAAAGGTACAGTAGCTTTGAGGATGGCATGACACACTGTGCACTGGCACTACACTATGCATACACATTGGATTGCTAAAGTTTGTATTTATTGATATTTCTTATAATAGCCTATATATTATTGCAGAACTCGAACAGGACATTACGAATAAATGCAGTTTGTTTAACTTTTGCAACAATTTACCACAGAAACTGTTTTTAAATTCCTATTTTTGTCTCTTGTGTGTGCATGGTAGCTTACACACACACACACACACACACACACACACACACACACACACACACACACACACACACACTCACACACACACACACACGCATACACACACTGACACACACACACACACACACACACACGCATACACACACATACACACACACCACACACACTGACACACACACACACACACACACACACACGCACACACACACACACACACACACGCATACACACACACACTCTCTACAATGGTTCGTTCATTCATTCATACATTGGGAGTTCTAACATTGTCTTTCTCTGAGACTCTGTAATGGTCAGCTATCTTGCACTCAATGGCTCAATTTGATTCATTTGCAATCCTATATTTGATTCAAAGTGTTATTGTTTCCATTAAAGAAGGATGAATTGAACATAGTGTAGTCATTCTAGGCAGGGGTGTCGCACCAAATTCTGGGCCCCGGGTACAAGGATTCACTGTGGGGCCCCTGTGCTTTAACTATTGAAAAATAGAGCTGGTATGTATTTGGCCACGGACCCCCATCTCAAAATATTTAGTTCCAGGGACCCCCCAGAAGCAAAATTTGAGTTACAAGTGTTCGCTTAAAAAATACATATATTCAAAGATTTGCACACATTTTCACGACTTTTCAAAAATAGCAGATCTACAAGCTCGCAGCGCGGCACTCGGTGCCGCGCTGTGAGCTTGTATATCTGCTATTTTTCAATAGCTAAAGTATAAAATAATTAAGGCCCCTCCACCACCTTGGGCCCCAGTAACTCAGTCCCACTTTCCTACCCCTTGTGACGCCCCTGATTCTAGGGCCCACATGGCCCTACCATGAATAGTATAGTGACAGCTGACTACACCATGTGCTGAGGCGACACACATGCCAGCAACTACAGTATGTAACTGCAAATATCCTGTTTCACGGCCTGTTGTAAGCTTGGCTTATTTGTCTTTGTTTGTTTTTTCTTTTCTTTCTTTTTTATAATAAACATTTTTTATACCATGTGAACTTCCAAAGCTGGGGCCACTGTACAGCACATGGTCCCTAACGCCTTGCTAATGTTTCCTAATGACTGCCTCTGACTCTGCTCCCATTATCCAATCTCTCATTGGCAGAGTAAAACATAGCTTGTTATTTTCACTAACCTGCTTGCTCCCTGGCAAGCCTCATGAATTAATCTAGGAGGACTATGTTGATAGCTACTCAGCGTGGAAAGAATGAGCCAAACTGAGAGCAGGTGTCTGCTTTGAAAAGGCTTAAGGCGCCCGTCCAGAATGAAAATGTGTCCAGATCAAAATAGGGGGGGTCTCAATTTCAAAGCGACGGAATGCCAACCCAGCAGTAAAGGTGCTAATGGGTTGTGAGTGTTTGGACGATATTGTCTAACATGATGTGGAGTATCACTTTGAAATGGCCGGCTAGCTCGCGCTGCTAGAATAAGACAGAGAGCAAGGCTAGCAGCCCAGGCCGCAGCCCGCATTGTCCAGATTAATTGGCCATATCAAGTTCTATCGCCAGGCTAATTTCTCAAGGTGCCAGCGAAGCAGAATTCAGTACAGACAATCCGTGCGGGGGGCACGGATGGTCACTCAAAGAGAGTGTGGAAAACATTTAGCCTTGGCATAGCCATTCCCTCGCGGCTAAAGAGTAAGCTTTCCACGTGGGGCCACCGCCAGTGGCCAGGGAGAAAGGGAGGCGGATAAAAATGGGAACATTTTGTTCTCTGCACAGACAGACGTCTTGTCTATATGGGCACGCTAACAGCTGCGGTCCTGCACACTGTCAGTCTCACACACGCACGCAGCCACGCACGCACGCACGCGCGCGCACGCACGCACGCACGCACGCACGCACACACACACACACACACACACACACACACTTGAGGACATGGGATACATCGCATGCAAGGCCATTCATTCTCTAAAACTATACCCTGAATGTTGGCATGGGTGAGGCGACAATAATACTCTTGTCATGTAGTAGGGTCACCTACAGTCTCTCTCAGACACATAAGGTTTAGGAGTTAAATAGAACACTGGCCTACATAGAGTACATACCCCCCCCATACACATACTTGTTTGTATATTGAATAAGTTTGTTTCCAGTGTCAATTTACAGCTGTTCTTTCTTTCTTTCTTTCTTTCTTTCTTTCCGTCCTTCCTTCCTTCCTTCCTTCCACCCAGCACCTGTCGAAATGGAGCAGACATTCATTGCAGTTAAGCCTGATGGTGTGATGAGGGGCCTGTGTGGCGAGATCATCAAGCGCTTTGAACAGAAAGGCTTCAAGTTGGTTGCTGCTAAATTCATCCAGGTAACTGTCATGTAAATGTCAAAAAGTGTGGCCACTCCCACCAGTTCATTATGTATGCCTGGTTGTCATGGTGGGTGGTGACCCAGCTGAAGTTAGCCACACCCACAGTGTTGGGTGTATGGTAAAAGGGGAGGGGATGATTATATGATGTCATTTTATCTGTGTTTTTGGATCAGCACTTTTGACCCACAAGGTGTCAGACTCCAGGAAGAAACCCCAAATACAAAGGGAATACATAATTGCTCACAACAACCATACCAGGGGGTCTAATGAAGTACTGTCAACCTCCTAGATACATGAAAACCAGAACAAGTACAACACTATGGCACCGCCTCTTTAATGTTTAGAAAAGGGTTTTAATAATATGAATGTGTGTGTTCAGGCCTCTGAGGATCACATGAAGAAGCACTATGACGACTTGGCGGCCATGCCTTTCTTCGCTGGACTCTGCAAGTACATGTCTTCTGGACCAGTCTTCGCCATGGTAACTCGCACGCATGCACACACATTCTTCTGTTGCCATCTCCTCCTTTCATGAAGAATTCACACACATTAACTTGATTGAGGATTACATGGAATTGTGACAACTAACTTAAGTTTAATTTATCCACCCCCCCCACCCTTTCTCTCTCTCTCTCTCTCTCTCTCTCTCTCTCTCTCTCTCTCTCTCTCTCTCTCTCTAGGTGTGGGAGGGACAGAACATTGTAAAGATGGGCAGGTTGATGCTCGGTGAGACCGACCCAGCTAAGTCTCAGCCCGGCAGCATCCGTGGAGACCTCTGCATCCACATTGGCAGGTGAGCACCCGGGAAAAAAAAAACATAGATGATGACTTATCGACAATCTGACCACTCCCATTCACATGACAGGTCTCACTGGTGTTTTGGAAATCAACGTCAGCTGATTTGATAGATAAATAGAAGAGATCTATTAGAGGGTATGCGCGTGACATCATCATCATCATATGCAGGAACGCCTACCGAAAGAAAATATATAACAAAAAAATATTTTCTGGCCTTGACAGCCCATACATCTTTAAAGAAAAGTCCTATCTGATTGCATTGAACGACATTCTCACTTTGCCACTCGAATTGCCATTCACTTGTATGCGCATACCCTCTATAGCAGTGCTTCTCAATCTATTTTTTTTGGCTTGAGTACCCCCTTTCCCTGATTTCTGAATCCAAGTACCCCCTTCACCCGACAACATTTTGCTTATAAAACTGCAATTGAAATAGCCTATCCACGAGTTTCCAACGCCCCATAGTGCATTGCGCAGACGTCTGTACCGAGCTTCCGGCGCCGATTTACAAGCTCACAACGGGTTGCATCTGCGACGCGACATGAGCTTGTATGTCTGCTGTTAAACCCGGAAGTTTGGTCCCGATAGTCTCCAGTAAACTCCCGCGGAAACTTGTGGATACATAAATGGTGGTATATAGTGATATAGTGATTTATATTCTTGATACATTTCAAGAATATAAAATCACAAATAAGAAGTTTTCATGTCAATAACTTCAATACATTCAAACAACTTTAAAACACATCCCAGTTTCCTGGTACCATGTCATTTGGGCAACTCAAGTTTCTCCATGTGTCATCATTAAACATAACAGTACAGTTTTTCCCCCTCCTAATTCAATTTGACTTAATTCCTTAACTATGAACAATATTAGCATGATTTATACCTCTATTTCTATTGTTTGGGGGCATTTTCGAGTACCCCCTGCAGTACCACCACATACCCCTAGGGGTACCATTTGAGAAACACTGCTCTATAGGTAGAGGTCATATCATTTTTATTATTCGTGTGATTTTAATATTTATTCTAATAACTTTTCTCGTCTCCTCTCAGGAACATCATCCACGGCAGTGACACAGCGGAGAACGCCAAGAAAGAGATCGCTTTGTGGTTCAAGCCCGAGGAGTTTGTCGCCTACCAGCTCCCCGCCCACGCCTTCATCTACGAGTAAATTAAAACTGAACCAAGCAACAGCCACCAACTCAACTGGACCATTTTTTATACTATTCATCTCTCATGTCTTCCGACCCGCTTGTTTTGTTCTCCTCTGTGCACTTTTCAATCCAAATCCCTTGGCAGTCACAGCCCCTGCATCACTTGTCAATAAAGTTCCTATAGTGAGAGAGTACCATGCTTGTCTGTGTGACTTTCTGCTGGCCTGGGGTTAGGGTAGGAGGGATGTATATCTATAAAGCATCTGGGTTATGAAAAGACCCACTCCCAGCTGTTCCAATAGGCCTATATTCAATGCCAAAACCACAAATTGTTCAATTGTAATGATTTGTAAAAAAAAATCATTACAATTGAATTAAAATGTGTGACTATCTTCTGATTCCAATCAGATCCGAATGACTCATTTTGAGTATAAGATTATATTGATTATGATTTGAACTCTATAGAAATAATTTCTAACTTCACACTCGGATGTGTGAAATAAACTATTTAACTGCAGTCTAAACAGGGCAGACAGTGCATTTTATTTTATTTTTTATTTTTTACAATTAACGCTTTGTGTTTTTGGCTTTCAGTGGGTATTTTCGTAACGCAGATGCTTTATAGATACATGCGGGATAACCAGACATAATATACACATAGACGCCGCAACTAAGGCAAGAAAGAAATATGCTAGGCGTAACTGAAAAATGTTTCTCAAATGTTCTCTGTTTATGACCTTATAACCTAACTGTTACCATCTACCTAAGGAAAGATCTTTCGGTAAAACCAAATATTCTGTTGCATAACATACTGTAACTACACACCTGGCATTTAACAATAGTTAAATGAAGCAAGAGGCGGGGTTTGCCGCCCGACCAATATGCCTGCTGTAATTGCCCCATCCAATGAAAAGTAGTGGCCAAAGCGGTATCTACTGTAAGTGTATAACTAAAGGGAAACTGTTGTGTGTCATACTTTCAAATGTCCTTGCAAAGAAAACAACATGTAGATTCAGTTCCTAGATAGAACATTATTGACCATAAAACTGGTGACCTGCTGAAATTTGTGACCGTGTGGACTTCACATAACGTGAAAAAATAAAATTTAAATAGGGGGTTTAAAGCCCCCAAACCCCTGAAATGTATAGAAAACAATGCATTTTGGCGCAGTTATACCTACAGTATAACACACAATACAAACACAATAGGTCTTACTCCTGCATCAGGCTACTGCATCACACTAACCGTAAGATGGTTATAACAAGTTCTTAACTTTTGATTGGGTGGGCACTGGGCAGGATACACATTTGCGTGGGCTCTGCCCACCCTTGCCAGGTCACCTTTCTCTGTAACACCAGGGAGGACAGAGGTGGCAGACATTGAGCATTTAAATGTGGCAGTGTTGGAGAAGCTACTTTGAAAGCATGCATAGCTTGTGAAGCTACAAATAGTTCAACATGGCAGTAGTTTGATCAAGCTATATTTCTACCCATGGAGAAATGTAGCTTGTAAAACTACAGCTACATAGACAAAGCTACTTTTTTCAGTGTTAGATTGAGAATGTGCCTGTGGTGTATATGAAACAAATTATAAAAGCCTATATTGAAAGGAGAGTCACATGCCAGTAGAAATATATCCTTCAACTGAGTTTTATTTTAAAAAGGCTGCATGACATTTTCTTTTGTAAACATCTATGTGTAAAGTACAGAAGTAAAGAAGTAAAGTAAAGAAAGAGACAGGATCTGTTGAGGATATTGTTACATGACATTTGATCGTCATTCTTAACACACAGTCTTCTTTAAACATAAAACTTTAATGACATAACATAATGTGTAATTATCATGCACCAATTGTGGGAAAGTGGAGATATTTTACTAAATGCACATTTTATGCTCTATTTTCTGTCACTCGAATAGTTCATTAGAATTAATAAAATGATTGCTTTAATTGTACTTGATTGCTTTAACGTGAGAGATGAATAACCTTTGGCACTGAACAACACATCTTGTATTAAACTACGTACAGTATGTGAACACGCAGCAAATTTCTGTCAGCGTGAATTCCTCTACATGTGTTCACAATCACATACTGTTTAGAAAAGGCAGAGAAGCCTGTGGCATGTGATTTATTCCAATTAGTTCTTGTTTGAAGGCTAAAATCTTAAAAGCGCCAATCAAACTGCGAAGATTTAGTGATCACTGTGTTGTGACGTTCGCTATGTGTTCCGAAGTTAATGTTTCACACCCTACCAAAGTTGTCCTGCTCTTGTCTCCGAAGCATGTTTTGAAGGTTAGAGGTAAATGCTCGTGTTTGTCTTTCCCCTATAGTGCCTCAGATCTGGCTACCATGATCAGAAATGTGCCCCTTCATCCAAAACAGTTGCTTTTTGCACAAGAGCCAGCAGGTCCATCAATCTAGGAGGTGACAACTATTCTCTTTCAAGGCAAAACCAAATCCATAACATAACATAATGTACAAGAAACAGCAGTTATTCCGCCTTTCCCAAACACCAGCAGGAAGTCACAGAGACAAGCATGGTACTCTCTCACATAGGAACTTTATTGTTTATAATTGGTTCAGAAATCAGAATAAAAAGTGCACAGAGGAGAACAAAATGGAAGGATTGGAAGACATGAGAGATGAAGAGTATAAAAAATGGTCCAGTTGAGTTGGTGGCTGTTGCTTGGTTCAGTTTTAATTTACTCATAGATGAAGGCGTGGGCGGGGAGCTGGTAGGTGACAAACTCCTCGGGCTTGAACCACAGACCAACCTCCATCTTGGCGTTCTCCGCTGTGTCACTGCCGTGGATGATGTTCCTGAGAGGAGACGAGGACAGTCATTAGAAGAATTATTAAAACCACTTAATACTAGAAACAGTCTCGATGTATCTAACAATAGACAAATAGATAAAAATATCTATCTATCAATCTATCCGTTGACATTGATTATCATTATGCAAACAATGTTATGACCCAGATATAAACCTAATTTGGGAACTAGTCATTTGGAAGAGGACAGATTAGCATAGCGCTGGCAGGCCATGTGTATCAATGATCATCTATGATTGTTTTTCCCTAGTGCTCACCTGCCAATGTTGACACAGAGGTCTCCACGGATGCTGCCGGGCTGAGACTTAGCTGGGTCGGTCTCACCCAGGATCAACCTGCCCATCTTTACAATGTTCTGTCCCTCCCACACCTAGAGAGAGAGAGAGAGAGAGAGAGAGAGAGATAGAGAGAGAGAGAGATTAATACATTGTTGTAGCCTAATTTGTTCAATTAATGATTCCATACTGTATCTGCATTCTGCATACATGTCTGTGTAACCCTCGAACAAGCTAACAAATGAATGCTTCATAAGAGAAGGTGGGACAGGAGAGGAATAAGAAGTAAGAGTAGAGAGGTGTGAGTAGAGATAGAACATAGAGTGAGCAGATCAATGACAGCTAATGTGAGTCAGAGACAGTGAAAGGGCACTTTGCCACTTCATGGTACAGACTCAACTTGACCCTATAGCCTAGATCAGTGTTTCTCAACCACTGTGCCTGGGGACCTTTGGTGTGCCCCTGAGAAGGGTCAAGTGTGCCCCTTGAAACTGCTTGAAAGCCAGTATTGTATTTATCATTTTAAAAATGATTTAAACTAGTGAAAACAGCCGATCTACAAGCACACAACGCCTCGCGGTGCGAGGCGTTGTGTGCTTGTAGATCGGCTGTTTTCACTACTGTTGTGCGACAGCCTTGTATGACGAAGCAGGGCTTTACTTTGCGAAGAAACGTACAAATTTGAAACTTGGAGATACATGGTTTCTTCCCGACAGTGACGATATTTACACCCCCGTATTATGTTGGTGTGCCCATGGATTCTTGGGACATGAAAAGTGTGCCCATGCAGAAAAAAGGTTGAGAAACACTGGCCTATAGAGGAAGCATTTCCAAGGCCATTAAATACCAACCACTGCTAAGTACCATCTCAGAGCAGGGACAGAGGTGCAGTGGTGCACAGACTATTTGTTTTTTATATTTGGCAGATTTGGCAGCCTAGGACATACCCACATACTGGTTGTTTGAGGGCTGCAACAATGTGGGATGCCCAAAAAGAGGCAAAAAGGCATCTAATATAACGTTTCACATCGTGAATCGAGGTCAAGTGTGTAATTAAGACTAAATTATTTAGTTGATTTTTTAAAGTAGTTCACCCCCCAAAATACATTTTTTTCTATTGATTACTCAGGCCATGGAGACTTGAGTACAATAATATTTATTGTTTTTTGTCGCATTCCTAAGACAACAAATGGATTACAATAAATGTACACCCATTGATTCTGGGTGGGGACCCAAATGCATTCGGGTCCCCATCCGGAATCAATGGAGGTAAATTTACAATAAACTAACTTTTGGGGGTGAACTACTCCTTTATAGACGAGTGCCGTGATTTTTTCCCCCCCATAAAAAATTATCATCAGATATTATTATGATTATACTAGGAGAAAGATTTTTTTTTCTTCAAAAAAGTGTACAGAAATGTTAAAATTATGTTTTTATGTGGCCACACACCATTACGTATACCTGGTTTTCACCTTAGCACCAACCACCTTGAGGTAGCCACGCCCACAGCTATTATTAAACGATAATAAGGGAAAAAATAAATCAATAATCGTTCAGTAAATAATCTATATTTGCAGCCCTTGAGTCGAGACAGTGTACAGTATGTGTGCGTCAGAGAGAGTCAGTGAGTGAGTCCATTGTGATTGAGAGGATGCATGTGTGAGAGAGTTACCATGGCCAGGATAGGTCCAGAAGACATGTACTTGCAGAGTCCAGCGTAGAAAGGCATGGCTGCCAGGTCAAGGTAGTGCTTCTTCATGTGATCCTCAGAGGCCTGAACAAACACACAGGCACACCAATATTGAATCAATAATATTTTGACCATTTTAATCTATTACATTGACTAGCCCTTACCCATTCAAAGATATGAGCTCCGAAATGATGTGCAGTGGGTGGGTTATGGGATGTGCACTGTGCACACAGTATATGAGGGATGGAAAGTAACTTTAACTGGTGCTTGCATGATAATATGTAGGAGCATCAATGTAAGAAATACCCGTTTCGTTTAATGGCTACAGAGATACTGTGTACCGATCTGCATGATTTTTGGACAAAATCTGTAACAGGGCCAGACAACCGACCCCCCCCCCCCCCCCCCCTCCCCCCCCCCCTCCGCCCACACACACACACACACACACACACACACACACACACACACACACACACACACACACACACACACACACACACAGAGCTGGTTAAACATGTTGCCTCATGCTAGATGCAGAATAGATATGCCTCAAGCTAGATGCAGAATAGATATAGGTACACCATAAAAAAAAAACACACACACACACACACACACACACACACACACACACACACACACACACACACACACACACACACACACACAGAGCTGGTTAAACATGTTGCCTCTATTCTAGATACAGAATAGATATGCCTCAAGCTAGATGCAGAATAGATATAGGTACACCATAAAAAATGCTAATATACAGCATATGATTTGTGAAAGTGACAAACGGGCTTCACAGTTATGTCAGGTGTGTTCATATGCTTATGGTGATGCGATTTCAGATCAATTGCTCCAGCCACTGAGGAGAAACGCTGTGACAGACACTCAGACAGACAGACACTCATTCAGACATTCCGAAAATTATATGTTTGACTAGCCCTTACCCGTTCAACGATATGAGCTCCGAAATGATGTGCAGTGGGTGGGTTATGGGATGTGCACTGTGCACACAGTATATGAGGGATGGAAAGTAACTTTAACTGGTGCTTGCATGATAATATGTAGGAGCATCAATGTAAGAAATACCCGTTTCGTTTAATGGCTACAGAGATACTGTGTACCGATCTGCATGATTTTTGGACAAAATCTGTAACAGGGCCAGACAACCGACCCCCCCCCCCCCCCCCCCCCCCCCCCCGCCCGCCTGCACACACACACACACACACACACACACACACACACACACACACACACACACACACACACACACACACACACACAGAGCTGGTTAAACATGTTGCCTCATGCTAGATGCAGAATAGATATGCCTCAAGCTAGATGCAGAATAGATATAGGTACACCATAAAAAATGCTAATATACAGATTATGATTTGTGAAAGTGACAAACGGGCTTCACAGTTATGTCAGGTGTGTTCATATGCTTATGGTGATGCGATTTCAGATCAATTGCTCCAGCCACTGAGGAGAAACGCTGTGACAGACACTCAGACACTCAGACAGACAGACAGACAGACAGACAGACAGACAGACAGACAGACAGACAGACAGACAGACAGACAGACACTCACTCAGACATTCTGAAAATGATATGTTTGATGTTACAGTACAATAGAGGAGAGAGGGTTGCTTGAGTAGGCCTATAGTATACATGACGTTACCTGGATGAATTTAGCAGCAACCAACTTGAAGCCTTTCTGTTCAAAGCGCTTGATGATCTCGCCACACAGGCCCCTCATCACACCATCAGGCTTAACTGCAATGAATGTCTGCTCCATTTCTGCAGGTGCTGGGTGGAAAGAAAAAAGCAAGCATAAATCACAAATTGCCAGAAACTCTTCGACATGAGCCATTTAAGTTGCATGCCCTTTTTTGTGCATATGCAGTTCAATTAGATAGTCTATCAATATTGCTGTGGACATATATGTCACAACTAATTTTGTATAGGCTATAGTAGCCTGGAAAACAGACAAATATGCCATTGCAAAATCAAAATTGCAGTGATATTAGTCTGGCCATGCCAGGCTATTGGGCACATGGTTTATAGGCAACAATTTACAATGGTAGACTAAGTTGGCCTCTGTTATCAGCATCTGCATGCATGTGTAGTCTTCAAGACAATATATGTTTTAGAAAGTTTCTGTGGTAAATTGTCATCATCACAAACTAAAACAACATTTGATAGGCTAAATCAGTCATGTAAAACACACCAATGTGTAGTGCCAGTGCAGTCATGCCAGCCTCAAAACTATTCTACCTTTTCAACAGGAGTTCACAGGAACTTGTAAGGACAGCGGGAGTCAACTGCTCACGGCGGGGATGCGATCACCAGCGACGAACAACTCCAAGGGGCCACTATTTAACCCTTAAGTTCTGTTCAGATTCACTACACCTTCGTTCTGTTCGGGTCATTTTGACCCGGGGGGTATTTGGTTTAAAAAAAACAACACTAATATAAATTTTTACTTAACAAATCATCATGATACATTGACTTTGACTCAATACCAAACAATTCATATGATATATATGGTAAATGTTTGCATTCTTGCTTTGCTATATCACATTAAACACTGAAAGAGCTAGGCGTTTTTAATGATTTAGCTGAAATTCATGTAAAACAACTACTTTATTTAATACTGGGCTATATTGCTCATGCTTATAGGACAAAATGAAAATCAGACAATATTTTTATGAACAACATGCCCATTAATTGAATACTTGTGGTTTAACAGGACATCATTCTCACATAGAGCTGAACACACATGTGAACACACATGAATGTCACATAATGAATATACACTTGAACGTATACACTAGGACAGAGGTTTTCAAACACTTTGGTCTCAGGGCACCCCTGTAAACAACATTTTCATCCACAGCACCCCTGAAATACAGTGTTACTTTACAGCACCTTATGTTTATGTAAAATAATGTAAAATTTCCCCTAAGATACAGTACAGTCACAAGGAAAACTTCAGATAAGTGAGGGGTGAGGGGTGAGGAGGGGAGGGGTGAGGAGGAGAGGGGGTGAGGAGGGGAGGGGTGAGGAGGGGAGGGGTGAGGAGGAGAGGGGGTGAAGGGTGTGGGGGGGTGAGGGCGATAGGAGGGGGGAGGGGGGGAAGGAGGTGACTGTGTGTCTGTGTTAGTATACATGCTTTATTTTATTTCTGTGCATCTGGGGTGGCGGGGGGGGGAGGTGGGGGGGGGGTTGGGTTGGGGGGTTTGGAGGGGAGGGGGTAAGGCGAGGTGAGGAGGGTTGGAAGGGTTGGAAGGGGTTAGGGGGTGATTGTGTATCTGTGTTTGTACATGATTCCATGCATTTCTGTGCATCAGGGGTTAAGTGTGGGGAGGGGGGGGGGGGCGGTGCGGAAAGCGGGGGGGGAGGGTTCGGAATGGGGCTTCGGAAGGGGGTGTTAGAAGTGGGGGTGACAAGTGGGGGTGACTGTGTGTCTCTGTTTTGGCATATACTGTGTATTTCTGTGCATCTGTGCTTCCGGGTCAAAATGACCCGAACAGCACTTAAGGTTCAAAAAATATGAGGGGGGTGTAGCATGGGTGTAGTGCAAAAATATTTTTTTTACATGTTCATCTCAGAAGAATCTTTAAGGCCAGTGAGTTTCAGGTGGAAACAATTTAAACTTCTACCTTTGTTTTCCAAATGAAAATGTAAAACGGGTCAAAATGACCCGAACAGCACTTAAGGGTTAAACACTCCATGACACAGGGAGGGGAGGGGCTCTGGGGAGGGCCTTTAGGAGGAGTGAATGTCAAGAGTTAGAGGGGGTCGCCCATGTCTGGTTGGCACATCTCTTGGCACAGAGAGAGAAAGAGAAAGAGGGTGTTGAAACAACATGAAATATATTACATACCAACTAAAAAAAAACATGTGTGACTGTGAGTGTATCTATTCAGACAGTACCATATACTTAGTTACAGTATACTGTCTCTAATTGCACTATAGTGAACTGTATGATATGATGCCCTGTACTCTGAACATTAATGAACTCTAAGATTGATGAATCAACGGAAGGAAAGAGCAGCACACATTTGCCTTTCTCTCTCTCTAGGCCAAATTATTTACTGACCAAGGCCAAAACAGACCTTTTTCTAGGCCAAAATCGGCCTTTCTTTTGCTTAAGTCAGGTTAAATCCTATGTAATCCTCTAATGTTACATAACTGACAGACAGCGTTATTATTATATTACTAGTTATAAATATTTATGAACGTTGTGGGTGAAATTATTAAGAAATATCACATAGATTTGTTTTGAATGACCAGGTGACGATTATGTACAAATATTGTCACAGCATTATCAAAAGGATAAAACGCAAAAAAGACAGCCGCTTATTTCCATTGCGGTCCTGTCCCATATGTACAGTACTGTATGGCAAATGATGTTGTGTTGCATGATGTGATGTGATGTGTATGTATTTGAACTTGCACAAAGTGTCCTAGTGCATGTCAGGCCAAACACCCATGGGTGCAAGAAAATGTCCTTGTGGACAAAGTGTGGGTGTGCCTTCCACACTCTCTCACTAACTCTCTCTCTCTCTCTCTCTCTCTCTCTCTCTCTCTCTCTCTCTCTCTGTCTCTGTGCCAGACACCAGCGACTGTGACCCCCTCTAACTCTTGACATTCTCTCCTCCCAGAGCCCCTCCCCTCCCTGTGTCATGGAGTGTTTAAATAGTGGCTCCTTGGAGTTGTTCGTCGCTGGTGATCACATCCCCGCCGTGAGCAGTTGACTCCCGCTGTCCTTACAAGTTCCTGTGAACTCCCGTTGAAAAGGTACAGTAGCTTTGAGACTGGCTTGACTGCACTGGCACTGCATACACATTGGTGCGTTGTATGTGACTGTTTTTAATAGCCTATGAATTCTTTGTTTAGTTTGTTGATCGATGACAATATTCCACATAAACGTTCTAAAAGCCTATGCATGCAGATGCAGTTGCTGTCTGATAACATAGGCTAAGTCTACAAAATGTAAATTGTAGCTTACATATTAAACCATGTACCCACTAGTATATAAAATGAGCGTGATATGTCCACACACAAAAAGGACGGTCATATAATGCAGTATTGCCCTTAAACGGCTGATGTTGCAAGAGTATCTGGCAATTTGTGATTGAATCTTTCTTTCTTTCTTTCTTTCTTTCTTTCTGTCTTTCTTTCCACCCAGCACCTGCAGAAATGGAGCAGACATTCATTGCAGTTAAGCCTGATGGTGTGATGAGGGGCCTGTGTGGCGAGATCATCAAGCGCTTTGAACAGAAAGGCTTCAAGTTGGTTGCTGCTAAATTCATCCAGGTAACGTCATGAACTGATAACGTCCAACGCAATACTTAGGCCTACTCAAGTAGCCCTCACCCCTCTATTGCACTGTAATATTTATATATACTGTAGATTAAAATGATCAAAATATGATTGAATGATTCAATATTAATGTGTGTGTGTGTGTGTGTGTGTGTGTGTGTGTGTGTGTGTGTGTGTGTGTGTGTGTGTGTGTGTGTGTGTGTGTGTGTGTGTGTGTGTTGGTGTGTTCAGGCCTCTGAGGATCACATGAAGAAGCACTACCTTGACCTGGCAGCCATGCCTTTCTACGCTGGACTCTGCAAGTACATGTCTTCTGGACCTATCCTGGCCATGGTAACTCTCTCACGCACGCTTTCTCACGCAATTACAATTATGTATTACTTCTTCAATTATTAATAATTAAGAGGCATGTTCTTTTGATCAACACACTGCTGTTATTGATGAGCTCATGTACTCTGTTCTATCTCTACTCACACCTCTATCATTTACCTCTTATTCGTTCTCTTGTCCCACCTCCCCTTGATTGATTGATTGATTGAAGACTTTATTAGAAGTTTGCATAGGAAAAGGTACAGTTTCATGACGGTACAGTTCACTGGTACAAGGTCTACTAAAAGGAGATCCATGAAAAGACTAAGCTTATTTCCACTGGAAACCATTGAAGTATCTCATATAACATTGAATGACAGACAAATAGAACACAGTACTATGCAGTAGATATGTAAAGAAAAACAAAAAAAAGACAGTAAGTCTAAAACAAACAGTATATACAAAGAAGGGGCAGGGGAGGGTAGGGTTGGGCTAGGTTCATTTTTTACCAGTTGCGAACGGCTGCTGCCTGTAAGTGGTTTTTCAGGGCAATTTTAAAGGATGCTAGTGATCCACACTCCTTTATGGCCTTCGGTAAGGCTTTCCACATTTTGGTGGTATAGCAGAAAAAAGAGTTTGACCCTTTGTTGGTTTTGACTCTGGGTTGAAAGTGATCTGTGGCGCTGCCTCTGGTGTTGTAGTTATGGACATCCTTAATGTTTATAAAGTGAATGAAGCATTCACTTGTTAGCTTGTTTGAGGGTTACACAGACATGCATGCCAATACAGTATGCAATCAATGGATCAAATTACAACACATTGTGAATGTCTTTCTCTCTCTCTCTCTCTCTCTCTCTCTCTCTCTCTCTCTCTCTCTCTCTCTCTCTCTCTCTCTCTCTCTAGGTGTGGGAGGGACAGAACATTGTAAAGATGGGCAGGTTGATCCTGGGTGAGACCGACCCAGCTAAGTCTCAGCCCGGCAGCATCCGTGGAGACCTCTGTGTCAACATTGGCAGGTGAGCACCCAGGAAAAACAATCATATAGATGAGCATTGTTACACAGGGCTTGCCAGCGCAATGCTAATCTGACCTCTCCCATCCATAGTTCCCATTGATATCAGGTTGATATCTGGGTCATAACATTGTTATATAATGATAATCAATGTCAGACCTAACAGATCTAATAATTCTTCTAATGACTGCATGTCCTCGTCTCCTCTCAGGAACATCATCCACGGCAGTGACACAGCGGAGAACGCCAAGATGGAGGTCGGTCTGTGGTTCAAGCCCGAGGAGTTTGTCACCTACCAGCTCCCCGCCCACGCCTTCATCTACGAGTAAATTAAAAGTGAACCAAGCAACAGCCACCAACTCAACTGGACCATTTTTTATACTCTTCATCTCTCATGTCTTCCGATCCTTCCATTTTGTTCTCCTCTGTGCACTTTTCAATCCAAACCACCTGTCAATAAAGTTCCTACAGTGAGAGAGTACCATGCTTGTCTCTGTGACTTCCTACTGAGGCTTGGGTAATGTGGAATAACTGTTGTGTTTCTTGTCCATTGTTATGGATTTATTTTCGCTGCCATTCAGAATGACTTGAGAGAGAATACATGTAGTTGTCACCTCCTAGATCAGTGGTTCTCAAACTTTTTGGGCTTCAGTACCCCCTTTTCCTGATTGCTGAATCCAAGTACGGTAAGTACCCCCTTTAATCCAGTGACCCATACAAGTCTGTAACTCTGACAGTGTACAAATGGAACCAAATGAACCCGTTAGGGTTCATTTGGTTCCATTTGTACACTGTCAGAGTTAAGGGGATACCTTGAAATTTTGTAGTTTGAGAAACACTGCTCTAATCAACAACATTTTGACGAGAAAATACTGACATCAAAAGTCTAGTTTTTATGACAATATGTTGAAAATTAAAGTAAGTAGCCTGTTTCCTATTCATTAACAGTAAATGTTTTACTTAATTTGGTTTAAAGCTATGTATACAGAGCAGCATGTTCACATACATTTGTCAGTGTTTTATCATTAAACATAACAGTAAAATAAATGTTTCCATTTCAATGTTCTCTCAAGTACCCCCTGTAGTACCTCCGCGTACCCCTAGGGGTACACGTACCCCCATTTGAGAAACACTGTCCTAGATTGATGGACATGCTGGCTCTTACGCAAAAAAAGGAGCAGCTTTGGAGGAAACGGTACAGTCTGTTCATGGTAGAGTTTACCATCTAGTCCTACTACGCTGTAGCCTTCAATACAGCTTCTGTTCATGGTAGAGTTTACCATCTAGTCCTGCTACGCTGTAGCCTTCAATACAGCTCTGGAGACAAGAGCAGGACAACTTTGGTAGGGTCTGAAACAGTGATCTTCGGAACACATAGCGAACATCATAACACATTGAGCCACAGTTGTTTGGAGGCCAATCTTAGCCAATCAGGATGGAATATTTAATATGGGACAGATCCGTCTTGATCATATGACTGTAGAGATACTGTGTACTGATTTGTGTTAATTTGGGGTAAAATCTGAAGAAGTAATACCCAAAAATGTGTCTTACATAAGTCGGCCTCCTGGTGGCACTATAAAAGGCTGATGTGAAAAATGCAAGGAAAGGGTTTTTCCTTGGCCTCTAGGGAGCGTGCTTCCAAAGTTTGTAACTGATCGGTGGAGTTATAGGTAAAACCACGAATTGGCCTGTTATAGCGCCAATTTTAACACCTAATCAGTAAAAAACTTTATATATAAACTACAAATGCATTATTAACTCATATAGTGCCAATCCCAAGAAGACTCGTGAAAAGTACTCAGAGTACCCGGAGTGCCAATCCCGAGTATACTCGTGAAAAGTAATATATTACTGTAACGGCGGTAGGGTTGGAGGCGGTAACCGCCGTACCGCCGTACCGCGGTATACCGAGGTCTACCGCGGTGTCATTGTGCTTACCGCGGTAAAAAGACAAAAAAAAGGTCTATTTTTTATTGGAAAACAAGCGAGTTTTAAAACGGGGAGAAGCGAGGACCGCATGCGCTCCATGCCGCTCTGCTCTGGGACGTGTACCACACGTTGGAAGCCACGTCACTCAGACCTGCACACAGTGCACAGGCACAGGGCAGTAGAGTACGGAGCACAACTCTATGACGGAGCAGCATAAACTTTCTCTGTAATCCACTCGACACAAGGATGTTAATACATACCTTGTGTTGTGGCATATCTTTTTTTATTCATACGGATTACTGGCGGAGCGCGGGCCGCGTGGACTAAAACCGAAAATGAAACTATTTTACTTTTTCCACCGCGTCGCACGCTGTGCCCCGTCCGGCTGCGCGTCGGCGATTTTATAACCTTTTCTGTCAAGTCTTGTAACTAAAACCTGTATATAGCAGCACTCAATCACTGCGATTTGAGAGTTGAGACGTGACGTGAGTTTACAGAATCACTGTACACGATCTGACTACCCTTCCTCTTCTGGTTTGTTCACACAGCTGTTTGTGTCTGAAAAGCCCAAGTAGCTAGCCTACGTTACAATGGTAACCCGACAGTGCAGATCTAAAAGCTCAGAACGCGTCGCGGATGCGATGTGTTGTGAGCTTGTAGATCTGCTCCTTTGAAAGCCAGACCCGCTGTGCTGTACGGAGAAGTATAACTCGGGCAGTCAGGCTGTGTCGCCTCTCCACTGTGGAGAGGCGACTTTTGGGAAGATGATTGCAATATTTTGGCTTATCGCCGAACCTTAATTAATAGATACGGGGGTGCGGTAATTACCGCAGTACCGGCGGTAAATGGGAAGACGGTAATCGCGGTAACAAAATGTCCATACCGCCCCAGGCCTAAACGGCGGATACATTACCGAGAACAATGGCCGGAGGTCCGGAGACGAAATCCGTCGCTGATTTCGCATCATCACGGCTCCACGAGCACAAAATAGTCCCATCCATAACATTGAGGTGGACGGCCGATCTCATCTTTAATGTCCATTATCTCAAAACTACACTTTAGAAGCTAGGATGGAGGCAGATGCTCGCTTATGTTACACATATATAAAAGCTCCGGTCCGCCATTACACAACTCCACGTGGACTACGATCGGTTCCGGCGCAGGACGCGATGACGTCAGACCGGAAGTGTTTGCGCTGTGGACTTCTGGCCTTCAAAATAAGATAACGGGGGTGATGCCAACCTGAGACTGGCATGGTGGACTTTATAATCCGTTAATTTCATGGGCACTAAATGAGTTAAATGTAATATATCAAATAATGTAGTATATAAGGATATCCCTTTGGGTCAATGAATAAGATATTGGACTTTCACGTGGGAGACCCGGGTTTGAAGCCTGGGCAACAATGTGACATGCAGTCAGGCTTCCCAATCAACGCAATTTGCTTATTTTACTAGTTAAAAGCAGCATTTTAAAAATAACCTACGTTATTTTTTCTAGATTGATATTTCTAAGCAATTGATGTATTGATGTTGATGTATTGATGTATGTATTACCTTGCTTATTGTATTGATGTTTTACCTTGGCTTGCTTATTGTAAGTCTCTCTGGAATAAGAGCATCTGCTAAATGCCTAAATTGTAAATAAATACCCTTTGTAGTTTTCATTCTTTTCTTCAGAATCAAAGGTTTTATGGTCATTATTCACTTAAATGTAATGTAAATAAAATAATATCTAATCACACAGATTTGCCGGCCCCCGTGTAGTATCGTGTAGTAACTCAGGACCCTCGGGTCTGTTCTGTTGAACCCATGTTCAATACCTCTGATATCACAGACGAAGGTACAAGGAACAGCAACGCAGACAATCGTATCAACAACGTTTATTCGTCTTTGGAAATGACATGCCTATTCATTTATTCATTCGTTGTCTCAAGTAGTGATGTGTCGGTGACCCGTTCAAATGAACGGATCTTTCTGGTGAACGAGATCGAACGGGTCACCATCCGGAAAAGACCCGTTCAACCGTTCACGGCGTTCAGTTGCAAATGCGACGAGAGAGAGAGAGAGAGAGAGAGAGAGAGAGAGAGAGAGAGAGAGAGAGAGAGAGAGACGGTTCATTCAACGTATCTCACAAGAGAAGACAGACCCGACCAACCGTTCCGTCCCTCCTTTCCACCGTTCCTCTTTCCTTATTGGACACTGACTGTAGTGGGCTGGTATGGAAGCGAATGCCTGACACAAATAAAATGAAATGGCAAATTCGAAAATTAAATTGAAATACAATAAATGCTTTTTAATCTTCAGGAAATGAACGCATTTTTTGAGACAAAAATGAATTTAAAATGCAATAGCATTTACATTTTATCTACAGATGTGCTCATTCTATGACAAAATTAAAATGATAAATAAAATATAATTTTAATTTTAATTTTCCAAAAATACCCCGCTAATTAGTGGACAATATTAAAATGAAAATGCAATTTTGAAAATGAAAATGAAATGAGGGAAATGCTTTTTATTTTCAGACACAAAGGAATGTATAATTCAATAGCATTGACATTTCATCTCTAGGTGTGCTCATTCTATGACTGATTGAAAAAGAAAAAGCAAACCACATTGCATTTTCATTTTCAAATCCTGCAGGGTAGGACTTGAAAATGAAAATGCAATGTGGTTTGCTGGGTTGCCATGTTCACTAAAAGTGAGCTCTCTGGGCTTTCCTCTCCATGAATTTAGCTAATTCCATTACCAGTCCCATCTCCATTATATTTAGATCTAATTCCATCACCAGTTCCAGCCGCATGATTTGTAGATCTAATTCTATGAGTCCCATCCCCATGATTTGTAGGTCTAATTCCATCGCCAGTCCCATCCTTATGATTTGTAGATCTAATTATATCAGTCCTATCTCAATTATGTGTAGGTCTAATTCCATCGCCAGTTCCATCCACATGATTTGTAGATCTAATTCTATACAGTTCCATCCTCATGATTTGTAGATCTAATTTCATCGCCAGTCCCATCCTTATGATTTGTAGATCTAATTCTATCAGTCAATCAATTATGTGAAGGTCTATTTCTATACAGTCCCATCTCCATGTTCTTTAGATCTAATTCAATGATTTGTAGATCTAATTCCATCACCAATCCCATAATGTGTAGGTCCAATCCCATCGCCAGTTTCGCCAGTTCCATCCACATGATTTGTAGATCTAATTATATCAGATCCATCCCAATGATTTGCAGATCTAATTACATCAGTCCCCTCTCAATTATGTGTAGGTCTAATTCCATAGCTAGTTCCATCCACATGATTTGTAGATCTAATTCTATCAGTCCCATACCCATCATTTGTAGATCTAATTCCATCACCAGTCCCATCCCTATCATTTGTATGTCTAATTCCATCGCCAGTTCCATCCGCATGATTTGTAGATCTAATTCTATCAGTCCCATTTCAATTATGTTTAGGTCTAATTCCATCGCCAGTTCCATCCGCATGTTTTGTAGATCTAATTCTATGAGTCCCATCCCCAGGATTTCTAGGTTTAATACCATCACTGGTCCCATCCCTATGAGTTGTAGGTCTAATTACATCACCAGTCCCATCCTTATGATTTGTAGAGCTAATTGTATCAGTTCAATCTCAATTATGTGTAGGTCTAATTCCATCGCCATCCCATCCCCATGATTCATAGTTCTAATTTGATAGCCAGTACCATCTCCATGATTGTCTATTCCCATGATTTTTATTTTTATTCCATCCCCAGCCCTATAATTTGAAGATCTATTTCCATACAGTCCCATCTCCATGATGTATTGATCTAATTTCAGACAGTCCATGCCCATGACTGTCATCACCAATCCCATCCCCATTAATTTGTAGATTCCATCAGTTCAATTCCCATGGGATTTCTGAACAGTCCATAGTCCACCAATGAGAAGCTGAGTGAGTAGACGGAAATAGTGCCATTTTATAGTGCGCTTTAGGACTGATCTTGGAATTAGACCTTAACATAATTGAGATGGGACTGATAGAATTAGATCCACAAATCATAAGGATGGGACTGGCGATGGTATTAGACCTACAAATCATGGGGATGAAACTGGCGATAGAATTGGACCTACACATTATGGGGATGGGACTGGTAATGGAATTAGATCTACAAATCATGAGGATGGAACTGTATAGAATTAGATCTACAAATCATGCGGATGGAACTGGCGATGGTATTAGACCTACAAATCATGGGGATGCGACTCATAGAATTAGATCTACAAATCATACGGATGAAACTGGTGATAGAATTGGACCTACACATTATGGGGATGGGACTGGTAATGGAATTAGATCTACAAATCATGATGATGGAACTGTATAGAATTAGATCTTCAAATCATGCGGATGGAACTGGCGATGGAATTAGACCTACACATAATGAAGATGGGACTGATAGAATTAGATCTACAAATCATAAGTAGAGAACTGGTAGTGGAATTAGATCTACAAATCATTGGGATGGAACTGGTGAAACTGGCGATGGAATTGGACTTACACATTATGGGGATGGGACTGGTGATGGAATTATATCTACAAATCATGGGGATGAACTATCAAATTAGATCTAAAGAACATGGAGATGGCACTGTATCGAATTAGACCTACAAATCATGGGGATGGAACTGGCGATGGAATTAGACCTAAACATAATTGAGATGGGACTGATAGAATTAGATCTACGAATCATAAGGATGGGACTGGCGATGGAATTAGATCTACAAATCATGAGGATGGAACTGTATAGAATTAGATCTACAAATCATGCGGATAGAACTGGCGATGGAATTAGACCTACACATAATTGAGATGGGACTGATAGAATTAGATCTACAAATCATAAGGATAGATCTGGCGGTGGAATTAGATCTACAAATCATTGGGATGGATCTGATATAATTAGATCTACATATCATGTGCATGGAACTGGCAAAACTGGCGATGGAATTGGACCTACACATTATGGGGATAGGACTGGTGATGGAATTAGATCTACAAATCATGGGGATGTGACTATCGAATTATATCTAAAGAATATGGAGGTGGGACTGTATCGAATTAGTCCTACAAATCATGGGGATGGGACTGGCGATGGAATTAGATCTACAAATCATGAGGATGGAACTGTATAGAATTAGATCTGCAAATCATGCGAATGGAACTGGCGATGGAATTAGACCTACACATAATTGATAGGACTGATAGAATTAGATCAACAAATCATAAGGATGGGACTGGCGATGGAATTAGACCTACAAATCATGGGAATGGGACTCATAGAATTAGATCTACAAATCATAAGGATGGGACTGGCGATGGTATTAGACCTACAAATCATGGTGATAGGACTCAGAATTAGATCTACAAATCATGCGGATGGAATTGACGAAACTGGCAATAGAATTAGACCTACAAATGATGGGGAGCCCAGAGAGCTCACTTTTAGTGAACATGGCAACCCTGCAAACCACATTGCATTTTCATTTTCAAGTCCTACCCTGCAGGATTTGAAAATGAAAATGCAATGTGGTTTGCTTTTTCTTTTTCAACCAGTCATAGAATGAGCACACCTAGAGATGAAATGTCAATGCTATAGAATTATACATTCCTTTGTGTCTCAAAAAATGCGTTCATCATCTGAAGATTAAAAAGCATTTCCCTCATTTCATTTTCATTTTCAAAATTGCGTTTTCATTTTAATATTGTCCACTAATTAGCGGGGTATTTTTTGAAAATTAAAATTAAAATGATCTTTTATTTATCATTTTAATTTTGTCATAGAATGAGCACATCTGTAGATAAAATGTAAATGCTATTGCATTTTAAATTCATTTTTGTCTCAAGAAATGCGTTCATATCCTGAAGATTAAAAAGCATTTATTGTATTTCAATTTAATTTTCGAATTTGCCATTGCATTTTATTTATGTCAGCTATTCGCTTCCATATGACGAAGACCCAGTTCCACCAAGTACAAGCCAAACTTTACAGCCAGAGCCAGCACAAGGTGGGAGTAGCACTGTGTTTAAGTTGTTTAGCTAGTCAAATTATGTACAAACCACTGTTATTTTTTATATAGATCTGTATATTTTAGCCCGCCTCATGGCTCATTCACAATGAACATAGGCCTACTGTTGTTTTTAGAAATAGAATGCATGTTTGCATGTGTAGAGTGGAGGTGAACGTTTTATGCATATATGAAAAATGACAAGTTACCGAAGTTAGTGCCCATAAAGCTGGTTAATTAATTGGCATGACATGAAAAGCAAATAATCTTGGCATGATGATGAGTCATCATGGTAAGACATTGGACCTTATGCAAAACTTTGTTTCTTGTCCAAGCTGGTGTTTATTTTTTATTTGTTGCATTCCTAAGACAAAAATGTGATTATAATAAATGTACCCCCATTGTTTGCCTTTTTTTCTTGTCCAAGCTGGTGTTAGCACCATTACCTGCATGGACACCAGTGATGAGGACACCAGCAGTAGCCATGATGTGACAGAGGGGGTTGCAGGTAAGATTGCTCACTGAATGTCCAGTTTGGGGAGGAACTTTGCTTCTATTGATTACTCACCATGGAGACTTGAGTTCAATAATGTTGTTTTTTATTTTTTATTTGTTGCATTCCTAAGACAAAAATGTGATAAATGTACCCCCATTGTTTGCCTTTTTTTCTTGTCCAAGCTGGTGTTAGCACCATTACCTGCCTTGAGTGCAGTTATTGTCAATGTTTCTGTGAGTTGTATGCCTTTCAATGCCTTTTATCAGTAAACTTAAGTTTGTGACCTTCAACTGCTGCCTTGTCTGAGTTCCTGCACATGAGTCCTACAACACCACGTTTGCACTAAATTACATGTTAATATGTCAATAATATGTTACATTGTCTATAATGCATCTTGGTTGGAATGATTTGGATGTTTATTTGAATGTTTCCACAAGAGTTTCCATTTCATGCATTTCCACCATTTGTTTATCTTGTTTTCAGCTTAAATTTAACTGAAACCAAATGTTTTTATAGTAATGATATCATTGGATGATACCTTAAACAATACCCATAGGCCTACATGGTGTTCAAGCTCTCAATGCATCTCATCATGATGTGCTCATGTTTGTTCATTAGCCATTAAGGTTCAAATGCTCTTCTAACTGATTTACCCACATGACAATTCAGTGACTCCCAACAAGTGCAGCAAGCAAGCCAAACCATGCATTGAACACAAGTGGGTAATTTATATGTGCCTTATATAGCGTCTTCCAGTGCAGACATAATGTGAATGGCTTCTTGTAAGGTTTGTGTTACAGGCTCACTATGAATGTTCACAAGAATGTGCCATGTGGTCAGAGCCAGCCTGTGAGTCTGTAACCTACCTCATTTGTACCTTGTGTCCAAATAGATATACAGTGTGAAACAGTATCTGCTTTGCAAATTATGTTTCTCTTTTAGAAATATTAGTGTTTGCTGTAATAGCTCTACAAACTTAGTTCAGAGTGTCAAGGGGAACTTTGATATTTTTCAAACTGAACCCTATTTTCTCATCTACTTTTATCTAAATGAGAGGTGGGATTTTCATAATTTGCAGTTGCTCCTGTTGGGAGCAGTGACTTTTGTTTCAATGTATTCCAATGGGACAATTGAGAACATAATCCATTTGCCCCATTGGAATAAATTGAACTGTCCCTCACTTCCTACAGTACAGGAGCAGTTGCAAATATTGACAATTAATAAATAATGCTCAATTTCGACAATTAATTAATAAATAATGCAAAAAAAATGTTGCTCGCGCGCTTCGCACGCTCGCATGAGGGCCGGTCTGTTGCAAATCCCCGGGCTGAAAATTGGTCTCACCCCGAGCCTGCTGTAGAGCCATGCACGCCTGCGCTGTGAAGTAAATGTACTCCTTGAAGCAGATGGCGCCATCCTCGTCGTCGTCCATTTCTTGGAAGATTTCTTCAAACTCATCCTCATCAAAGCACTAGAGAGAGAGAGAGAGAGAGAGAGAGACAGACAGACAGACAGACAGACAGACAGACAGACAGACAGACAGACAGACAGACAGACAGACAGAGAAAGAGAAAGAGAGATGGAGAGGTAGAAAGAGAGAGGGAGGGAGGGAGAGCGAGGGGGGAGAGAGAGAGAGGGTATAAGTTAGTTTATACAACAGGTACAGTAGTTCCGACAAAGCAACCTGATTGGTTGAAATAGCTATCTACCGGTGCTGATAACAAGTAGGCTACGTCATATATTATGTCATATTGTTTGCCAAAAAGCAGTTGCAATGAACGTAAATCAACGGACAGTAAACAAACCTCGAAAAGTTCCAGATTTAAATACATAAAAGAGAGAAGAAAGAGAAAGAATGAACATTATTGTCACATCACAGGTTTACAGCAGTGTTGCCATGTCAGCTTGTTATAAGTGACTTTGGGCTTGTTTTTTTGCCTGTAAATATTGGTAGTTAGTACTAGTTGCGGGTTGCAGTCTTTTTGGGGGCTTGTTTCTAAAGTGTACGTAGTTCATTTTTGGGGCTTTCTTTATGAATGTTGTTTAAATCAGTGGTTCTCAAACATTTTCATTTCAAGGACCCCCAAATGAATGTTATTGTCCGTGTATCACCCAGTGTTGTAGTGCTAAATTTGGAAGTGGGGGGACGCTCCACGCACACACATGCGTCAATGCGCGTGCGTGCAACGTTTTAGGTGGGGTTGTGTGTCTAATTGTAAGATAGGCTCAAAGTAAATGACAAGGGTGCAATGATATTCAATAATCATTTTGTAGAAAACAACATCAAGCTTAAGAAATTTAAACAATGTAGGAGTGATGTTATTATTAGGTTCATCAAACTGAAGCCACGCTCGCATTCTGCCGAGCTCCATGGGATGAGCATACTGTATTACAGTTGACTAGTGCGCGTGGAACGCCTCTTCTTCTACATTCTGTCTTAAAACCATTAACTGTAGCTGCGCATTGACATCACGAGTTCACGACCAATAGATAGATTAGCTCTTGAAGTAATATTATGCTGACTATCAAAACATCCACCGGCTGTCAGTCTCTCCGTCACGTCACGTCACGTCACGTCACGTCACGTCACGTCACGTCACGTCACGTCACGTCACGTCGCACTTTTCCCCTACTCATATCTCCGCCAGTGTTGCCCCTATCCATGCCAAACTGCTCACACATTCCTTGGCAGCCAGACCACAACCTCCACCCCTCATTTATTTATTTTTCCCTTCTTTGGACACTGCTTTTTTGGACATTTTGCCCTAAAATCACGCACATTTGTGTATACATTACATGCTTAAATGGGCCAAAAATGCCAAAAATGTTTTGGGGGGTGAGAGAAGTGTGAGAACGCGGTTACCCCACGTCCGTCCGTCCGTCCGTCCGTCCGTCCGTCCGTCCGTCCCGGTATCACCATCTGAACAATTTTTTTGCCAGGGACGCCGCCGGTATACCAGATTACTGTTGTTAAATATATTTCAAGTTTGTCACTTTTCACCCCAATACCTTTGTGCAAATATCTAATCTACAAGCTGACAATGCGTCGCAGACGTATATTATAGGCTTTGGGCTTGTTTTCAAAGACCTCTCCCGAAATCTGGCATCACTGATTTACAGGTGTAAAGAAGTGGATCAAATAAAGGTGAACACTCACGTTTCCGAAGTCTGATCCTATCTCGGTCTTGAACAGGTGAAGGAGCTCCCCCTTGCTGAGTGTGTTGGGGTCGTCGTGCAGCATCAGGTCAAAGAGCTTCATCCGACTTACTGCTTCCCCCCGCTTCACCTCAGGGTTGTTCTTGGCGTACTTATGGAACGTCTTGACTATGAGGATCATGGCGGCGGCCAGTGCAGGAATATCTCCGGATGTGGCATTACGGCGGGCCTATTGTATAGAATTGTGTTAGAGAAGGGAAAGAAATTAACAGACAGAGCTTGAATATAGCGGCGTTTCTTGCTCCTCCGGCGCTGCAAACGTTATCTTCTCATTCAACTGGATTCTAGCGATCAACAGACTAACTAGATTATATTATTTTACCGCTTTTTTTCTTTTCTTTTTTTTTTTTTTTATTTATCGTTTTTTAGTTCACCACACACCCCTAACACCACCTGGATCAATTCACTTTGATTGTCTCTTATCAGCACACCTGTATAATTCTGCGTAGTCACCATGAGATGGCGACAGTCGCTGACGTCACTCGTCTGCGACCACTATTTCGTTGTTTATCTACTAGCCCAGCTCGGCTGCGTTTAGCCATTAGCTTACTATGCCTAACTCTAACCCTAACCCTAACCTTAACCTCTGTAAAACTATGCCTAACCCTAACCCTAACCTCCGTGGGGTGAGGCGTTATCATTCCTGCCGACGCTACGTTGTCGTTGTTTTTGTTGTGGATCAAAGCGACCGCTTGTTCCGCCCGTGCTGCACGACGAGCGCTCCTGTTCTCAATTTCACTGAAACTAAAAAAAAAAATAGCTTCAGGTTTGGACGCAGCTAATAGGACCCTCACAGGAGTCCCGGACCCCTGATATCACAGACAAAGGTACAAAGAACAGTAACGCATACAATCATATCAACAACGTTTATTCGTCTTATGCAATGACATAGGCTTGTACCTTATTTTTTATCTCCATTAATTCTTCCGGGGTCTTCATGCACAGATCCACTGTGAAGGCCATGAACTCCTGGAAGGAGATGGTACCGTCCTTGTCCTCGTCAATCTCATTGAATAATTTGGATACGTCACTGGACTAGAGAGAGAGAGAGAGAGAGAGAGAGAGAGAGAGAGAGAGAGAGAGAGAGAGAGAGAGAGACAGAGACAGAGACAGAGACAAAGAGAGTGGGAGGGAGAGGGAGGGGGAGGGGGGAGAGAGAGAGAGAGAGAGAGAAAGAGAGTGAGGGTATAAGTTAGTTTATACCAGTAAGACTCCCTAATCCACAAATAGGGCAAAAATGTGTTTTTCCAAAATCTTCCTGATCCATGTTGATGACATGAGTGTGGACATGCTGTGTAGTGATTTTCGTGATTTTAGGGCAAAATCTGTAGGAGCAGTGTCCAAAAATGTGTTTTTAAAAATCGGCCTGAAGGTGGCGCTATATGGGACAGATTCATGTTGATGGGATGAGTGTAGACATACTGTGTAGCGATTTGCGTGATTTTAGGGCAAAAACTGTAGGAGCAGTGTCCAAAAATGTGTTTTAAAAATCGGCCTGAAGGTGGCGCTAGAAGAGGGCCATGTGAGAAATGAGGGGTGGGGTCTCCGCGTCGCCTTGGCGGACGAATAGGTACCGGCCCCGGCTCTCCCGGACGCTCCTAGCCCGAGTTACGGCATTTTATGTGAGCTGCAGTGGAGGGGGTCCTCCACTGGGGGCGCCACGACTTTTGCATCCGTTCTGGAGCACCAGGAGTGGGTGGTCCCCAGGAATTCCCCGTGAGCAGCCCCGTTGGGGTGGTCATTTGGTCATTTTTTACACCTGGGGGTCCCCCAGGGACCTGGGGGTCCCTGAAGCTCTGGGGGTCCTTGGAGGTTGTAGTTTGGCAGGTAAGCAGTGTGTGTGCAAAATTTGGCATGGATGGGGGCAACGGTTGTGGAGATATGAGCAGGGCAAAAGTGTGACGTGTGACGTGTGACGGACGGAGAGACAGACAGACAGCCGGTGGAGGTTTTGGTAGTAAATGCGACCTACGGTCGCAACAACTAGTATAGCAGCAGAGGCCGTCAGATTTTGAGATACCCCTACCCAAGGTATAACCAAACACAACCATGTTTTTTCTTATGTTTAGGGTCTCCCATTAATGAAACTAGACCTTACCCGTTCAAAGATATGTGCTCCAAGTTACTGTAACTGGTGCATGCGTGAGAATATGTGGGAGCATCATAATGTAAGGAGCAGCCCATGGAGGAGTGTATATTTATGATGGATACAAATAATTTAACAGCAAATTTAGGTGAATAGAAGTATGGGGATGTATGCACTTACTGTCTCCACATGGTTTTTTCCATACCCGTTGGAAGATGACCCGGTGCATGCATGACCCATGAATGCAGAGAGAGAGAGAGAGAGCAGAGAGAGAGAGAGAGAGAGAGAGAGAGAGAGAGAGAGAGAGAGAGAGAGAGCGAGAGCGTGTGTCTCTTCACTGCAACATTCCTAACTGTGAGAGAGGTGTGTGTGGGGCTCTGGGATCCCATGGCCTGGAGGAACGGACCGTAACCCTGACAACAGGCTGAGCTGAACAGGCTGTGCACCATAAAAATGCTAATATACAGCATACGATTTGTGAAAGTGACAAACGGGCTTCACAGTTATGTTAGGTGTGTTCATATGCTAATGGTGATGCGATTTCAGATCAATTGCTCCAGCCACTGAGGAGAAACGCTGTTTCAGACAGACAGACAGACAGACAGACAGACAGACAGACACTCACTCACTCACTCACTCACTCAGACATTCGCAAAATTATAGTATAGATGGATTGTTGTGAAATTTTATTTTTGGGAGAAATTAGTTTTTTTGGCTATTTTTTAGACCTACCCCAACCTCTGAAAAAGGCAAATCCGCCTAGGTCAAAGCTGACAAAAATGCCTATAACTTGAGAATGCTCACTCTTATCTTCATAAAATCTGCTGAGATGTGAACCAGGTGTCTACCCTACATCAGCAAAGAGTCAGAATATTATCCTTTAAACACACTTTTAGTTTAGGCGGAAATTGTACTTTACTTTCTCTCATTTACAAGAAACACAAATTTACGTCAAATAAGATGTTACTGCATAACTACACTCTTAAAATTGTTGGGTCAAATGTTCAATCTTTTTGCTGGGTTGACACTGTTGGGTCAAAGGTTGGGTCAGTTTGACCAAACATTGGATTAAAAATACTTAAAATTAGTAAACCATCTGTTGGGCTATGGATGGCCTGCCCACATCATCAGATAAAATGCATTGAGTTCATAACCCAAGTGTTGGTATAGGCTTTTGAATTTGAGTTTACCCAATGCATGAGTTAGTGCATTGAACCAATTTTGTGTTATGGTTCGAGTTTACCCAGTAACCCAACACATGGTTCACTGCATTGGTTTGTGAATTGCACCACTATTGGGTTAAACTAAGTGGGCGGGCAGTTACCCAGCATGCAACTGTGCTCCCATACAGATATTTTTATAAACTTTTCTATTATTTTATGGTTTTCGATAGAGAAAACAACATTGTATTGTAGATGATCGCAGTGGATGTAGCCCAGTCATAATCCCTAAAAAAAAAAAAAAAAAACATAGTTGCTTACAGAAACAGAAACCATGACTAAGATGGTCCAGACTGACACATACAAACAGGGGTGCTATTCATTTGATGTGAAGCACCTCATAGTCTGTTGTGTTCAAAATTGTCACGACTAAATGCAAAATTTACTCAGCATGCATTCTTCCTTAAGTAGATTAAGCATGAAAAAGATCATTGAAGTAAGTGATGTCAAAAAAATGAATAGATTTAAAGTGGTTGGGCATACGATCCCAACCCAGTAACAAGGTCACTTTTAAACCATTTTTGGGTGTAAGATCCCAACCCATCAGCAGTAACACGTTAACCCAACAGCAAAGCTGATAGCAACTGAGACAGTGACAGAGACGGTCGCATAGCACTATAGCAGGGCCAAATCGAACAACTAAAGGACAAAATGACGAAAAAGGATATCGAAGAAATAAAGACCTCACTCAGCCTTCAGGCTGAGGAGATGACTAAATTGACGACTACTTTGACGAATTTGATGACCCAACATCAGGCTGACCTGATGAAGGAGGTCTTGGCTTTGAAGGCGACGGTCAAGGAAAGAGATCAAAAGATTGAAGAATTGGAGAAAAGATTGGATGAAATGGAACAATATTCAAGGTTGGATGACATAATTATTTCGGGGCTGAAAGTTAAACCATTCTCCTATACCAGGGCTGCTGCCAATAGCCCCAGCACCCAGCCAGAAGAACAAGCAACCATTGAAAGGCAAGTCATTGATTTCTTTAAATCTAAGGAGATTGTGTTGGACCAGGATCATATCGCTGCTTGCTACACACTCCCAAGCAAGGATCGTAAAGCAAACCCTGTTATACTCTTGAGATTCGCAAACAGAAAACACAAGAATCAACTCCTGATACAAGGAATGAAGCTTAAAGGTTCGGATGTTTATGTCAACGAACATCTAACAAAAAAGAATGCTGAAATTGCCAGGGAGGCACGCATCCTTAAGAAACAGGAAAAAATTCAAGGTGTTTGGAGCAGAAATTGCAAAGTGATGATAAAACCAAATGGAGATACAGCCAAGGTAACAGTGGTACGTGATTTGAAGGAACTGGATGATTACAAATGAAAGATGCTGAAATGGACACAAACACTGCTGTTTGACTACCCTGGCAAAACGTCAAGATAGCTGCTTCTGTACGAGACACTGAAACTCTGACATTTTTATTAGTGAAGCAGAATTACCAAGACAAGAAAGAACGGGACAAATACAAATTAATTGTGCTTAATTCTTCCTGCCATGTGTGCCCAAGACAGCTGCTTCTGTATAACAGACAGTAAATCCCTTGTCTCAAGGACATGCCGCTTGATAACCCTGTAGCCAAAACACTGCGCCAACTCTACTACAGAAAAATGTCAAACTGACTCAGATAAAGAATGCAAAACACAGGCTGCCTAGCCAAAGTGGATGTGCACGTACTGTAACCAGATTTGAACTGAAGCGTAACAAAAGGGAGGCCACAACTGAATTAACCTGGAAAATATCATGGACAATGCGTAATCATGGACACAAACCTAGAAAAAAAAAAAACTACATTCACTCTATCACGTTTCTCTACCTCCATTTATTATTACACTTATTATTATTATTATGATTATAATTATTACCCATATTATTAGTCTGTTTGTTTCTCTTTTCTTTTCTTAATTTTCTCTTACCTGCTATTAGGCTGATGTATGCTTAAATCCTAAACACTTTAAATTATTATGTAAGTAAAAAAAAAAAAAAAAAAAAAAAAGTACATTCATTCTATCATGTTTCCTTTTCAGTTATTATTATTATTATTATTATTGTTGCACTTATCCTTTTATCATGTTTCCTTTATCTCCATTTATGTAATTACATTTTTTTGAGAAAAAAAGTAGATTATTCATCTATTCATTTATTTCATTATCACCAGAAGGTAAAATCGTATACTCTTATAACATATTCTGATTCCTGAATTGCTAGTGTTGATGTATATGGAAATTCTTCCAACATGTTTTTCCCTTTTCTTAATTTTCCATTTATTTTTTAATTTTTAATTTTCCATTCTCTCATATCTGCTATGAGGCCGATGTATCCTTGAATTTCAAACATTCCTATAACTAATCACTGTATTTTACTCATTGAATAAGTAGGATAGGCTTCTACAAGCTTTCAGCTTCAGCCTATTCCTTTTGACCACATGTAACAATGACTAAGTGGATGTATGACTTGTAAAAAATGTGAGTGATCAAATAAACTAAACTAAACTAAACTAAACTAAAGTCACTTTTAACCCATTACTTGGTTGTACAATCCCAACCCAACATGCAGGGTCACAGCCTTAACCCAACCCTGCTGGTCTGCAATAACCCATGTTGGGCTGCATGGTCCAAAACAGCGTTGCGCGATCACTGCAGACAGATTTGTGAGACTGGTTCTCCCAATGACACTTTAACGCAGATTAGTGATTGGTGAACCAGCAACCTTAAGATCCTCAGATCCCTATACCTCAGATATGGACCCTTAACAGGATCAACATTAACAAGGCCAGGGGTCCAGACAACAGCAACCCTTGGGTGCTCAAGGTGTGCTCTGGGCAGTTTGCAGCGGCATTCCAGCATATTCAACTTCTTCCTGAGGTTGAGTAAAGTAAAATGTCCTGGTGTTTAAGAAGGGACACCCAGTGCATTCAGTGACTAAATGCCAGTTAATTGTTTTGACATTACACGTCAAGAAGTTCTTTGAGATTCTGCTCCTGGTAGCACTGTGAGAGTCATGTTCTTTGACTTCATAAGCATCTTCAATACCATACAGTACATCCACAGATGGCCCTGAAGCTGTCAGTGCAAGTGGATCTAGGCTTGGTTGCAGACTATGTCACCAACACTGGTGCTCCCCAAGGAGCTATATTATCACCCTTCCTGTCCACCCTCACAACTTCATGGATGACAATGTGGGGGATTACAGAGCTACATAGGGTAGTGAGTGAGCGAGCGAGTGTGTGTGCCCGCAGGCACGCGCGCAGCCGCGCACACACATGCACAAACATGCACGGCGCTATATAACTGCACCATGTGCCATGTATCCATATTGTCTTTCTATATGGATTCCATACCTCTAAAAACACTTGATAATTGATATATTTATTTTAGTGTTAGTGAATGTCAAATGATAAGGACTTGACTTGAAAACCTTATAATTTGGTACATATCCAAAAGTTGAGTGTTATTTATCCATGGAAATCTTCGCCTATATATAGAGAGAGAGGCTTAAAGTACACAGGTGAAATTATCACTTGTGTACTCAGACAGTAGCCATGTTTCCATAAACTTATTCGAATTAGGGAAGCGAATTATCAGAAATACGCATTAAGACAAAGCGAATTTAGCATGTTTCCATTTGCGGGTGTCATTCGAATTAGCGACGGTCTCGCATTAGTTGATCGGGCTGTTTTTTTTTCAGACCGAACCTGAGCACTGCACGTCTGACTGCTGTGACTCGGTCGCTGTCTACTGTCTAGTGGGAAGAAGGGGTTATCAATCATCATCATCATGGCCCATTGGCCCCAAATAACTTTTAAATATATTACAATTGGCGACGAGTCTCTTACGAAATTGGCAAGAGTTCCTCTCAATACATAAAGCTATATAACCTCTCCATTATCGGCAATAGTCGGTGGTGTGTGTTCCCCACACTCCTGCGCCTCCACCGCTGCGCTCAGGTTCACCGGGAAAACGCTGCACAGTGCTCATCCTGCAAGTTTCAGCGTCCTCTGGAAGGTGGCCGATCTGCAAGCTCACAACGCGGGGCAGAGACGCGGATGCAAGCTGCTGTGAGCTTGATCGGCCACTTTTGGCACGCAACATCGTGTGATGAGGAAGGGTTAGCCACGGATGGCTTGACTCCGGGAGGTGAAAACGGGAAGAATTTACACACGGTCCGTGTCAATCTGTGTGTAACAAACAACCGGTTTGTTTTGTGGGCTAACGGACGTTAAGCGGCACGGGAAAGTGTAAAGTTGGAGGACGATATGGACCTAGAACGTCATAATCTATTCGCATTTATTGTCTGACCCGTTTTCATTCACAAATGCGTATTTCGTTTATAGATTAAGCCTCAAAATCCACCTCCTCCAAGCGGATCATTTTTTTTGCGGATAATGAAAGTTTATTCGCATTTTGAAGTGTTTCCATAAAAACATTTTGCGAATAAGCCATTAATGCGCAAAAAGTGGCTTTATGGAAACGCCACTAGTGTCTTGAAAAGCCAGACAGCATTATGTTGCCCTGGTACGCTCCAGGGCGTACCAGGGCAACGCTACCCCTATGCTTTAGTGCACAATTTTATCCCTTTGCCTTGAAATACATTTCCACAACAATTACTTTATGAACGGGAGTAGTAGGGGAAAAAAGGCATTGCTGTGTTTTGATCAATGTTGTAATTTTAGATGAAATACATTATTGGTTCATTCATATGGTGATAGTTTGGTTCTGAACTGGACCTCCCAAAAAGACTTAGAGTATGTCACCTAACTCCCATTCAGAATTACCTAATTTGTCTTTTTCAGGGGAGGGGGGCTAAAGAAATCTGATTTGCAATAAAACTGTACAAGCTATCTCCACACAACCACTGGTTATTGTTTAGTGGCATCTTAGGCAATGCAGTAACATCTTAATTGACATAAATGTATGTTTTTCTTGTAAATGAGAGAAAGTAAAGTCCCCACCACAAAAGTACAATTTCCACCTAAACTAAAGGTGTGTTTAAAGACTAATATTTCAGCATTTCTTTAGGTAAATTGCATTCTGACTCTTTGCTGATGTAGGGTAAACAACTGGTTCACATCTCAGCAGATTTTATGGAGATTTAAGAGTGAGCATTCTCAAGTTATAGGCATTTTGTCAGCTTTGACCTAGGCGGATTTGCCTTTTTCAGAGATTGGGGTAGGTCTAAAGAATAGCCAAAAAAAACACATTTCCGCCAAAAGTACAATTTCACAACAATCCATTTCATTAATGGGAGACCCTAAACGTAAGAAAAAACATGGTTGTTTTTTGGTTATACCTCGGGTAGGGGTATCTAAAAAAACTAAGGCCTTTTTTGAGGGCTTGCTGCAGGACTATATTGCTTTCACAACAAGGTGTTTCTGTTGCATCATGATTCATGCCAACACATGTCTTTTTTATAATTGATTTGGGGCTTTTATTCCTTTATATAGTCTAAAAGTCAGGTCTGAGCAAACATTTCATAAGGTTGATAGATTAATTTGGCCAGCGATGAATCAACTACTCACTGGTTGAGTGGTGACACATAGTGCTTTGGTGGTGTTCAAGAACTTCAATCAAGTCTATAATGTTTGTTTATATGGGTTGGTTGTTGACCGTGTGTGCATTCCTTAATTCCCATGGCTTGACTTGAAAACCTTATCATTTGGTACATACCCAAAAGTTGAGTGTTATTTATCCATGGAAATCTTTGCCTGTATAGAGAGAGAGAGAGGCTTAAAGTACACAGGTGAAATTATCACTTGTGTACTCAGACAGTATCTTGAAAAGCCAGACAGCATTATGTTGCCCTGGTACGCTCCAGAAAGACCACTTTCAACTTTTTCTGAATTTAGTGCACAATTTTTTCCTTTTGCCTTAAAATACATTTCCACAATTTACTTTATGAACGGGAGTAGTAGGGGAAAAAGGCATTGCTGTGTTTTGATCAATGTTGTAATTTTAGATGAAATACATTATTGGTTCATTCATATTGTGATAGTTTGGTTCTGTGGTACAGTACAGCCAACTGGACCTCCCAAAAAAGACTTACATATGTCACCTAACTCCCATTCAGAATTACCTAATTTGTCTTTTTCAGGGGAGGGGGTCTAAAGAAATCTGATTTGTAATAAAACTGTACAAGCTATCTCCACACAACCACTGGTTATTGTTTAGTGGCATCTTAGGCAATGCAGTAACATCTTATTTGACATAAATGTATGTTTTTCTTGTAAATGAGAGAATGTAAAGTCCCAACCACAAAAGTACAATTTCCGCCTAAACTAAAGGTGTGTTTAAAGACTAATATTTCAGCATTTCTTTAGGTAAATTGCATTCTGACTCTTTGCTGATGTAGGGTAAACAACTGGTTCACATCTCAGCAGATTTTATGGAGATTTAAGAGTGAGCATTCTCAAGTTATAGGCATTTTTGTCAGCTTTGACCTAGGCGGATTTGCCTTTTTCAGAGATTGGGGTAGGTCTAAAGAATAGCCAAAAAAAACACATTTCCGCCAAAAGTACAATTTCACAACAATCCATTTCATTAATGGGAGACCCTAAACGTAAGAAAAAACATGGTTGTTTTTTGGTTATACCTCGGGTAGGGGTATCTAAAAAAACTAAGGCCTTTTTTGAGGGCTTGCTGCAGGACTATATTGCTTTCACAACAAGGTGTTTCTGTTGCATCATGATTCATGCCAACACATGTCTTTTTTATAATTGATTTGGGGCTTTTATTCCTTTATATAGTCTAAAAGTCAGGTCTGAGCAAACATTTCATAAGGTTGATAGATTAATTTGGCCGGCGATGAATCAACTACTCACTGGTTGAGTGGTGACACATAGTGCGTCCATGCCCATGTTATGCAACTTTGGGAGAGTTGAAAAGGCTTTGGTGGTGTTCAAGAACTTCAATCAAGTCTATAATGTTTGTTTATATGGGTTGGTTGTTGACCGTGTGTGCATTCCTTAATTCCCATGGCTTGACTTGAAAACCTTATCATTTGGTACATACCCAAAAGTTGAGTGTTATTTATCCATGGAAATCTTTGCCTGTATAGAGAGAGAGAGAGAGGCTTAAAGTACACAGGTGAAATTATCACTTGTGTACTCAGACAGTATCTTGAAAAGCCAGACAGCATTATGTTGCCCTGGTACGCTCCAGAAAGACCACTTTCAACTTTTTCTGAATTTAGTGCACAATTTTTTCCTTTTGTTACTTTATGAACGGGAGTAGTAGGGGAAAAAGGCATTGCTGTGTTTTGATCAATGTTGTAATTTTAGATGAAATACATTATTGGTTCATTCATATTGTGATAGTTTGGTTCTGTGGTACAGTACAGCCAACTGGACCTCCCAAAAAAGACTTACATATGTCACCTAACTCCCATTCAGAATTACCTAATTTGTCTTTTTCAGGGGAGGGGGTCTAAAGAAATCTGATTTGTAATAAAACTGTACAAGCTATCTCCACACAACCACTGGTTATTGTTTAGTGGCATCTTAGGCAATGCAGTAACATCTTATTTGACATAAATGTATGTTTTTCTTGTAAATGAGAGAATGTAAAGTCCCAACCATAAAAGTACAATTTCCGCCTAAACTAAAGGTGTGTTTAAAGACTAATATTTCAGCATTTCTTTAGGTAAATTGCATTCTGACTCTTTGCTGATGTAGGGTAAACACCTGGTTGACATCTCAGCAGATTTTATGAAGATAAGAGTGAGGATTCTTGTGATGACCCATCTCATTGATGTCTAATGGACTTGCCTGCAGGGGTGTGTCTAGAAGACGAGACACACCTGGCACCTGGCTCGTTCACTAGAGTATTTAAGCAGGCTGGTCAGAGCCATTCTCCCTCTCTCTCCTACCCAGGGAACAATGGTGGTGTTTGGTTCTTTTTTAGTTTAGCTCTTGCTTTGTTCTGCCTTTGCACATACATTACATTATCACACATCCACACATGCACTACATTACTGATCTTACTGACTATTGCCAACATATTGCACAATTAAGTTTAAGTTATGTTTGATTTAGTTATAAATAAAGACATTTTGCATTTTTATCCTGTGTGTCGTCTCCCATATTTGTCATGATTTGAGTCAGGTCATGACAATTCTCAAGTTATAGGCATTTTTGTCAGCTTTGACCTAGGCGGATTTGCCTTTTTCAGAGATTGGGGTAGGTCTAAAGAATAGCCAAAAAAAACAAATTTCCGCCAAAAGTACAATTTCACAACAATCCATTTCATTAATGAGAGACCCTAAACATAAGAAAAAACATGGTTGTGTTTGGTTATACCTCGGGTAGGGGTATCTAAAAAAATAAGGCCTTTTTTGAGGGCTTGCTGCAGGACTAAACAGGTAGTTCCGATGAAGCAACCTGATTGGTTGGTTGAAATAGCTATCTACTCCTGCTGATAACAAGTATGCCATGAAACATATATTGGGCCCTATTATGATCCAGGTCTTATGCCTTATGCCTTAACTTCTTTGCCTTTTTTTACAATTTAGTGGCCAAGGCCACGAAGTGGCAAAAGGCCACTCATTGATATTGGACTTCATCATTATTATTCCGCCACTTTTTCTCTAGCGGCTAGACCGTGCAGTCGCTTTTTACGAAACTCGGCAGTATGGCAGAGGACTATGCCAAACGGCTAAAACGCGAAGCTCGCAACAATCGGCCAAAGGGTGGCGCTGTAGGAAGCCTTTGAAAAATGCCAACTTTGAACTGGTGTAGCTCATGCCCTGTTTCAGGTACAGCAATGAAACCTGTATACACTTATGCGTCTCCTCATGCCGAACAACTTTTACGCTCTGACTTTTGACCTTTGACCTTTACTTCTCCCACAATTTTGAATTATATGAAAAACAGTCAAAATCTATCTCCTCCTGGGATTTTCGCGTAACGTGCGCAAAACCTTTTTTTACATGAACTTTGGACCAACACGGTCATCGCACAGCGGCCGGATTTTCTTTAAAGCGAAACATTATTTTTTAATAATTCACTGTATAATGCAGTTTCATGCAAATTATTCTTCTGCCTCTAAATCATACATGCAAAGTGACACGTTCATGGCATTTGGCAAATATGTAAAGGGTTTGTCCAAATATCACTGAAAGCAATCTTACTCCAATTGGCCAAAGGGGGGCGCTATACGAAGCGTTTGAAAACTCAAACTTTAAAGGGGCATAAGTCATGCCTCGTTTCGTTTGAAGACATGCAACTTGCTTACACGCGTGCCTTGACTCAAGCGGAAGACATCTGTGTCTTTGTTAAGTAAGCTCCGCCCTTAGATTTTTGTAAAACACTTAAACCCGCTTTTATTCCGGAACTTTCGCGTCACGTGCACGGAACTTTTTTTACATGAACTTTGGACCAATATCTAAAGATCTTTCAGATCGGAATTTTTAAAAATTGAAACATGCTTTTTTAATAATTCTATCAACATTGCAAGTTTTATGCAAATTATTCTTCTGCTTCTAAAACAAACATTTAAAGTAATATTTTCTCACTGTGCAGAGCTGTGCATAGCTCACCTGGTAAGGCCTTTGTCTATCATTCCAGAAGTCCCCTGTTCAAGCCTTACCTCATGCATTTAAAATACATTTTACAACATTTTGCCGTGAAAACCCTGGTACTGCAACTGAACATGGCAACCCGACCAAACATGGCAACCTTCTTAAGCAAGGGTATAAATAGTGGTTGAGTTGAGGCCACTCCCCCCCTCTCAGATTGTTTGGAAGCCGCATGGTGCTGGTGGTTGCTGCTACTCACTGCTACATTATGCAGCAGCTGCAGGTCTGTACACTGTTCATTATTCCAACAACTATTCCAATTTCTAACTGTTTCATTCATTATACTTACCCATACTATAATTTGGCTTTCACATGTCCCAAAGTAAAGGAGTTTTGGGAGGAGGTTAGAAAGGAGTTACAACGGATACTACTTATTAACATTGAGCTAGACCCAAAACTCTTCTTATTAGGCCTCTACCCGATTGGCCATAAAATAATAAAAATTGCGAGATAACATTTCTGGACCTTGGGTTCCTACAAGCCAAAAGGGTTATCGCCCTTTCATGGAAAAAGACAGGGAAACCTAAAGCTTCATTTTACAAGGTCACGGTGAAGTTAATTTGAGCAACACAGCACTGTTTGTGTTTAGTGGACACACATACTGTAGTAACTGTACACATGCTGTTACCCAAACCACGCTTGCACACTCACATTAATAATTATGAGAATAAAAGTAGGCTATGTAATCATTATTAAAATTATAATCATTCATTATAGGCTCCACTAAATGGTCAGTCCATGAATGTAGGCCTATTTGCTAATGGAAAGGGGGGAAAATAGCTTTTTTACTATTCACTTTTGCTACCTCTTATATTAGATTTTATTCTCTGTATCACAATGCTTGTAAACCAGACAAGCATTGTGATCACCACCAATGGGGGTCCAGGGACTGCAGATGGAAATTAACCCACAGCGGGCTAAATCTGGCTCATTTACATTGAAGTGAAAACTGACATGTCCATTAATGAGCAAGGTCCCTGTCAAATAAACAGATCTTAACTCTTATACCCGAAAATATCCATTTTAGACTACTTTATACCCGAAAATACTCGCTCCGTGAGGAAGAGAGAAGAAAGTTACGGTTTGTCTGTCAGCTGCATAGAGGTCAGCTGTCAGAGCTTCATTTTACAAGGTCACGGTGAAGTTAATTTGAGCAACACAGCACTGTTTGTGTTTAGTGGACACACATACTGTAGTAACTGTACACATGCCGGCGAGATATCACCCAAATATGAGGGCCCCCATAGCTCTCTGGGAATAACTCGAACCCTGCTTTTAGATTTACCTCACCTGAACATACCTACCTGATCCACTCGATACACTGGCTGTGTATGATGGAGGAACAATGTGACTTGGTAAACTGACCATGTGCTTTAGGAATGTAATGCTTGTATGTTAGCTGCAACGTTGATTATTGAATTGATGTATTTTGAGTTTAATGCCAATGCCTAGTTGGGCAGATTAATGGAATTATTTTGTTTCAAGCCTGTAGTGCAGCAGATTATTTGAATTTGTTGTTTTTCTATTCATTTGGCCTTTTTCTTTGATCCAGGCCAGGTTTATTGCCTAGAACTGAATCTGAAAGATGGCGAGCCTGCAGAAAGACTGACACAATCCTGTCTGACCTATGGTTATGGGTAGGAAAAAGCAGCCGCAGTGACACTCATTCCTAGTTTGATTTGATTTTGAAATAATGACTTTGAGTTTCTTTATAAAGTAATGATGTTTGAGTGCATTCATTTATTCATTTATTGTTTCAAACCATGCAGGGGAAGCTCAGCCTCACACCTGAAGCCCATCTGACAATCAACTGACAATCAGTACCAGCTCCCAGATTGCTTCATTGAAGCCAAAGAAAGGCAGTGTAAGTGGGTTCATTATTCTGAACTGTGTGGAACGGGCAGATTGAACACCTCTTCTCTAACTTGTGGCTCAACTGGAATTATTCTGAAGCTCACCTCATTTCTCTCTCCCTCCCCCACCTAGGCTGGCTGGGTTCCAACACCCCCCAATTGGAATCCATAGTCTGCTCTGCCCACAGGACAGCAGCCCCATGTGAGCCCCTAAAGTTCCAAGTTTTGACCCCCAGCCGCCTTCCCCTCAACGCTTTTCAATAAAACAATTTAAGTTTAGTTAAGTCTGACTCTGCTAGCCACTTACAGAAAATAATGCTGCTATAATATTTTGCAATTGCAAATCCTTTGTGTAAATAAACTGAAATTCATACTATTGCATGACTATTTCTTTATCATGTTTCACAAGCATCTGGGTCTACAATGCCAGTGGTGTAAAACTAACTGAGTACATTTACTCAAATACTATCCTTAGTATAATTTTGAGGTATTTTATACTTCACTTGTATAGTCTTACTTCTAGGCTACTCCAGTAAATGCTCATGCGTTGCATTGCATTGTGAGCTTGTAGATCTGCTATTTTCAAAAAATTTCAAGTTGATGCCAATACCTTTGTACTTTTATTCAGTATTTATCTCTATATATTCATTGAGCGCAGGAAGTCATGACGTAGCTAGTTCAGGAGGGGCGAGCTAAGGGTTGACAGCGCGCCGGGGGGGCGGGGGCCAGCGGCCTCAGCCCCCCCCTTTACCCAGAGTACATTAGACCTAGCTGCACAGCTATAGTCAGTTGCTAAGCTCAACGCTGCAGGACACACACAGGTGCCACACCTGTTGCTGCTGGAAGCTGTGCTGCTGCCCATGCACCGCTCCGAGAGGGTGCCTAACTTGGCTGAGTATTTCTGGCTGTTCCTGCTATCTACTATTGCTTATTTCATGTTCTTAGCTGCCAAACTAACTTAGTTAAGAAGCTGTGTTCTGGCCAGGTTGTATGGGAAGGTTGAGGTTGTTATTCTGGTAATCACTGAATGCTAGAAGCTGTGTTCTTGGCCAAGTCGCATGGGTAGTTTTGAGATTGTTATTCGGGTAATCGCTGAATTCTAAAGTTTCAAGGTCCATATTGTCTTGCTAAAGTTGCTGGTGCCCCAGCTGAATTCTGTACTTCAGTCATGTTGCTAAAGCTAATCTAAAGGTGCTACGGGCTTGCTAACATGGCTAAATGTAAACTCAGGATCATAGAAAGTGGGCCGTGGCTACGGGCTAAATGCTAACTTATTTGTGCCCCGGTGGGCCTTTACTGGGCTACCATGAGTTAAGGTAATCTCAGTCGCTGGGTTTGTCGATGATAGCGACAGTGTTTTTGCGACTGCACGGGCCGTATCGGCTAGCATGGAGCAACAGGTTCAATGTATAGTCAGCCAAGAGCTAGCCGGTGGCTATTGCTAGCCGGCTACTCCGGTAAGGATGCTGTTAGCTGGTAAAACAACGTGCTAGTCAAGGCATAGAGCGGCGGCCCCTCGTGATAACGTGGCCCCGTAGCAAGTATGAAACACGCCAGGAGGATTCAGTTTGTAGGTTGTTGTAGGTATCGGCAGCATTCACCTAGCATCCGAGCTAGCCGAGTTCATGTCAAGCGGTGGTTTACGGCATGACGTCGTCAGCGCATACTAAACGCTGGGGATGGGATATGTAGTTCGCTAGCATGTCAAGCCAGCTGGATTCCGTGCTACAGTCTAATGTGGCAGTCGTTTGTTGCTAATGCTAATCTAAGGTGCTTATGGGTTTCGCTAACGTTGCTAAAGATTAGCGGCTGTCCAGGCTGGGTTCAAGGCAAGGATTATGGCATAAAGGTTGGGTTCGTTGTTGTGGTAAACACGGCCGAGGTCTACTTCTAACTACTGCTTCATCAAGGTAATGGTGCTCTTTCCAGCTGAGTTTGCATACTACAGATCGAGACGGGAGCAGTTGCGGCTCCTGGCTAACGTTAAAATAACTTCAGTGTGCTTGGCTTGCTTGCGACCGTTCGCTAAGGTTAACTCAGTTGCTTGTGCTTATCGGGAACAGTGGTGTATTTGTCGGGAACAGTGGCGTATTGGTGTATTTTGTCAGCCGTATCTGCTACTGTTGAGCAGCGTTCCTTCCTTGCAGTCAGCCAGGGGCTAGCTTTGCTTGTTGTAAGCCGGCTAGCTTTAACTAATGTAAGGATAGCTGCTAGTTGGTAAAACAGCTTGCTAGCCATGTTCTAGGCGCAAGTATGGCCCCGTATGAAAACGTTGCCTCTATAAACAGCTGCTGCTTATGAGGTGCTAGTTGCTATACTTAGCAGCTACTAAATGGTTCCTGTCGCTTGTATGTCTGCGTGGGCTCCTGGAAGGAGGAAAACCCGCAAGCTCATGGGTGCCACAGTTTACGTGCAAACAATGTTTTGCGTCCGCTAACGCTAGGCGTGCTGTCGGTCTTGACGTCACCAGTTGAACTCGCTAGTGCATGCAGGGAATCGTAGTCTTCTCTAAATGCACGGTAGCTCCAGCTAACTATTCTCTTCAGTTTCAGCATCCATCAGCTGCAGCTCATCAGCTTCAGATACTAAATTATTCGTATCATTACAGCTCCAGGCTAGAGCACTTCTGGTCCGTAAGGTTATAGTATTGGGTCACATAGCTCACTGTATGTTCTAGTAGTGTTTCCGTAGCTGCTGCACTCGGCTTCAGTGCTGGTTTACAGCTCACGCTCAAGCTGCTACATGACTGTTGTAACATCATGCGCATATCCAGGATTTCTCCTTATCCGTGGTGCCGCTATCTTGGAGGCTAAAATGGGCACATTATGGTGCTAGTGGCTTTTGCTGCCGCTGCTTCAGTCAGATACTAATGTCTCCTATAGTTTCAGCTATTGGTAGCTCCACTCAACCTGCGGCGGCGTGCTAGCATAATTGCTAATAATTACAGCTAAGGCTGATGCTTGGCTGCATCATGTTTTCTTTCAGCTCATGCTAAAGCTAATACTTGTTGGTTGCTAACATTCTGTTATTATTTCAGCAAGGTATTGTTTCTACTGCATGTCAAGCTGTTACCAGGGTGTTGAGTGTTTCTGCTAACATGTTGGCATTTCTGCTCCAGTATGGCAGCTCCAGGCTAAAGCGGCACAGGTTCCACTAATCGTGTTTTACTTTATAGCTTCTTGCTGCGGCTGCTACATGTCTAACTGCTAACATAATTTCTATCCTTTCAGCTCGTGCTGGAGCTGCTGCATAGCTGCTACTACAGCAGGTCGCCATAGCAGCATGGCGCTGCAGCTGCTGAGGTTTTCTGCTAACATATTTATCATTACAGCTCCAGGCCGGAGCTGCGGCATGCCCCCTGCCACGGCATCAGGTTAGCATTGCAGCTTTATGCTAAAGCGGCTACATGTTCCACTAAATCGCGTTTTTCTTTATAGCTTCGGGCCACGGCTGCTACATGTTGCTGCTAACATCTTGTTTGTCCTTTCAGCTTCTTGCTGGAGCTGCTGCATAGCGGTTGCTACAGCATGTCATCATGGCAGCGTCGCGCTGCAGCGGCTGAGTGTTTTCTGCTAACATGTTTATCTTTATAGTTTCGTCCACTACTGTATAATTCCATGAGACCAGTCAGGAGTCGGTTAGCACTGGAGAGGGCCAACTGCAGCTTCCGCTACCTCTGCCGCTACCATGAGCTGCCAGCCTGCCCGCCCGGCTGCCTGCCCGCGCCATATTCAGAAGACGGAAGTGGCCTACCGCCAGCCCGCCTGCCTGCCTTCCCGCCTGCCTGCCTTCCCACCTGCCTGTCGGCCCCCCGTCCGGCTGCCCGTCCACCTGCTACAGCATCAGTTAATGCTATTACTGCTGCTACCATGAGCATGAACCAGCGCGGCGTCGTGCTGGAAGCCGTGGTGCCGGCCCATCTTCCGGGGGCGCTGTCAGGCTGTGACCGTCGTCGCCACCGCCAGGTCGGAAGGGAACATGGGAAGCTGCAGTTTCAGCACCAGCGGTGGGAACTCCTTTCCCAGATGCGCTGAGGAGCCACACTCTAGCAGGTAAATAGCAACGCATTTGCTCGTTCGATTCCGTGAGCGTTCAGCCGCTCTCTAAGCTTGCTAATAATAGGCAATCATAGTTACATAGCAGCGACTTACTTGTACTGAATGTTGGGCTTTAGCCGCTCTCTAGGCTTGCATAGCTTGCCTTAAAAGGTCAAGTCGTGTATCTCGTGGAGATTCTTATTTGTGCAGCAGCAGACTCTGCAGCAGAGCGCTCTGTGGGCTGCGAAAATTTCTCGGTGATCCTAAAAGTCAGCGACCCTAGGCGTGGTTTCATTGTTATGGTCAGCTAAAGCTAAGATTGTATTTTCCGCAGCAAGCACATGCGGTCACCAAGGCCAGGCTTAAGATGTGACTAGCACATGGCCTCTGAAGACTGCAGCTCGCAGTCAAAATCGGGGAAGGTACACCAGTGTCAGTCGCAGAACTAACTCTCCCTTCTGTCCTTTCATGTCCATGCTGAACACCGGGCTGTCTGCCCGACGTCCTCGTCACACGAACCCCGGAGAGAGCTGCCAGATTTGCGGCCCGATCCTGCACGCCCAGCTATCAAGCACACACAACACAGGACTGACCGAAGCGTGATGGTTCCAAGCTGGAGTTGGACGCGCTTCAGTTAACGCTTCTGCTGCTGATGCTAATAGTGCTGCAGGCACTATTAGCAGGGTTGTTCCATAGGGTTTCACTATGCTGCTTCTGCTGCGTTTACCAGGGGCATGTGCCCCCGATAGGTTGCGTGCTCAATTGCTGCTGCTGCTGCGTTTAATCGGGGCACCCGCCCCTGATAGGTTGCATGTTTACGTGCTGCTCTGTTGCGCTTCACAGGTCTTTAATTAGTGTTATTTCTAAGAAACATCAGGTTCAGCAGGCCAGAGATTCTCCAAGCTCAGAGGCTCATGAGCAGCCAGGCGACGCTGGAGTGACCGAACCAGCGGTCGATTAAAGACTGATTGCGTCAAGCTGAGAGTAATCAGGGCGCTTCAGGCGGAGCCATGTATACTGTGGGAGGTTTTCTTCCCTAGCAAAGCAAGGTGGTCGGGGGTGGTAGAATATTAAAAAGGGCTGCATAAATCATGTATAAAAAATATAAAATGCATAAAAAAAAATAAAAAAAAATAAAAAAATAAAAAAAAATTAAATGTATATAAATTAACTCATTGAGTGCCAATCCCGAACTAGTTCGGCTTTATTAGCGTATCGTAGTGTGCCGATCCCGAACAAGTTCGGCTTTTAAAAAAAAAAAAAAAAAAAAAAAAAAAAAAATTTTTTTTTTTTTTGGAAAAAATTTTTTTTGAATTTTTTTTTTTTTTTTTTGGACCCCATCAAATCTGGTGAACATGATTTCAATCGCGATTTTGCATGTTCCACCCCCATACAACCCCATCTAACATACAGGGCAGCCATTTTTGTTTACATTACATGTAAAACATAATGGCGATTATCTCAAGAATGCCTGAACGGATTTCCAATCGGATTTTTTTGTTTGAAAGCTGTGAACAAACTGCACAAATCCACTCCAATGCAATCCAGGATTGCATTGGATTTTTTAGAGCTCATTCTTCTCTGTTTTTTTCCCATGCATGAGGTGTGCAAGGTTTAATCATGGCTAAGTTGACGAAAATAAGGCTTCTAAAATGCTTGGTAGCCAATAGCTAACTTCAAGCTAACTTCATCCTCTTCCTGTACATGCACAAAGGAAAGTGTCCTTTCCTTTGTAAAAAAAGTCATGGCTCCAGGGCTTGGGCATGCATTACCAGCATATCTCTATTATTCTCTGGTCACTGGGCGCCCTCTAGTGGTGATAGGCTGGCACTCAATGAGTTAATAAAGTATTCTGGGTGCTGGGCGCAATGTTTTTGTATGCTTAGATGGGTTAGTTTAGTTATATGCGCTTCTGGTCACAGCAGTGTCCAAGCTGTTAGGCCCGCGGAAACAAATCATCCTCACCGATGATTAGGAGCCTTATGGATTCTAAAGCATTGCGTGTTTTGGGGGGGGACCCGCGTGGGTCCTTTCTTTGGGGGTATCGGATCATGTGTCCACGGAGAGCTTAATTCACGATATAACGTTATATATATCGTGACCCGCGGTACACTGATCCGATGGTAGAATCCATATGCCACTCCTAGGTTCCGCTTGAAGTTTAGATAGTGCTGCATTTATCCATGCTTGCTGCTTATTTCATTATGCTATCTGCTGCTCATGTCATTAGTTGCTGCTGTATTTGCTGCTTATCTCTATGTGCTATATTGCTGCTTGTATGCTTCATTCTTGTCAATAAAGCCCATTCAACCTAATGGTCGTCCCTCCTGAAATTGAGCGCAGGAAGTCATGACGTAGCTAGTTCAGGAGGGGCGAGCTAAGGGTTGACAGCGCGCCGGGGGGGCGGGGGCCAGCGGCCTCAGCCCCCCCCTTTACCCAGAGTACATTAGACCTAGCTGCACAGCTATAGTCAGTTGCTAAGCTCAACGCTGCCCCACCGCCATCCCCAGCGTCCACCTCAATGGATTATGCTTATCCCCGCTGGGGGTATCGGATCATGTGTCCACGGAGAGCTTAATTCACGATATAACGTTATATATATCGTGACCCGCGGTACACTGATCCGATGGTAGAATCCATATGCCACTCCTAGGTTCCGCTTGAAGTTTAGATAGTGCTGCATTTATCCATGCTTGCTGCTTATTTCATTATGCTATCTGCTGCTCATGTCATTAGTTGCTGCTGTATTTGCTGCTTATCTCTATGTGCTATATTGCTGCTTGTATGCTTCATTCTTGTCAATAAAGCCCATTCAACCTAATGGTCGTCCCTCCTGAAATGTTATTCCTGGCACCGCCCCTGTTATCCTGTTCATATCCTGAAAGAGGCGGAGGCTGAAAAAGCTGTCCTGAAAAACAGCAGTTGATTTCCTGTTGTCCTTGCATTAAAGTGTCAGTAGTTGGCGTTCTGGGCTCTGAATGTACCTAGGTTGCCATGTCTGCTTATAATAAGCAATTTGTGTCTCGTTAAGATTTTTATTTATCCAGCCCCCACCATGCAGTTTTGTACAGTGAAACCCAAAATTCAAAAATGGCAAAAATAAACTTTGCCAAAAATCTAAAAATAGAGAACTCGGGAACGGGAACAAAAGGCAAAACTCAAGAAAAAGGCAAAAATAACAAACACTGCACTAGGCTATGGGGCCCTTGCAACTCTCACTGAGATTTGTTCATCTCGCTCTGCTGAGCATAACAAGAGTTGCCCTGGTTTGCAGCCTCCCTTTAAAGGAGTGGATCCTACCACTAACCTGGAAACCAATTACCTTGAAATGGCTGATATAGCAGCTTAGAGTCTCTCTCTCTGAATACATTACCCTTTCAATAAATGTGAAAGTGTTTTACACTACATATTCAGGCTTGGAATTCATGTACAGAGCTGTTAGAAAAACTTTGCTCAATGTCTTTGTCTAACACCCCCCCTCCTCCACAGTATTGGCAACCTCCACCCCTATTTAAGTGGAGTGGTACAGCCCTGTTCTGTTTGACTTGCACTGTCACGACCTGGCCCGTAGGCAATGACAAATTGAGGAGGACACATGGTAGGGGTATAAATAATAATAATTTATTAACTAAAAGGGTTAACTCATATTTACAAGAGTATGAGGTGTGTAAGTCAGTAATCAGTAGTGTCAGCAATGCATGTATGTGTGGTAAGTATGATGTGGGGTGTTGTAAAGAGTATAAACTCAAAGGAACTGAACAAACAAAGGGTGCTGTCGTCTGGGGAGGGAGAGAGAGACTGGCTTTCCATTCAGTCTTTTATGGGGAGCCAGGGAGCACTGGCCAGGTGCTCCCAATGCACCTAATCATCAGGCTCCATTGGCCGACACCCATAGGCTCTGTGGAAGAAGCACAAATACAGGGATCCACCATACATAGGGCTACACAGGCCCTACAGGCCAGGCCAAGGGGCCGTGACATGCACATTCAACAGAGGAGTGCCAGTGACTGCAGATGATGTGTGTGTGCGTGCGTGCGTGCGTGCGTGCGTGTGTGCAATGTCTTTAAGCAGATTGCATATGTCTATAGGGCACGGGCTGCCCCGTGACAAAGTGGTTCCCAAATCTTACAGTCTTTTGCATACATGTTGTGTAGAGGCCAATTTGTGCTTTTACCTATAACCACCGATTAGTGTAAAACTTTGTATGCACACTTCCCAGAGGCCAAGGAAAAACCTGTGCCCTGCATTTTTCACATCTGCCATTTATAGCGCAACCAGAAGGCAGACTTACAGTATGTAAAACACATTCTTCGATATTACTCCTTCAGATTTTATCCGAAAATCACAAGAATCAGTACACAGTATCGCTACAGTGATGTAATCATGACGGATTTGTCCGATATCATATTCTATCTAATTGGCTAACATTGAATTCCAAGGTTTGCAGGATTGCTCCTTTTTGAACAAATTGTCTCAAACGCAGCCTGCTATGTGTGTGAGATTTTGCACACACATTCCCACTAGGCCAAGGAACAGATGCCACCCTTCTCACATTGGCCTGTTATAGAGTCACCAGTAGGCCAAAAAAAAAACACCTGACCTGTTCGGAAGAACACTGCTTCTAGTTTCTCTTTGATGTCTTCTTTGCTTTCCCTTGATGCTTTTGCCTTGGCCACTTTATCGCTGCTTGCAGCTATATTTTGTTTTTGTTTTTTTAAATAGTATTTAAAAATGTGTTTCAAAATAGTGAAAAAAAGGTAAAGAAGTTAAGGCATAAGACCTAAGACCTGGATCATAATAGGGCCCATTATGTCATATTGTTTGCCAAAAAGCAGTTGCAATGAACGTAAATCAACAGACTGTAACAATTTCAACAAACCCCAAAAAGTTCCAGATTTAAATATCAAAAAGAAAGAGAAAGAGAATGAATGAACATTATTGTTACATCACAGGTTTACAGCAGTGTTGCCATGTCAGCTTGTTATAAGCAACTGTGGGCTTGTTTTTTGCCTGTAAATATTGGTAGTTGCGGGTTGCAATCTTTTGGGGGTCTTGTTTCTAAAGTGTACGTAGTTCATTTTTGGGGCTTTCTTTCTTTGTTCAAACCAGTGGTTCTCAAACATTTTCATTTCAAGGACCCTCAAATGAATGTAATTGTCCACGTATCACCATCTGAACACATTTTGTGCCAGGGACGCCACCGGTATATATATCAGATTACTGTTGCTAAATATATTTCAAGTTTGTAATTTTTTACCCCAATATTGCGTCGCAGACTTATATTATAGGTGACTGAGTGTGACACAGGGACAGTCATTTCGGAAGCCACTACTTTAGACCACAGCTGAAATTACTTTCTTTTTTTTTCACTAAAATGTGATAAAGCCACAAAAGCATTTCACAAATATCAGGCTACATTTCACTTAAACGCCAGAGCTTAACTCTGCATGTAAATAAGACTTTTTTAAAATTAATGTGAGATCATGCAGGTCATTGCAGGTTAGAAATGTATTTAGAACTTGAATATCTCAAAAGTATTATTTCAGCATGGCATCATTCTATAATCCATCCATCTTCAAAACTATTGGGTCAATCTCCACAACCAATATATCATTTTGTAGCTATGATTCCCAGCTTTCAAATAAAATGAAAATGAAAAAAAAAAAAAAATTATAGACCTCTCCCGAAATCTGGCATCACTGGTTTACAGGTGTAAAGAAGTGGGTAAAATAAAGGTGAACACTCACACTTGAGAAGACTCCCAGCTCGGTCTTGAGCAGGTCATTGAGCTCCCCCTTGCTGAGCGTGTTTGGGTTGTCGTTCAGCGCCTTGTCAAGGGCTGCCCCCTTTGCTACGCGAGTCGGCCTCACCTTGCTCCAGTCAGGGTTGCCGTCCTTCTTGGCATACTTTTGGAACGTAGTGACCACGACTGCCATGGCTTTGGCCAGTGGGAGACCCCCTCCGGACATGGCTGAGGAGGACAGAGGACAGAGGGCAGACGTTAGAAGTCAAATTGGGGAGACAGATGGAGCATCACTGGTGGAGGCACGCCACACACGCACGCACGCACGCACGCACGCACGCACGCACGCACACACACACACACACACACACACACACACACACACACACACACACACACACACACACACACACACACACACACACACACACACACACACACACACACACACACACACACACACACAGGGCCGGAGTGGGACCCAAAATCTGAGAGGGAATCATATACACCCACCCAGGCCACATTTGCTCACCAGGCCACATTTGCTCGAGGGCGTGACGGTGTGCGCGAGCTATATTCCATATAGATTGACATTCACACGACGGCACTCTTAAACTGAGTCACACAATAACACTATTAAAATGACAGTCACACAACAACACTATTAAAATGACAGTCACACAACAACACTCTATTAAACAACCACCATGCCCCACACAGTCCTACATTCCAGTACTTTTCTGTTCTCTAATCATTCTCTATCCTCACAATAGTGTGTCCTTCTGTCCTAACAATGTCCATGAATGAATTGAATACCAAGGACCTCTGACGTAAACACGACTGTAAAAGGACTTATTTGGGGTGTTTTTAGAATGATAACATCCAGACTATCATACCTGAAGTGGCAGTCTCAAAGCTTTTCAGGCTGCCTGCAAGGCTGCAACCCATCTGTGGAGGAGGGTTGGCCAGACCAACCAAATATGTTGTGCAGTAAGATTAGCGATACATTCTCAAAAACGTATTCCATAGTACAATGTCTACAGGCTGGCGGGCTGGCAGAGTAGGCCTAGCCCAGCAGCATCTAGCCTATTAACCATCATGTAACAATTGTCATTAAAGTAGCAGCAGCACATGACATGATATATTTTATCTAGGCCTATTAACTAGCTTTTATGATTGTTTGGACTAAGTGGTGACACAACTACAAAGACCACATCACTGTAATATACATACTCTGTTATGTAAAGGTCTGTAATTCAAAATGTACTAGAGTCAGAGTGTACCTAAAGTATCAAAAGTAAAAGTACAAAATGTTTGAAAATAGCAGGCGCAGGCCAGGGGGCGGCACAGGCCAGGGGGATTCGTCCCCCCGTTCCCTACTGTCAATCCGGGCCTGCGACACACACACACACACACACACACACACACATAAAATAAAAGATTTAAAAATATGATAAAAGTTTAACGTTTCTTAAAGTTTACTCACTGCAGAGCTGGGCGGATGAGGACGAGGAGAGAAAGTGAAAAAGAGATTGGAGTGGAGTGGAGGAGTGGCGTTGTGGTGAGGAGGAGAGGACAGGCGCTCTTTTATATGGAGGTTCACACGCCCCTTCTCTCTTTCTCTCTCTTTCTCACAAGTATTAAAGATGCCTTGCCAGAAAACTAGACCTGGAAGAACTTGATCTCCAGAACTTGATCTCCACCTGTCCTCAAGTGTTCAAAGACTTTGTTTCAACTTTCTCATGGAAACCACAACTATTAACCCATTTAGGCCTAACCTATAGTTAGGCCCAAATCAGAAATTAGCCTACAAAAACAAATATGTTGATACATACTGTACATGTATGGTAATAGTCCTGCAGCAAGCCCTCAAAAAAGGCCTTATTTTTTGAGATACCCCTACCCGAGGTATAACCAAACACAACCATGTTTTTTCTTATGTTTAGGGTCTCTCATTAATGAAATGGATTGTTGTGAAATTGTACTTTTGGCGGAAATTTGTTTTTTTTGGCTATTCTTTAGACCTACCCCAATCTCTGAAAAAGGCAAATCAGCCTAGGTCAAAGCTGACAAAAATGCCTATAACTTGAGAATCCTCACTCTTATCTTCATAAAATCTGCTGAGATGTCAACCAGGTGTTTACCCTACATCAGCAAAGAGTCAGAATGCAATTTACCTAAAGAAATGCTGAAATATTAGTCTTTAAACACACCTTTAGTTTAGGCGGAAATTGTACTTTTGTGGTTGGGACTTTACATTCTCTCATTTACAAGAAAAACATACATTTATGTCAAATAAGATGTTACTGCATTGCCTAAGATGCCACTAAACAATAACCAGTGGTTGTGTGGAGATAGCTTGTACAGTTTTATTACAAATCAGATTTCTTTAGACCCCCTCCCCTGAAAAAGACAAATTAGGTAATTCTGAATGGGAGTTAGGTGACATATGTAAGTCTTTTTTGGGAGGTCCAGTTGGCTGTACTGTACCACAGAACCAAACTATCACAATATGAATGAACCAATAATGTATTTCATCTAAAATTACAACATTGATCAAAACACATCAATGCCTTTTTCCCCTACTACTCCCGTTCATAAAGTAATTGTTGTGGAAATGTATTTTAAGGCAAAAGGAAAAAATTGTGCACTAAATTCAGAAAAAGTTGAAAGTGGTCTTTCTGGAGCGTACCAGGCCAAGGCTGTCTGGCTTTTCAAGATACTGTCTGAGTACACTACAGCGCCGGAGGAGACAGAAACGCCGCTGTAGGCAAGCACCGTTGGAGCCGCCCCCCCCCCCCCGAATCCCCCCCCCCCCCCCGCGGCCAGCAGCCAGCAGCAGTCAGCAAGTTGACCACAGCAGCAAATAAAACAAATAATAATGGGCAGCTGCCAGCCAGGCTTACCTTTCAGAAATGAACACGGCTGGCATTACTGTAATGAGCCTCTGAAAATCCTCTTGTATAATCATCCTTGCGGGTTGCGGCTGCACTTGGTTTTGGGTAAATTAATTCCTCTAACTCTGTGTGCCCTTCTCTGGTCCTGCCTGGTAGTGTATTCTCTCCAGCGCTGCTGTCATTGTCAACAGTTTCTTGAGCAGAACATGACGGTGGACGCCGTGGACTCACAGCCTGATTATCTTTATAGTTAGTCTTTTTGACATGTTTGCTATTTATATTCATTCGCTATTACTACCTGTCAGTGGTTCCTCCTGTTTACTTCAGTTCAGACTTGGCGGGTGGGTGTGTGTTTACCAGGGCAGGGCTGCTGCTTGGCCATTACGTGGGCGCCTCTCCCTCCCCCGAGGCGGCTTCAGAGGCAGTGATTGGCAAATTTATTAGCTGCACGCAGGTTGGCCAACACTGCCACTGCCCGTTTTTCTTTTTTTTTTCTTTCTTCCCTCCCTCGCTCGCCCTCGCTCTCTCTCTCTCTCTCTCTCTCTCTCTCTCTCTCTCTCTCTCTCTCTCTCTCTCTTTTTTTTTTCCCCCGACGCATTTTCGCCGCCTTTATAAAGTGCCGCTCTAGGCAGCTGCCTAGTTCGCCTCTATATACGCGCCGGCCCTGAGTACACAAGTGATAATTTCACCTGTGTACTTTAAGCCTCTCTCTCTCTAAACAGGCAAAGATTTCCATGGATAAATAACACTCAACTTTTGGGTATGTACCAAATGATAAGGTTTTCAAGTCAAGCCATGGGAATTAATGCACACACGGTCAACAACCAACCCATATAAGCAAACATTATAGACTTGATTGAAGTTCTTGAACACCACCAAAGCCTTTTCAACTCTCCCAAAGTTGCATAACATGTGCATGGACGCACTATGTGTCACCACTCAACCAGTGAGTAGTAGGGCTGTCTTCGACTCAGGATTTATCAAGTCGATTCGAGTCGCGGGGGTTAATCCGACGCGTCGACGAATCGTTTGTGTAAAAAAAAAATAATAATAAATAAATAAAAAAAACTTGTGCTTTAATGACTGGAGAGGAGGCGCGACCGCGACGCATTGATAGAGTACCGGTACAACAGCTGCTGTAAACCACTATGATTGGTGGATTCTCTGCTTTGAAAACTGCCTGGTTGTAATGATTGTATGCCTCTCCAAGGCTAAAGGAACAGGGCTAAAGCGCTAGCATGCTAACGATTTAGCCCTGTTCCTTCAGGAGGAAAAACAACACCAAAGTAGGCTAAAGGTAACATAATCACTGCGTCGATGCAGAGCGGCACACGGCTGCATCACAATGCAAGCAAATTGTCATAATCTAAAACTTTTTAAGAAGTCCTCTACTCGAGTCCACCGCAGTCCTCTGCCTTAGACCACCACCAGAGCCACACTCAGCGACTCACAGCGAGTCAGCGGCAGTGAGTGAAAGTGAAAGTGCATCGCGCTGCTGCTTCTTGGTCAGCTTTAACAAGTAGAATAACAACAAGTCGACGCATTTCCTCTAAAAAGGTTAACTTCAAAATAAGAGCACCTTGTTATATGATCAAGGCAACTTTCAAGTCACGTGAACTGGTTTTATTTTTAAGTCTAGTTTAGGGTGACCATATTTTCAGCCACTCAAACCGGGACGCAAAACACTGTTGCCTAAAACTGGGACCCTAAAAGCAATGCGCACGTTACCGCGCACGCGCGTGCCCATTCTCTAACGTTCATGCACGCGCGCACACGCACCACAGGGTTGCAAACAGGCAGTGAGTGATTGACAAACAGGCTCAGTGTTGAATTCAGACACGCAATGAATTTCTTCCTTTTTTCTGATTGGTTAGGTGAGCATGTTTTCACGAAAAGAACATGATAAATGTCTATGCAACCACTGAAAACAGCTACTATTATTTTAATTCTGGCGAAAACCGGGACAATTTTGTAGTGAATGTTGAAAACCGGGACATATTAGTGTTTTAGAGATATTTGTCGGGACACCGGGACACGTAGCTTGAAAACGGGACTGTCCCGGGTAAAACGGGACGTCTGGTCACCCTACCCTAGTCTAGTTGCAAGCAGTAGGAAGTATGGACTAAATAGGAAGAACATGACTGTCCAGCGCTCTCATACCGCACCGGTGTGATAAAAAATAATATATTTTTGACGGCTCGACTCAAACAATTGGCGTCGATTCCGGGGGCTTAAAACGACGCGTCGATTCATCGAATTTTTTAAGACACCCCTAGTGAGTAGTTGATTCATCGCTGGCCAAATTAATCTATCAACCTTATGAAATGTTTGCTCAGACCTGACTTTTAGACTATATAAAGGAATAAAAGCCCCAAATCAATTATAAAAAAGACATGTGTTGGCATGAATCATGATGCAACAGAAACACCTTGTTGTGAAAGCAATATAGTCCTGCAGCAAGCCCTCAAAGAAGGCCTTCGTTTTTTTAGATACCCCTACCCGAGGTATAACCAAAAAACAACCATGTTTTTTCTTACGTTTAGGGTCTCCCATTAATGAAATGGATTGTTGTGAAATTGTACTTTTGGCGGAAATGTGTTTTTTTGGCTATTCTTTAGACCTACCCCAATCTCTGAAAAAGGCAAATCCGCCTAGGTCAAAGCTGACAAAAATGCCTATAACTTGAGAATGCTCACTCTTAAATCTCCATAAAATCTGCTGAGATGTGAACCAGTTGTTTACCCTACATCAGCAAAGAGTCAGAATGCAATTTACCTAAAGAAATGCTGAAATATTAGTCTTTAAACACACCTTTAGTTTAGGTGGACATTGTACTTTTGTGGTGGGGACTTTACTTTCTCTCATTTACAAGAAAAACATACATTTATGTCAAATAAGATGTTACTGCATTGCCTAAGATGCCACTAAACAATAACCAGTGGTTGTGTGGAGATAGCTTGTACAGTTTTATTACAAATCAGATTTCTTTAGACCCCCTCCCCTGAAAAAGACAAATTAGGTAATTCTGAATGGGAGTTAGGTGACATATGTAAGTCTTTTTTGGGAGGTCCAGTTGGCTGTACTGTACCACAGAACCAAACTATCACAATATGAATGAACCAATAATGTATTTCATCTAAAATTACAACATTGATCAAAACACAGCAATGCCTTTTTCCCCTACTACTCCCGTTCATAAAGTAATTGTTGTGGAAATGTATTTTAAGGCAAAAGGAAAAAATTGTGCACTAAATTCATCAAGTTGAAAGTGGTCTTTCTGGAGCGTACCAGGGCAACATAATGCTGTCTGGCTTTTCAAGATACTGTCTGAGTACACAAGTGATAATTTCACCTGTGTACTTTAAGCCTCTCTCTCTCTCTATACAGGCAAAGATTTCCATGGATAAATAACACTCAACTTTTGGGTATGTACCAAATGATAAGGTTTTCAAGTCAAGCCATGGGAATAATGCACACACGGTCAACAACCAACCCATATAAACAAACATTATAGACTTGATTGAAGTTCTTGAACACCACCAAAGCCTTTTCAACTCTCCCAAAGTTGCATAACATGCGCATGGACGCACTATGTGTCACCACTCAACCAGTGAGTAGTTGATTCATCGCTGGCCAAATTAATCTATCAACCTTATGAAATGTTTGCTCAGACCTGACTTTTAGACTATATAAAGGAATAAAAGCCCCAAATCAATTATTAAAAAAAATCACACCTGTGTGAACTGAGCGGTGGAGGCCTGCGCACCTTGAGGTAAATGCAGGGGTTGAGGTATATGTAGTAGAAGTAAAACTATTGGAAATACTCAAGTACAAATATCTTAAAATGATCGAATCCACCTCTCTAAAGGGCTAGTGGGGTGTGTGTGTGTGTGTGTGTGTGTGTGTGTGTGTGTGTGTGTGTGTGCGTATGTGTGTGCGCATGCGTCTCTATTCTGGGCTTGTGTCGACCTCAATGACCCCTGACCGATTGACCCCTTGCTGTGTCATGCTGAGGTATGCTGTGGTGTGTGTGTGTGTGTGTGTGTGTGTGTGTGTGTGTGTGTGTGTGTCCTGCTCAACAGTGCCCCTCCTTTAACTTGTGTGTGTGTGTGTGTGTGGTCAGGAGAGGTATGGCAGGCTACAGACATACACGGCCAGCCAGCCAGCCAGCCACATCTTGAAAGCGAATTACAGGAGCGGCGAGACCACCGCTCAAAAAGACATGTGTTGGCATGAATCATGATGCAACAGAAACACCTTGTTGTGAAAGCAATATAGTCCTGCAGCAAGCCCTCAAAAAAGGCCTTAGTTTTTTTAGATACCCCTACCCGAGGTATAACCAAAAAACAACCATGTTTTTTCTTACGTTTAGGGTCTCCCATTAATGAAATGGATTGTTGTGAAATTGTACTTTTGGCGGAAATGTGTTTTTTTTGTGGCTATTCTTTAGACCTACCCCAATCTCTGAAAAAGGCAAATCCGCCTAGGTCAAAGCTGACAAAAATGCCTATAACTTGAGAATGCTCACTCTTAAATCTCCATAAAATCTGCTGAGATGTGAACCAGTTGTTTACCCTACATCAGCAAAGAGTCAGAATGCAATTTACCTAAAGAAATGCTGAAATATTAGTCTTTAAACACACCCTTAGTTTAGGTGGAAATTGTACTTTTGTGGTGGGGACTTTACTTTCTCTCATTTACAAGAAAAACATACATGCATTGCCTAAGATGCCACTAAACAACAACCAGTGGTTGTGTGGAGATAGCTTGTACAGTTTTATTGCAAATCAGATTTCTTTAGCCCCCCTCCCCTGAAAAAGACAAATTAGGTCATTCTGAATGGGAGTTAGGTGACATACTCCAAGTCTTTTTGGGAGGTCCAGTTCAGAACCAAACTATCACAATATGAATGAACCAATAATGTATTTCATCTAAAATTACAACATTGATCAAAACACAGCAATGCCTTTTTCCCCTACTACTCCCGTTCATAAAGTAATTGTTGTGGAAATGTATTTCAAGGCAAAAGGATAAAATTGTGCACTAAAGCGTAGGGGTAGCGTTGCCCTGGTACGCCCTGGAGCGTACCAGGGCAACATAATGCTGTCTGGCTTTTCAAGATACTGTCTGAGTACACAAGTGATAATTTCACCTGTGTACTTTAAGCCTCTCTCTCTCTCTATACAGGCAAAGATTTCCATGGATAAATAACACTCAACTTTTGGGTATGTACCAAATGATAAGGTTTTCAAGTCAAGCCATGGGAATTAAGGAATGCACACACGGTCAACAACCAACCCATATAAACAAACATTATAGACTTGATTGAAGTTCTTGAACACCACCAAAGCACTATGTGTCACCACTCAACCAGTGAGTAGTTGATTCATCGCTGGCCAAATTAATCTATCAACCTTATGAAATGTTTGCTCAGACCTGACTTTTAGACTATATAAAGGAATAAAAGCCCCAAATCAATTATAAAAATCAAACCTCGGTTCGAAGTGGAGCGGTGAATCTGAGCAGCTATACCGTGTGTGTGTGTGTGTGTGTGTGTGTGTGTGTGTGTGTGTGTGTGTGTGTGTGTGTGTGTGTGTGTGTGTGTGTGTGCGTGCGTGCGTGCGTGTGTGCCTGCACAACAGCGCCCCTCCTTGAGTGTGGCCACTCAAGGTATTGCCAGGCTACAGACATAGCCAGCCAGCCACCCACCCACCCACAGACATACCTGTCTATTGGGAGCGTTTCACCGCTCCAAAAAGACATGTGTTGGCATGAATCATGATGCAACAGAAACACCTTGTTGTGAAAGCAATATAGTCCTGCAGCAAGCCCTCAAAAAAGGCCTTAGTTTTTTTAGATACCCCTACCCGAGGTATAACCAAAAAACAACCATGTTTTTTCTTACGTTTAGGGTCTCCCATTAATGAAATGGATTGTTGTGAAATTGTACTTTTGGCGGAAATGTGTTTTTTTTTGCTATTCTTTAGACCTACCCCAATCTCTGAAAAAGGCAAATCCGCCTAGGTCAAAGCTGACAAAAATGCCTATAACTTGAGAATGCTCACTCTTAAATCTCCATAAAATCTGCTGAGATGTGAACCAGTTGTTTACCCTACATCAGCAAAGAGTCAGAATGCAATTTACCTAAAGAAATGCTGAAATATTAGTCTTTAAACACACCTTTAGTTTAGGTGGAAATTGTACTTTTGTGGTGGGGACTTTACTTTCTCTCATTTACAAGAAAAACATACATTTATGTCAATTAAGATGTTACTGCATTGCCTAAGATGCCACTAAACAACAACCAGTGGTTGTGTGGAGATAGCTTGTACAGTTTTATTGCAAATCAGATTTCTTTAGCCCCCCTCCCCTGAAAAAGACAAATTAGGTCATTCTGAATGGGAGTTAGGTGACATACTCTAAGTCTTTTTGGGAGGTCCAGTTCAGAACCAAACTATCACAATATGAATGAACCAATAATGTATTTCATCTAAAATTACAACATTGATCAAAACACAGCAATGCCTTTTTTCCCCTACTACTCCCGTTCATAAAGTAATTCTTGTGGAAATGTATTTCAAGGCAAAGGGATAAAATTGTGCACTAAAGCATAGGGGTAGCGTTGCCCTGGTACGCCCTGGAGCGTACCAGGGCAACATAATGCTGTCTGGCTTTTCAAGACACTAGTGGCGTTTCCATAAAGCCACTTTTTGCGCATTAATGGCTTATTCGCAAAATGTTTTTATGGAAACACTTCAAAATGTGAATAAACTTTCATTATCCGCAAAAAAAATGATCCGCTTGGAGGAGGTGGATTTTGAGGCTTAATCGTATAAACGAAATGCGCATTTGTGAATGAAAACAGGTCAGACAATAAATGCGAATAGATTATGACGTTCTAGGTCCATATCGTCCTCCAACTTTACACTTTCCCGTGCCGCTTAACGTCCGTTAGCCCACAAAACAAACCGGTTGTTTGTTACACACAGAGTGACACGGACCGTGTGTAAATTCTTCCCGTCTTCACCTCCCGGAGTCAAGCCATCCGTGGCTAACCCTTCCTCATCACACAGTGTTGCGTGCCAAAAGTGGCCGGTCAGATCGGCCACCTTCCAGAGGACGCTGAAACTTGCAGGATGAGCACTGTGCAGCGTTTTCCCGGTGAACCTGAGTGCAACGGTGGAGGCGCAGGAGTGTGGGGAACACACACCACCGACTATTGCCGATAATGGAGAGGTTATATAGCTTTATGTATTGAGAGGAACTCTTGCCAATTTCGTAAGAGACTCGTCGCCAATTGTAATATATTTAAAAGTTATTTGGGGCCAATGGGCCATGATGATGATGATTGATAACCCCTTCTTCCCACTAGACAGTAGACAGCGACCGAGTCACAGCAGTCAGACGTGCAGTGCTCAGGTTCGGTCTGAAATAAATCAGCCCGATCAACTCATGCGAGACCGTCGCTAATTCGAATGACACCCGCAAATGGAAACATGCTAAATTCGCTTTGTCTTAATGCGTATTTCTGATAATTCGCTTCCCTAATTCGAATAAGTTTATGGAAACATGGCTACTGTCTGAGTACACAAGTGATAATTTCACCTGTGTACTTTAGCCTCTCTCTCTATATATAGGCGAAGATTTCCATGGATAAATAACACTCAACTTTTGGATATGTACCAAATTATAAGGTTTTCAAGTCAAGTCCTTATCATTTGACATTCACTAACACTAAAATAAATATATCAATTATCAAGTGTTTTTAGAGGTATGGAATCCATATAGAAAGACAATATGGATACATGGCACATGGTGCAGTTATATAGCGCTGTGCATGTTTGTGCATGTGTGTGCGCGGCTGCGCGCGTGCCTGCGGGCACACACACTCGCTCGCTCACTCACTACCCTATGTAGCTCTGTAATCCCCCACATTGTCATCCATGAAGTTGTGAGGGTGGACAGGAAGGGTGATAATATAGCTCCTTGGGGAGCACCAGTGTTGGTGACATAGTCTGCAACCAAGCCTAGATCCACTTGCACTGACAGCTTCAGGGCCATCTGTGTATACTGTATGGTATTGAAGATGCTTATGAAGTCAAAGAACATGACTCTCACAGTGCTACCAGGAGCAGAATCTCAAAGAACTTCTTGACGTGTAATGTCAAAACAATTAACTGGCATTTAGTCACTGAATGCACTGGGTGTCCCTTCTTAAACACCAGGACATTTTACTTTACTCAACCTCAGGAAGAAGTTGAATATGCTGGAATGCCGCTGCAAACTGCCCAGAGCACACCTTGAGCACCCAAGGGTTGCTGTTGTCTGGACCCCTGGCCTTGTTAATGTTGATCCTGTTAAGGGTCCATATCTGAGGTATAGGGATCTGAGGATCTTAAGGTTGCTGGTTCACCAATCACTAATCTGCGTTAAAGTGTCATTGGGAGAACCAGTCTCACAAATCTGTCTGCAGTGATATTGATATTGGGGTATGTCTAAAGAAATCTGATTTGCAATAAAACTGCTGTGCAAGTTATCTCCACACAAACACTTACACTACACTCTTAAAAGAGATGGGTCAAAAACAACACAAGTTGGTTTATTTAGGTAAAACGCGCAACGCTGTTTTGGACCATGCAGCCCAACATGGGTTATTGCAGACCAGCAGGGTTGGGTTAAGGCTGTGACCCTGCATGTTGGGTTGGGATTGTACAACCAAGTAATGGGTTAAAAGTGACTTTGCTGTTGGGTTAACGTGTTACTGCTGATGGGTTGGGATCTTACACCCAAAAATGGTTTAAAAGTGACCTTGTTATTGGGTTGGGATCCTACGCCCAACCACTTTAAATCTATTCATTTTTTTTACATCACTTACTTCAATGATCTTTTTCATGCTTAATCTACTCAAGGAAGAATGCATGCTGAGTAAATTTTGCGTTTAGTCGTGACAATTTTGAACACAACAGACTATGAGGTGCTTCACATCAAATGAATAGCACCCCTGTTTGTATGTGTCAGTCTGGACCATCTTAGTCATGGTTTCTGTTTCTGTAAGCAACTATGTTTTGTTTTTTTTAGGGATTATGACTGGGCTACATCCACTGCGATCATCTACAATACAATGTTGTTTTCTCTATCGAAAACCATAAAATAATAGAAAAGTTTATAAAAAATATCTGTATGGGAGCACAGTTGCATGCTGGGTAACTGCCCGCCCACTTAGTTTAACCCAATAGTGGTGCAATTCACAAACCAATGCAGTGAACCATGTGTTGGGTAAACTCGAACCATAACTCAAAATTGGTTCAATGCACTAACTCATGCATTGGGTAAACTCGAATTCAAAAGCCTATACCAACACTTGGGTTATGAACTCAATGCATTTTATCTGATGATGTGGGCAGGCCATCCATAGCCCAACAGATGGTTTACTAATTTTAAGTATTTTTAATCCAATGTTTGGTCAAACTGACCCAACCCAACAGTGTCAACCCAGCAAAAAGATTGAACATTTGACCCAACAATTTTAAGAGTGTAGTTATTGTTTAGTAGCAACTTAGGAAATGCAGTAACATCTTATTTGACGTAAATTTGTGTTTCTTGTAAATGAGAGAAAGTAAAGTAGTTCTCACCACAAAAGTACAATTTACGCCTAAACTAAAAGTGTGTTTAAAGGATAATATTCTGACTCTTTGCTGATGTAGGGTAGACACCTGGTTCACATCTCAGCAGATTTTATGAAGATAAGAGTGAGCATTCTCAAGTTATAGGCATTTTTGTCAGCTTTGACCTAGGCGGATTTGCCTTTTTCAGAGGTTGGGGTAGGTCTAAAAAATATCCAAAAAAACTAATTTCTCCCAAAAATAAAATTTCACAACAATCCATTTCATTAATGGGAGACCCTAAACATAAGAAAAAACATATGTTTTCCCCTCCGTCCGTCCGTCCGTCCGTCCGTCCGTGCGTCCTCGCAGTTTGTGAGCAGCTAATCTCCGGCGCCGTTGGCCCGGTCGCTGCCAAAATTAGCACACACACTCCCTGGATGCCAATTCAGAACCTCTGCCCCACATTTTTCAAATCAGCCTCATGGTGGCGCTATAACAGGCCGATTTGTGTGGCCTGGTTGTTACCAGCTAATCTCCGGCGCCGTTGGCCCGATCGCTGCCAAACTGAGCACACACACTCCCTGGATGCCAAATCAGAACCTCTGCCCCACATTTTTCAAATCAGCCTCATGGTGGCGCTATAACAGGCCGATTTGTGTGGCCTGTGCTCGGAAGAGCACTGCTTCTAGTTCCCATTGATATCAGGTTGATATCTGGGTCATAACATTGTTATATAATGATAATCAATGTCAGACCTAACAGATCTAATAATTCTTCTAATGACTGTCCTCGTCTCCTCTCAGGAACATCATCCACGGCAGTGACACAGCGGAGAACGCCAAGATGGAGGTCGGTCTGTGGTTCAAGCCCGAGGAGTTTGTCACCTACCAGCTCCCCGCCCACGCCTTCATCTACGAGTAAATTAAAACTGAACCAAGCAACAGCCACCAACTCAACTGGACCATTTTTTATACTCTTCATCTCTCATGTCTTCCGATCCTTCCATTTTGTTCTCCTCTGTGCACTTTTCAATCCAAACCACCTGTCAATAAAGTTCCTACAGTGAGAGAGTACCATGCTTGTCTCTGTGACTTCCCACTGAGGCTTGGGTAATGTGGAATAACTGTTGTGTTTCTTGTCCATTGTTATGGATTTATTTTCGCTGCCATTCAGAATGACTTGAGAGAGAATACATGTAGTTGTCACCTCCTAGATCAGTGGTTCTCAAACTTTTTGGGCTTCAGTACCCCCTTTTCCTGATTGCTGAATCCAAGTACCCCCTTTAATCCAGTGACCCATACAAGTCTGTAACTCTGACAGTGTACAAATGGAACCAAATGAACCCTAACGGGTTCATTTGGTTCCATTTGTACACTGTCAGAGTTAAGGGGATACCTTGAAATTTGGTAGTTTGAGAAACACTGCTCTAATCAACAACATTTTGACAAGAAAATACTGACATCAAAAGTCTAGTTTTTATGACAATATGTTGAAAATAAAAGTAAGTAGCTTGTTTCCTATTCATTAACAGTAAATGTTTTACTTAATTTGGTTTAAAGCTATGTACACAGAGCAGCATGTTCACATACATTTGTCAGTGTTTTATCATTAAACATAACAGTAAAATAAATGTTTCCATTTCAATGTTCTCTCAAGTACCCCCTGTAGTACCTCTGCGCACCCCTAGGGGTACACGTACCCCCATTTGAGAAACACTGTCCTAGATTGATGGACATGCTGGCTCTTACGCAAAAAAAGGAGCAGCTTTGGAGGAAACGGTACAGTCTGTTCATGGTAGAGTTTACCATCTAGTCCTGCTACGCTGTAGCCTTCAATACAGCTCTGGAGACAAGAGCAGGACAACTTTGGTAGGGTCTGAAACAGTGATCTTCGGAACAGGGACGTGCTGGGCCCCTGATTCAGCCCGGGAAAAAGAGTTGGAGAGGCCCTCATTGTGCGCTATAGAGAGAGATCTCTCTCTATAGCGCTGCTGCTACTCAAAGATTTGTGACAAACCAGTGGGCCAATTACATGAGTCATATTTCGTCATTGTCGGGTGGAAACCATGTAGGTCCAAAACCGTTTGTTTTGTATTTATCATTTTAAAAACTATTTAAACTAGTGAAAACAGCCGATCTACAAGCACACAACGCCTCGCACCGCGAGGCGTTGTGTTGCTTGTAGATCTGCTGTTTTCACTACTTTGGTGCGATAGCCTTGTATAATGAAGCAGGGTTTGCTTTGCGAAAAAAATTACAAATTTGAAACTTGGAGATACAAGGTTTCTGCTCGACATTTTTTTTTCCTAATGGCCGGCCTGGACCGGCCAGGAATGAACCGGCCGTTCGGGAGTTGTCCCGCTTTTCCCAATGGCCAGCACGTCCCTGCTTCGGAACACATAGCGAACATCATTGAGCCACAGTTGTTTGGAGGCCAATCTTAGCCAATCAGGATGGAATATTTAATATGGGACAGATCCGTCTTGATCATATGACTGTAGAGATACTGTGTACTGATTTGTGTTAATTTTGGGTAAAATCTGAAGAAGTAATACCCAAAAATGTGTGTCTTACATAAGTCGGCCTCCTGGTGGCGCTATAAAAGGCTGATGTGAAAAATGCAAGGAAAGGGTTTTTCCTTGGCCTCTAGGGAGCGTGCTTCCAAAGTTTGAAACTGATCGGTGGAGTTATAGGTAAAACCACGAATTGGCCTGTTATATAGCGCCAATTTTAACACCTAATCAGTAAAAAACGTTATATATAAACTACAAATGCATTATTACATGTAATATATCAAATAATGTAGTATATAAGGATATCCCTTTGAGTCAATGAATAAGATATTGGACTTTCACGTGGGAGACCCGGGTTTGAAGCCTGGGCAACAATGTGACATGCAGTCAGGCTTCCCAATCAACGCAATTTGCTTATTTTACTAGTTAAAAGCAGCATTTTAAAAATAACCTACGTTATTTTTTCTAGATTGATATTTCTAAGCAATTGATGTATTGATGTTGATGTATTGATGTTGATGTATTGATGTATGTATTACCTTGCTTATTGTATTGATGTTTTACCTTGGCTTGCTTATTGTAAGTCTCTCTGGAATAAGAGCATCTGCTAAATGCCTAAATTGTAAATAAATACCCTTTGTAGTTTTCATTCTTTTCTTCAGAATCAAAGGTTTTATGGTCATTATTCACTTAAATGTAATGTAAATAAAATAATATCTAATCACACAGATTTGCCGGCCCCCGTGTAGTATCGTGTAGTAACTCAGGACCCTCGGGTCTGTTCTGTTGAACCCATGTTCAATACCTCTGATATCACAGACGAAGGTACAAGGAACAGCAACGCAGACAATCGTATCAACAACGTTTATTCGTCTTTGGAAATGACATGCCTATTCATTTATTCATTCGTTGTCTCAAGGAACCCTCCCTGTAGAGCCATGCACGCCTGCGCTGTGAAGTAAATGTACTCCTTGAAGTCGATGGTGCCATCCTCGTCGTCGTCCATTTCTTGGAAGATTTCTTCAAACTCATCCTCATCAAAGCACTAGAGAGAGAGAGAGAGAGAGAGAGAGAGAGAGAGAGAGAGAGAGAGAGAGAGCGAGGGGGGAGAGAGAGAGGGTATAAGTTAGTTTATACAACAGGTACAGTAGTTCCGACAAAGCAACCTGATTGGTTGAAATAGCTATCTACCGGTGCTGATAACAAGTAGGCTACGTCATATATTATGTCATATTGTTTGCCAAAAAGCAGTTGCAATGAACGTAAATCAACGGACAGTAAACAAACCTCGAAAAGATTTAAATACATAAAACAAGAGAGAGAAGAAAGAGAAAGAATGAACATTATTGTCACATCACAGGTTTACAGCAGTGTTGCCATGTCAGCTTGTTATAAATGACTTTGGGCTTGTTTTTTTGCCTGTAAATATTGGTAGTTAGTACTAGTTGCGGGTTGCAGTCTTTTTGGGGGCTTGTTTCTAAAGTGTACGTAGTTAATTTTTGGGGCTTTCTTTATGAATGTTGTTTAAATCAGTGGTTCTCAAACATTTTCATTTCAAGGACCCCCGAATGAATGTTATTGTCCGCGTATCACCCAGTGTTGTAGTGCTAAATTTGGAAGTGTGGGGGGGGGAGGGCGCTACACGCACACACATGCACATGCGTCAATGCGCGTGCGTGCAACGTTTTTGGTGGGGTTGTGTGTCTAATTGTAAGATAGGCTCAAAGTAAATGACAAGGGTGCAATGATATTCAATAATCATTTTGTAGAAAACAACATCAAGCTTAAGAAATTAAACAATGTAGGAGTGATGTTATTATTAGGTTCATCAAACTGAAGCCACGCTCGCATTCTGCCGAGCTCCATGGGATGAGCATACTGTATTACAGTTGACTAGTGCGCGTGGAACGCCTCTTCTTCTACATTCTGTCTTAAAACCATTAACTGTAGCTGCGCATTGACATCACAAGTTCACGACCAATAAAAAGATTAGCTCTTGAAGTAATATTATGCTGACTATCAAAACATCCACCGGCTGTCAGTCTCTCCGTCACGTCACGTCACGTCATGTCACGTCACGTCACGTCACGTCACGTCACGTCACGTCACGTCACGTCACGTCACGTCACGTCACGTCGCACTTTTCCCCTACTCATATCTCCACCAGCGTTGCCCCTATCCATGCCAAACTTTGCTCACACATTCCTTGGCAGCCAGACCACAACCTCCACCCCTCATTTATTTATTTTTCCCTTCTTTGGGCACTGCTTTTTTGGACATTTGCCCTATGATCAATGCCAAAAATGTTTTGGGGGGTGAGAGAAGTGTGAGAACGCGGTTACCCCACGTCCGTCCGTCCGTCCGTCCGTCCGTCCGTCCGTCCGTCCGTCCGTCCCGGTATCACCATCTGAACAATTTTTTGCCAGGGACGCCGCCGGTATACCAGATTACTGTTGTTAAATATATTTCAAGTTTGTCACTTTTCACCCCAATACCTTTGTGCAAATATCTAATCTACAAGCTGACAATGCGTCGCAGACGTATATTATAGGCTTTGGGCTTGTTTTCAAAGACCTCTCCCGAAATCTGGCATCACTGATTTACAGGTGTAAAGAAGTGGATCAAATAAAGGTGAACACTCACGTTTCCGAAGTCTGATCCTATCTCGGTCTTGAACAGGTGAAGGAGCTCCCCCTTGCTGAGTGTGTTGGGGTTGTCGTGCAGCATCAGGTCAAAGAGCTTCCCCCGACTTACTGCTTCCCCCCGCTTCACCTCAGGGTTGTTCTTGGCGTACTTATGGAACGTCTTGACTATGAGGATCATGGCGGCGGCCAGTGCAGGAATATCTCCGGATGTGGCATTACGGCGGGCCTATTGTATAGAATTGTGTTAGAGAAGGGAAAGAAATTAACAGACAGAGCTTGAATATAGCTGCGTTTCTTGCTCCTCCGGCGCTGCAAACGTTATCTTCTCATTCAACTGGATTCTAGCGATCAACAGACTAACTAGATTATATTATTTTACAGCTTTTTTTCTTTTCTTTTTTTTTTAAATTTATACCACGATGCCTTGTTGTGTATATGTTAGTAAGTTTGGGTAACTCAGTGAGATTTGGGTAAGAGCGCTCGTTTTGTAGTTCACCACACACCCCTAACACCACCTGGATCAATTCACTTTGATTGTCTCTTATCAGCACACCTGTGTAATTCTGCGTAGTCACCATGAGATGGCGACATTCACTTGTGCAGTCGCTGACGTCACTCGTCTGCGACCACTCTTTCGTTGTTTATCTACTAGCCCAGCTCGGCTGCGTTTAGCCATTAGCTTACTATGCCTAACTCTAACCCTAACCCTAACCTTAACCTCTGTAAAACTATGCCTAACCCTAACCCTAACCTCCGTGGGGTGAGGCGTTATCATTCCTGCCGACGCTACGTTGTCGTTGTTGTTGTTGTGGATCAAAGCGACCGCTTGTTCCGCCCGTGCTGCACGACGAGCGCTCCTGTTCTCAATTTCACTGAAACTAAAAAAAAAAAAATAGCTTCAGGTTTGGACGCAGCTATAGGACCCTCACAGGAGTCCCGGACCCCTGATATCACAGACAAAGGTACAAAGAACAGTAACGCAGACAATCATATCAACAACGTTTATTCGTCTTATGCAATGACATAGGCTTGTACCTTATTTTTTATCTCCATTAATTCTTCCTGGGTCTTCATGCACAGATCCACTGTGAAGGCCATGAACTCCTGGAAGGAGATGGTACCGTCCTTGTCCTCGTCAATCTCATTGAATAATTTGGATACGTCACTGGACTATAGAGAGAGAGAGAGAGAGAGAGAGAGAGAGAGAGAGAGAGAGAGAGAGAGACAGAGACAGAGACAGAGACAGAGAGAGTGGGAGGGAGAGGGAGGGGGAGGGGGAGAGAGAGAGAGAAAGAGAGTGAGGGTATGGGGCTTTTAAGCCGTGACATCATTTTGTAGGCAGAGGAGAACTCTGCCCCCAGAGCATTTTCTGTCCCTCGCTATTTCAACAGATCCGAGACAAAAATAACGACTAAAGTATAATTCTAACACTTTCCTTTCAACAACAAAGAGAAGAAAAATGTGTAAATAGTAAAAATAGTAAAAAGATTCACGGAAACTGGGGGCAGAAATTCTCCTCTGCCTACAAAATGATGTCATACTTAACAGCCCCATAAGTTAGTTGCGACCGTCAGGGAGCAGTTTACTATGAAAACCTCCACCGGCCGTCCGTCCGTCCGTCCGTCCGTCCGTCACACGTCACACGTCACACCTTTGCCCTGCTCATATCTCCGCATCAGTATGACATCACACCACATGTGTACACAAACCTTTGTGTACGTTGCTGTGGCAACAGTCTGTTGTTGCTGGTCTGTTAGTGTACGTTAGCAACCACCTTAGCAACCATGGTTTTACCCTAGCAACCAACTGTTTACCCTAGCAACCAACTGTTTACCATAGCAACCATGTTTTTTTACCTTAGCAACCAACTGTTTACCATAGCAACCAGATACGCAGAGCAGGGATCTCCATATATGGGCATAAACAGGTGACATCACACTGATGTCAGATACTCAGAGCAGGGATTTCTCCATAATATATGGGCATAAAAGGGATTCTGTTAGGGATCTCCATATATGGGCATAAAAGGGATTCTGTTAGGGATCTCCATATATGGGCATACAAGGGATTCTGTTAGGGATCTCCATATATGGGCATAAAAGGGATTCTGTTAGGGATCTCCATATATGGGCATAAAAGGGATTCTGTTAGGGATCTCCATATATGGGCATAAAAGGGATTCTGTTAGGGATCTCCATATATGGGCATAAAAGGGATTCTGTTAGGGATCTCCATATATGGGCATAAAAGGGATTCTGTTAGGGATCTCCATATATGGGCATAAAAGGGATTCTGTTCGCTGTTAGTGATCTCCATATATGGGCATAAAAGGGATGCTGTTAGGGATCTCCATATATGGGCATAAAAGGGATTCTGTTAGGGATCTCCATATATGGGCATGAAAGGGATTCTGTTAGGGATCTCCATATATGGGCATAAAAGGGATTCTGTTAGGGATCTCCATATATGGGCATGAAAGGGATTCTGTTAGGGATCTCCATATATGGGCATAAAAGGGCTTGTATCCCAGATGATGCCCTGTTAGGAGATCCACACTAACAGAATCCATATATGGTCCTACCGACAGCTGCTATAAGCCAACCCTGGCGATAAGGTCTGAGTCGAAGAAATGCTTCTTTCCTGGCAAGAATTGCCCCTTTATACTGTAGGGCTCGTTTGTGTATTGTATGACATCACGCCACATCATCGGCTGAGGACTGTGTGATGTCATCATATCTCCATATATGGAGACATAAGTTGCTCATGCCCAAATATGGGCTGGTGAGGTCAGACTTAGTGTGATGCGTAGGTTATCTCCATATATGGAGATTCAACTTCAATGAGTAACCATGGCAAACTGTCAACTGCCCGTATGTCTTGATAATTGGTAAAACAAACTTTTGGCCTATTTGTGGAGATAAGCGACCAACGGTCGCTTATCTCCCGATTAGGGAGTCTTACTGGTTTATACAACAGGTAGTTCCGACGAAGCAACCTGATTGGTTGGTTGAAATAGCTATCTACTCCTGCTGATAACAAGTATGCCACGGAACATATATTATTATGTCATATTGTTTGCTAAAAAGCAGTTGCAATGAACGTAAATCAACAGACTGTAACAATTTCAACAAATCCCAAAAATTCCCAGATTTAAATATCAAAAACAAGATAGAGAAGAAAGAGAAAGAGAACGAATGAACATTATTGTCACATCACAGGTTTACAGCAGTGTTGCCATGTCAGCTTGTTATAAGCGACTGTGGGCTTGTTTTTTGCCTGTAAATATTGGTAGTTGAGGGTTGCAGTCTTTTGGGGGTCTTGTTTCTAAAGTGTACGTAGTTCATTTTGGGGGCCTTCTTTCTTTGTTCAAACCAGTGGTTCTCAAACATTTTCATTTCAAGGACCCCCAAATGAATGTAATTGTCCACGTATCACCATCTGAACACATTTTGTGCCAGGGACGCCGCCGGTATATATCAGATTACTGTTGTTAAATATATTTCAAGTTTGTATTTTTTTACCCCAATATTGCGTCGCAGACTTATATTATAGGTGACTGAGTGTGACACAGGGACAGTCATTTCGGAAGCCACTACTTTAGACCACAGCTGAAATTACTTTCTATTTTTTTTTTTCACTAAAATGTGATAAAGCCACAAAAGCATTTCACTTAAACGCCAGAGCTTAACTCTGCATGTAAATAAGACTTTTTTTAAATTAATGTGAGAGATCATGCAGGTCATTGCAGGTTAGAAATGTATTTAGAACTTGAATATCTCAAAAGTAGTATTTCAGCATGGCATCATTCTATAATCCATATCTTCAAAACTATTGGGTCAATCTCCACAACCAATATATCATTTTGTAGCTATGATTCCCAGCTTTCAAATACAATGAAAAAAAATGAAAATGAAAAAAAAAAAATAGACCTCTCATAGACCTCTCCCGAAATCTGGCATCACTGGTTTACAGGTGTAAAGAAGTGGGTAAAATAAAGGTGAACACTCACACTTGAGAAGACTCCCAGCTCGGTCTTGAGCAGGTCATTGAGCTCCCCCTTGCTGAGCGTGTTTGGGTTGTCGTTCAGCGCCTTGTCAAGGGCTGCCCCCTTTGCTACGCGAGTCGGCCTCACCTTGCTCCAGTCAGGGTTGCCGTCCTTCTTGGCATACTTTTGGAACGTAGTGACCACGACTGCCATGGCTTTGGCCAGTGGAAGACCCCCTCCGGACATGGCTGAGGAGGACAGAGGACAGAGGGCAGACGTTAGAAGTCAAATTGGGGAGACAGATGGAGCATCACTGGTGGAGGCACGCCACACACACACACACACACACACACACACACACACACACACACACACACACACACACACACACACACACACACACACACACACACACACATAAAATAAAAGATTTAAAAATATGATAAAAGTTTAAAGTTTCTTAAAGTTTACTCACTGCAGAGCTGGGCGGATGAGGACGAGGAGAGAAAGTGAAAGAGAGATTGGAGTGGAGTGGAGGAGTGGAGTTGTGGTGAGGAGGAGAGGACAGGCGCTCTTTTATATGGAGGTTCACACGCCCCTCCTCTCTTTCTCATGGGAACCACAACTATTAAAGATGCCTTGCCAGAAAACTAGACCTGGTAGAACTTGATCTCCAGAACTTGATCTCCACCTGTCCTCAAGTGTTCAAAGACTTTGTTTCAACTTTCTCATGGAAACCACAACTATTAAAGATGCCTTGCCAGAAAACTAGCCCTGGTAGAACCTGTCCTGACCTCAAGTAACACTGTCCTCAGCTAGCTTCTTTCAGAACCTCTCCCTCCGCTATGCAGCTCCGAGATGAGGTTCCTCCCAGTCGTCAACCAGAATCGGGCGGCTGGGTTCTTCCACCCAACTACCCAACACTCGAACACTTCTTACCTTTTGTGAACATTCTATCCAAAAAGTGAAGGTTCTATGCTGCTCTCTCATCTGTTTTCTTCTCAAGCGTGGAAGGAAATCTAAGCAAGGGGTTGAAATAAAGAGTTTATATCGCTCATTTTGTCAGCCGGTTCTGTGTTTTCCCCATAGACTGTAGCACAGGAGCCCGAAAGTTAGCCTTTCTCATCAACATCCTTAAAGGGATATGTCATGTTCAAATAAAATGAACAATAACAAAAATAAAAATATATATACTAGTAAGACACCTGAGGGTGACTTGCGACCTCAGGGTGACATGCGACCTCGCCCTTGGCCATCTGGCCATTCATGATAGTTATGTACGCATGCACGCACGCACAATTTGAAAAGGGCAGCAGGGTCATGTCATATGGCATTGTATTTATATTTTAATAATCTTCCTTGTAGCATGAAACTAGCGTGATGTATCAGGACACAACATCTAGGTGTGACACTGCATTCCTTCAAATCCTGCCATGCTCTTAATGATCTAATCACTCATTATGTACGGCATCTCTTTTGTCTGTCAGGTTTATACCTGCACGCACGTCGCACACCTTACTTCATACCTACTTATGGAATCACAGCAATGTTCAAAGACTTTGTTTCTCACGGAAACCACAACTATTAAAGATACCTTAATGCCAGAAAACTAGACCTGGTAAAACTTGATCCCCTCCTTCCTTAAGTAACACGTCCTCAGCCGGTATGTTTGATGACAGTTCATGTGGGGATTTCCATAATATTCAATTATTGTATCATCTATCTGTCTTGACTGTCAGGTTTAGCACACCTTACAATACACCTGCACTTGGAATCACAACAATGTCCAAAGCCTTTGTCATCAACATCCTTAAAGGCATATTGCATTTTCAAATAAAATAAACAATAATAAAAAATAACTGCAGTTGTCTTTGCAAAAGGTTGAGATGTACAGACTGCTCCAAACTCCAAAACAAACCAAGGGTCCTATTTATCCATTCTAAACCCTAAAACCCTACATTTATTTGCCTTTTTTTTTTTTTTACTATTTTGAAAAAATATTTTTTAAATATTTCAAATAGCTGATCTACAAGGTCAGTGGTTCTCAACCTGTGGGTCGGGACCCCCAGGGGGGTCCCCAAATTATTTTGGGGGGGTCCCCAGTGTGTAACATTGTTTTCTCACTCAACAGTAAACAAACCTACATAGTTTAAGTGTATAGAGGGTATCTGCACATTTCTAACGTGACAATTTAAGGACTCTTTAATACCTCTAAAGTGACAAATTAAACATTGGCCAAATTGTCGAATATTAGAGGCAGCAATTGTGTAAATAGCCGATCTACATAACATGCTCTCAACACCTCATGGAACCGTGTCATACAAAATGTAACGCCTCAACTCTTAGTGCTCGTCAGGGTGGATGGGTCCCCAGTTAAAATATGATTATTTTGTGGGTCGCGGCCTGAAAAGATAGATTTTTTTGAATGTTAAAAAGTAAAATAAATAATAATAATAAAATAAAAAAGTACTTTTACATTTACTCAAAGAGTAGTTTGTAAATAGGCTACTTTTTACTATTACTTTTGAGTAATTTCCTGGACTAGTACTTTTACTTGTACTTTGTGTATTTCACTCAAGTAACAATACTCTTACTTTGAGTAGGATTTCTTAGTACTCTTTCCACTTCTACCGAAAACAAGTACTCAGCTTCTATTTTGACTTTGCTATCATATCATTTAATAAACTACAGACATGATGTCACCTCTAATCGTAACGATATCCAAAAATAAGGGGCATGTATGCATGCATGCACGCACGCACCTACGCACCCTTGACTGTCAGGTTTAGCACACCCAACACACCTGCACATGGAATCACAACAATGTCCAAAGCCTTTGTCATCAACATCCTTAAAGGTATATTTCATTTTCAAATAAAATAAACAATAATAATCAAAAAAGAAAATGGCTTGTAAATGTGCATGACTATGCAAGCTTTATAACTCTAGTTGTCTTAGCAAAAGGTTGAGATGTACAGACCTCTCCAAACTCCAAAACAAACCAAGGGCCCTATGTTTCCATGCTAAACCCTAAACCCCTACATTTATTTGCCTTTTTTTTAAACTATTTTGAAAAACTATTTTGAAATAGTTCAAATAGCTGATCTACAAGGTCGGTGGTTCTCAACATGTGGGTCGGGACAAATTATGTTGGGTGGGTCCTCAGTGTGCAACATTGTTTTCTCACTCAACTGTAAACAAACCTACATACTGTAGAGTTTAAGTGTAGAGGGTATCTGCACATTTTTAAAGTGACAATTTAAGGACTTTTTAATACCTCTAAAATCACAAATTAAACATTGGCCAAATTGTCGAATATTGGAGTTAGAAATTGTGAAAATAGCCGATCTACATGCTCACAACGCCTCATGGAACCGTGTTATACACTATGTAATGCCTGAACTCTTAGGGTGCGTTCGGAAATGCGCACCGGGTGTGTGTTCAGTGTAGTGAGTGCAGTCGGCGGTGACTAGTAGAGTGCATTCAGTGTGGCTTATTTACGAACGACCAGTTAAGGGGCACTGGGGCAGCGGTGAGCTTTATCAGAAGGAAAACGTTCTGAAAAGCAGCAGTTGCTAACGTAATGTTGCTATTGAAAGGTAATTTAATTCATAACATTGGCCTACCTGCTGCTAGTTCACACGATGATGCTCTCTACGTCGTCCTCAGACGAGCCCTCCATCGTCGTTTCCAGTCATCTCGGTTCTCCATACATCTGGACAGCTCGTTTGTGCTTTCTGCTCCAGCATCTTTCTTTAGTACGTCCACGTAGGTAGGTGTGGGACATCCCCTTGATCGGTGCCCGTGTGCTGGTTCCCACAGTACAAGCCTTTTGACTGGGAGTTCTTGGTGTCGATGGCAGTGTCCAGCTAGTCTCATCCTCCTGACTGTTATCTTCTCTGATACACTTGGCAGTTCCCCGTACAGACGCTTGTTGGTAATGTGCTCGTCCTGGTTGATGTTCAGCACCACCCTTAACATTCTGGTGTAGCACCCTCCAGGGACTTCTGTAGGGCTTGCGTTAGTGTCCAGCATTCACAGCCATATAGGAGAACGGACTCCACGGTTGCAGAGAAGAAACTGATCTTGATGTGTCTGGGGAGGTTGGATTTCCACACACTGGTCATGCCGTTAAGAGCTCTCCAGGATGCTTGTGTAACAATAAACCCCAAAAGGGCCTATCAAGCCGCAAATAGTGCTTTTTGTTATCAATTCCTCCATTGTTCACGGCTGAGAAGCGCTCGAGACACTGCAACCAATCAAAACACCGCACTGACGCACCACACCGTCAAACCCCATCTTCTGAGTAGGGTTGGTGAGTGCGTGCACTCAGCACACCGGTGCGCCGTGCACTGGATTTCCGAACGATAACGCACCAAGTGCACCGAATAAACGAACGACAACATGGCCCACCAGTGCGTTGAGTGCGCATTTCTGAACGCACCCTTAGTGCTCGTCAGGGTGGAGGGGTCCCCAGTTAAAATATGATTATTTTGGGGGTCACGGCCTGAAAAGGAGATCCACTGGCTTAATTAATGTTGAAAAAAAGAAGTTCGCTGGGCGGTACCTAGTGATATTAACAATTATAGTTTCAAAATGATCGATAATTAAGGTGGACAGTTCTTTCTACAACTATATGGGTGTCTAAAACAACTTGTGCATTTGTGCATTCGATGATGCATTACATTTTCACCATTTTTATTTTTTATATAATAGCTGCATTTCCAAAGACAATAGTCTCCGAATCAATAATATTTATAATATTAAATCAGTGGCTCGACGTTGGGGGTCCCGACCTTATTTTTTAAGGGGTCCCCAGAGGATTGTGATGTAGTGATGTATTTCAGTATTAGGAAAAAAGAAGGGAAAAAAAAGAAACGAAAAGAAGACCAATACTACTGCCCCAATGGGGACTGAACACGGCGATGGATTTTAGCACGTTGGCACGCCACACATGTTCTATAGCCCAGTCGCGAACGTCCTTTCTCATGCCATGCCAGACAAACTTCGCCGCCATGAGTCGTTCTGACGGCTTACTGCCTTGGTCAGAGAGTCCATGTATTGAAAACGTGCTGTTTCCGGAACCGCGGTACCACGGGAGCGTGTCGCTGTTACTACATGTCATCTTTTCGACACCCGACTCTAACCCTCACCCTAACCTTAACCTCCGTGGAGTGAGTCGCTAACTCTCCGGTCGAAATGATGGTCGTTCGCAAAAGCAAGATTTCCCCGGTACCACAGGACGGGGCAGGGCCAGAGAGACGTCGCAGAGCAGCGTTGTGCCGTCATCACCGAATGGGACGTCCGCCAGCTGGAGGCCAGTGACTGCCGTTCTGTATGCCTGGATGTCGGGGTCTGAGGCCTGGTCCACTCCATAGCCATCCGGGCATAGTCAACTCCGAGATGGACGGTGCCAACGACCACACGGGAGAGGCAGTCAGACACGGCATTGTCTTTGCCCGACACGTGTTGGATGTCCGTGGTGAATTTGGAGATGAAAGGGCAAGGAGTTCACGGTCAAAAGTGCAATTTTTCTGCTCTCTGGACCGAAGTACCCTTGGCGGCTGAAAAAAGCGAGAGGTTGCCAAACACTATCAACCAACTGCTGGAGAACCACACCAACAGCATAGTCCGAGGCGTCCGTGGTCAGGGCAACTGGGGCCTCAGGCACCGGGGGAGCCAACATGGTTGCGTCTGCAAGTGCATGCTTTGTGGCAGAGAAAGCCGCCAACATGTCCGTGGACCAAGAAATGGCGTGCTCTGGAGATTTTTTACCTCTGAGAGTGCCGTGTAGGGGTCACATGAGGTCGGCAGCCCGTGGCACAAAACGGTGGTAGAAATTGGAGAGAGGCCGAGCTGGAAAAGTGGCATTTAACATGTGTCAGACATGTGCCGTTCCAAAATGGAATATGCCGTTCCCACCAGCTCCCCGCCCACGCCTTCATCTACGAGTAAAACTGAACCAAGCAACAGCCACCAACTTAACTGGACCATTTTTTATACTCTTCATCTCTCATGTCTTCTGATCCTCTCATTTTGTTCTCCATTGTGCACTTTTCAATCCAAACCACTCGTCAATAAAGTTCCTGCAGTGAGAGAGTACCATGCTTGTCTCTGTGACTTCCTATGAGGCTTGGGAAAGGTGGAATAACTGTTGTTTTTTCTTGTACATTGTTATGGATTTAGTTTAGCTGCCGTTTATAGATTGATGGACCTGCTCTTGCACAAAAAGCAACAGCCTTGGAGGAAATAGTACAGGTCTGTTCATGATAGCGTTTACCATCTATAAGTTATACTGTGGCCTTCAAAACATGCTTTGGAGGCAAGAGCAGGAGAACTTTGGTAAGTGTTACGACCTAGGGGTCAGGTGTAAAATAAAAATGGACTCCCTCCTCCCTAGTCCCCAAACATAGCTTAGCCACCATCCAATACCAGTTTAAAAATACAGTGATTTATTTATTTTGTTAAAAAACATGGGTAATTAACTCAGGATGGGCCCTGGGCATACTGTAACATCCTAACCAAAAGAAAACCCATTATTACGTTTTAAAAACGCAAAACAAAGCAGAGGTATCTTACCTAACAAACTATAGAACAGTGGTTCTCAACCTTTTCAGGCTCTGACCCCCCAAATAATCATATTTTAACAGGGGACCCCTGCACCCTGAGCACTAAGAGTTGAGGCATTACATTTTTTATAACACGGTTCTATTGTGAAAATAGCAGATCTACATGCTCACAAAAAAACGCACAACGCCTCGCAAAACGAGGCGTTGTGAGCATGTAGATCGGCTATTTTCACAATTTCTGCCTCTAATATTTGATTATTTGGCCAATGTTTAATTTGTGGATTTAGAGGTATTAAAATAAAACTTAAATTGTCACTTTAGAAATGTGCAGATAACCTAAATACACCTAAACGTTATGGTGGTTTGTTTCCTTTTGAGTGAGAAAACAATGTTGCAAATCAAGGTAATCATCTGGGGACCCCCCAAGATAATTTGGGAACCCCCCTTGGGGTCCCGACCCACAGGTTGAGAACTACTGCTATAGAAACACACCCCCTACACTACCAAGATTGTAACCCATGTTAACAGTGACAGCTCTAAAACATTGGCAAATCTAAAGACACTAAAATACAGTACTGGTGTGGTTGGGAGGCTGGCAAGGAGGTATGAATCTGCTCTTCTGCTGTTCTGAAGACATGCAGCTTTATAGTTGAGCCTGCTCACAAGAGCCACTCACATTCAGACACCAGTCAGTGACCATAGACATAGAAAGGTAGACGCCTCCTCCGGCTCTGGGTCGTCTGTAAAAAAGTAATTCTTACAGAATCCTTCCGCGTGCGTCACAGAAACGGAGGTTCGGTAAGCCAATCAGATGCAGGACTCCCTTTTTCCCAGAGGCACTTGCTTTGACAATGTAAACATTTGTTTCCTCATGCCAATAAAAGCTCCTTTGAATTGAATTGAAGTCCCGGAAAAGATGCGCTGTGATTGACCAGTATATACCAATACATTTTTACAGGTCACTCCAAAGAACAGCGGGTGAGGTATCTAGCTTTTTATAACTATGCCACTGACGCTACTCACAAATCAGATGGGACTCAATAACTCAATCAGCTAGGAAACATATCAAGGGAAAACTCGTAAGGAACTCCGCAATTGACCATGTAAACGTTATGCCAGCTTGACATAATCTAACTTGTAACTGTACTTGATTGCTTCAACATGAGAGATGAATAACCTTTGGCACTGAACAACAAATCTTGCACTAAAAAATGTGTGAAAACACAAAAGATTTCTGTCAAAATGGATTCCTCCTCACGTGTTCACATACTGTATAGAAAAGAAAGAAGCCTGTCTTACATGAGTTTTCAAATAATTTAAATACAGAACAACACTTACAGCACTACAACTGTGGATCACCGAGTTATGATGTGTTCCGAAGATTACTGTTTCAGACCCTACCAAAGTTATCCTGCCCTTGTCTCCAAAGCATGTATTGAAGGATACAGTATTACTACTAGTAGATGGTAAACTCTACCATGAACAGATTTGTACCAATTCCTCCAAAGCTGTTGCCTTTTGCGCAAGAGCCAGCATATCCATCAATCTAGGAGGTGACAACTACATGTATTTTCTCTCAAGTCATTCTGAATGGCAGCGAAAATAAATCCATAACAATGTACAAGAAACACAACAGTTACCCAAGCCTCGGTAGGAAGACACAGAGACAAGCATGGTACTCTCTCACTGCAGGAACTTTAATGACAAGTGGTTTGGATTGAAAAGAGAACAAAATGAGAGGATCGGAAGACATGAGAGATGAAGAGTATAAAAAATGGTCCAGTTGAGTTGGTGGGTGTTCAGTGGGTGGTTCAGTTTTAATTTACTCGTAGATGAAGGCGTGGGCGGGGAGCTGGTAGGTGACAAACTCCTCGGGCTTGAACCACAGACCGACCTCCATCTTGGCGTTCTCCGCTGTGTCACTGCCGTGGATGATGTTCCTGAGAGGAGACAAGGTCATTAGAAGAATTATTGAATCTGCGTAATAATATAAACAGTCTATATCTACCAATAGACTATCTATCAATCTTTCTGCTGACATTGATTATCATTATATAACAATGTTATGACCTAGATATCAACCTGATATCAATGGGAACATTTGAGAAATTTGGATGGGAAGGGTCAGATTAGCATCAGCGTTGACAAGTTCAATCCTATCTACTGTATCAATGCTCATGATGGTTGGTCTTCTTGGGTGCTCACCTGCCAATGTTGACACAGAGGTCTCCACGGATGCTGCCGGGCTGAGACTTAGCTGGGTCGGTCTCACCCAGGATCAACCTGCCCATCTTTACAATGTTCTGTCCCTCCCACACCTAGAGAGAGAGAGAGAGAGAGAGAGAGAGAGAGAGAGAGAGAGAGAGAGAGAGAGAGAGAGAGAGAGAGAGAGATTTTGTAATTTTGCTCAGATTGCATACTGTAGGCCTGTCTGCATACACTTCATGTCTGTGTAGTGTGTATAATCCTCAATCAGTAGAGTAGGCGTGAGTAGAGATAATGCGTGCATTACCATGGCCAGGATAGGTCCAGAAGACATGTACTTGCAGAGTCCAGCGTAGAAAGGCATGGCTGCCAGGTCAAGGTAGTGCTTCTTCATGTGATCCTCAGAGGGCTGAAGACAAACACACACGCATTAATATTGAATCATTCAATCATATTTTGATCATCTTAATCTATTATATTTATATTGCAGTGCAATAGAGGAGAGGGGGTTACATATTGTGTTGGACGCTATCAGTACAACACACGTTACCTGGATGAATTTAGCAGCAACCAACTTGAAGCCTTTCTGTTCAAAGCGCTTGATGATCTCGCCACACAGGCCCCTCATCACACCATCAGGCTTAACTGCAATGAATGTCTGCTCCATTTCTGCAGGTGCTGGGGGGAAAGAAAGATCAGCCATTTAAGGCCTATTTGACTGCTTTCCCTTTTCACACACACCGTATGCAGTTCAATCAGGTAGTCAATCAATAATGCTGTCGACATAAAATCACAACTCATTGTGTATACTAGTGGCACATGGTTTATCACGTAGGCTTTGCATTGTAGACTGGCTTGTTATCAGCAACTGCTTCTGCATGAGTGTAGTCTTCACAAGAAGGTGTTTCAGAAGGTTTCTGTTGTAGCCTATATTGTTATCAATCAACAAACTAAACAAACTAGGCTATTATAGGCTATTGAAAACAATCACATACAACACACCAAATGTGTATGTTGTGCCGGTGCTGTGCACAGTCATGCCTCAAAGCTACTGTACCTTTTTAACGGGAGTTCACAGGAACTTGTAAGGACAGCGGGAGTCAACTGCTCACGGCGGGGATGTGATGTGTCACCAGCGACGAACAACTCCAAGGGGCCACTATTTAAACACTCCATGACACAGGGAGGGGAGGGGCTCTGGGATGAGTGAATGTCAAGAGTTAGGCGGGGTCGGCGATGTCTGGTTGGCACATTTCTTGGCACAGAGAGAGAGAGAGAGAGAGAGAGAGAGAGAGAGAGAGAGTGGAAGGCACACCCACACTTTGCCCACAAAGTGTTGACTCATCCAGGCGAGACATGGATCCATACATAGAACGCCTTAAGAGAGCCTCACATGTGTGGATTCCACACGTTACTAACAGGTGACTGGCACCAGGCCATCTAGGGACTTTAATTAGAATCCTCAGAGCATCATTGTAGGCCACTTTAAGCCTCCGCCTGCTACCTTCTTGAATGTGAACAACAAGATGGTCACATATTCAGGTCACCTTTCCCCGTAGGTTATCTTTCTCTGTATTAAAGCCCTATTCATGGGAGTGCAAAATGCTTTAAAAAGTGCACACTTGACAGAACCTGAACACATACTGAACCTGATATTAAAGCAGTCTGGGCCAGGGACGTGCAGAGAATGTTAGAGAGGAAGGGGCTGAAATTTCTAAAAGGGCGTTTGGTGAACATTTTGAAAATAGCCGACCTCCAAGCTCAAAACGCGTCGCAGTTTGTGAGCTTGGAGGTCGGCTATTTTCGGTACTTGATAACACACTAAACTAGGCATAATCAAGTCGATACTGGAAATGTGGTGTAACGGCATGGATTTCTACACAGACAGGGCAATTCTTTCAACATAAGATCCTGCATTCAAGTTCGGGAGAGTTTGGACAAGACAATTCTCTTGAATGCTGCCTTCAGGTATGGCATGGAAAGTGGCATTTGCATTTCTTTCACCATAGTGAAAATTGCATTCATGGTTTGGAGGGGGCACTTTTTACAGACGGGTAAAAGGGCGGGGGCTCAAGCCCCCTTTGATGTATATGTGTGCACTTGCCTGGTCTGGGCATTACGTTTGCGACTGTAGAGATATTTCTATCATCATGGAGATCATCATTGAAAATGTGGCCAAAGTACTTGATTTCCTGGAATAAATAAAGACAACGGTCACATACAGTAAGTGAAAAGCTGGGCAGACCAATTTCTTGTCCTCGTGCTTCTCACTATCATGACACTACTCTTTTTGGAGCTGTGTGGAACACAAGCTCCCTATACGTGGCCGTGTGTGTGTCCGTCCGTCCGTCCGTCCGTGTCTGTCTGTCTGTCTGTATGTAGCCTCAAAGTTTGGCACGCTACTCCTCCCACAGTTTTTGCACCACACACTCGCGCCATATGTCAAATCGACCGGCTTACTCGGGAATCGTGTGCTAGTAACTTGCTAAGAGAAAGGTTCTATAGTTTAATTGATATTAATTTATTAGTGAATTAATTTTCCCCATTGACTTATAATGGGAATTGCAAAAACTCACATTCAAGTATTTTTCTCTCGTAAACCATAGGAGCTACAGTTTCAAACCTCGGAGAGGAGATTCATAATGATTTTAAGAATGAATCCAAAAATAATTACATCACTCGGCCTCATGGTGGCGCTATAACGGCCCACTTTGCGTTATGCCCCGTAACTCTTGAACCGTAGATCGGAAAATTAAAATTCTTTTTTCCCTTGGATTCCTTGGGTCAAGACGCATCTCTCCCATATAGGCCACGCCCATTTGCGCCAGGATAGATTTTCCGCCATCTTGAATTTTCTCCAAAACACACTTTTTGCACCTTTTCCTACATATTTTCTTCAAAAACGGTACACAGGATCCTGGGTGACCAGAGAGGTGCTACACACACACACACACACACACACACACACACACACACACACACACACACACACACAGCTCCACTTCGAACAGAGGTTCGATTTTTTTGTAGTGTAAATGATGTCTTTATCATTGCCATTATTTGAGCACACTTTCAATAGCTGCTGTAACCCTCCACTGTATGGATTCAGAATGACCAGGTCATCAGCATACATAAGGTGATTTATGATAGTTACCTATGAAACCACTATTGCACTTATTCAAATGTATGTTCTAAATACAGTAGATACAATCATGTGTATTTTATGGATTTTGCTTTTATGCCATTCAGATGTCCTGGCAAAGAAAACAACTGTAGATAGACCTTTTTTTTGTATGCTGTCAGCCCTCAAAATAACACAAATGTCATCAAAGAATTATAAATGTTAAGTAAGGAGTCATACTAAAACATTGTACTTTACTGCTACCACCAACAACAACAACAAAAAACACCAAACTAAACTGTACTGGGTTGTAAACACAAAACACACCAAAAGCTAAATTACTCAGTGTGTTAAGACGTTCTCTAGATGTTCACAAGATCATTGTTTCATGCTGATAAGGAGAGAGAGAACAGCTTCCACTTTGAGATTGAAAGGCTGCAGCCAAATTCCAACACTCAAATGTTTGCATTTCCGCCTCCTCCATCCATCAGTATAGCAGTGTTACACATGCAGGGCCGGGCTGGGAAATAAATTCGGCCCCTGGTATCTTGGCCCAGACCGGCCCACCACAACTGGCGCGAACCGAACATAGACGATCTACAAGCTCACAGCGCATTGAGGCAGCAGCGCATTGTGGGCTTGTATGCTGTTAAATGTTTGGGTGGGATTCCTGGGCCACAGTAGCCTATGATTGGGCTACTAGGCCAGTATTCAGATGACAGACAAGCCAGTGGGCCAATCATGGGATGCCTCTCTGCTCTGTGGGCCGGTGCTACTGAAGGATTGGCCTTCTCCACTTAGTGACCGACCGCCCACTTTTTTGGGCCCACAGGCCAACTTGTATATAGTCAGTTCAGGTATGCTACAGTAGATGCCCAGTCCATCCCCGATTTAAACCTCCATGTGCTCAGTATTCCTTTGTCACAGTTACTGTGTGTTCCTGCCTATGTATGTCCTGCTGTATTGCCACTTGTTTCGTGAGTTTGTAATGAAATCACTATTGATATTGATCAATAGTGATTTCATCTATCTGCCTGCCTGCCGTGTTCCGCTTCTAGTTCCTCCACTTCTGCCTCACACCGTGACAGAAGAAGACTTTGGCTTCCACGTGGATCTCTGTTGTCATGGTGATGAAGTTATTTTAATGACACCACTCTTGTCCAAATATGGAGGGGCACACGTGTTGCTAAGCATGCGTGGCAACCGATCGTGTTGCGAGTGAGGTCAGACCAAAGCTTTGCTCAGCGTATATGAGGTGTGAAGAGACTCCAGATTCCAGACCTCCGCTTCATTCCCCTGAGACCAGAAGATAGTCCATAGTGAGAGAACGGAATACAGAACTTTGAGAGACAAAGAATACAGGGAGATAGAGGACAAATTGTCCGGCCTTTTCAACAGAACCTACATCGCCGTCCCCATCACAGTCCATGTATAGCAGAAGCTTTGACCATGAACCGCCGCTCCTGGAAGGAGATTGCTCCCAATCTTCCTGTTCTGAGCGTACCCTCATGTCTCATCCGAGCCACGGCGACCTCAACTGCAAAACGCGGAGAACCGGACAAATCTGTTCAGAGGCCAGTCAGACAATTGTCAGCCCTGTAACCAGCCGGCAACAAGGAGACACAGACCCATCGAAATCTCAAAGTCCTCAACAGTTTACAGAGATTTTAACTCAACCAAATGCAAAGAAACATCAGATGATTTACCCTCACATCTGTAAACAGTGTGACAAAGGTTTCACGTTTTTAAGTGACCTGAAGAGACACCAACGTGTCCACACAGGAGAAAAACCCTTCGTCTGTAAACAGTGTGACAAGAGTTTCAGTGAGTTAGGAAATCTGACGAAGCACCAGCGTGTCCACAGCGGTGAAAAACCCTTTGTGTGTAAACAGTGTGACAAACGTTTCAGTGAGTTAGGAAATCTGAAGAAGCACCAGCTTATCCACAGTGGAGAAAAACACTTTGTGTGTAAACAGTGTGACAAACGTTTCACTAGGTCAAGTGAGCTGAAGATACGCCTGTCCACACAGGAGAAAAACCTTACCACTGTAAACTATGTGGCAAGAGCTTCGGTAGGTTAGGTGTCCTGAAGACACACCAGCGTGTCCACACGGGAGAAAAACCTTTCCAGTGTAAACTATGTGACAAGAGTTTCTATCAGTTAGGTAATCTGAGGGGACACCAGCGCGTCCACACAGGAGAAAAACCTTTCCACTGTAAACAATGTGACAAGAGTTTCAGTCATTTAAATAGTCTTGAGACACACCAGCGTATCCACACGGGGGAAAAACCTTTCTACTGTAAACTATGTGACAAAGGTTTCAAGATTTTAAATAACCTGAGGTCACACCAGCGTGTCCACACCGGAGAAAAGCCTTTCCGCTGTAAACAGTGTGACAAGAGTTTCAGTCACTTAGGTAATCTGAAGACACACCAGCGTATCCACACGGGAGAAAAACCTTTCCACTGTAAACAGTGTGACAAGAGTTTCAGTAAGTTAGATCATCTGAAGGGACACCTGATAATCCACAGTGGAGAAAAACCTTTCGTCTGTAAACTGTGTTACAAGGCTTTTAGTCAGTTAAGTGCACTGAAAACACACCAGCGTATCCACACGGGAGAAAAACCTTACCACTGTAAACTATGTGGCAAGAGCTTCAGTAGGTTAGGTGTCATGAAGATACACCAGCGTATCCACACAGGAGAAAAACCTTTCCACTGTAAACTATGTGACAAGAATTTCAGTCAGTTAATTCATCTGAGAATACACCAGCGTATCCACACGGGAGAAAAACCTTTCCACTGTAAACTATGTGGCAAGAGTTTCCATCAGTCAAGTCATCTGAGGACACACCAGCGTATCCACACGGGAGAAAAACCCTTCATCTGTAAACAGTGTGACAAGAGTTTCAGTCATTCAGTTAATCTGAAGAAGCACCAGCGTGTCCACAGCGGTGAAAAGCCTGAGCTCAGTTCGGGGCTCTTCCCAGGTTGAAAGAAGGAGCATAACGCCAGGAAATTGGCACTGGGTGACAAAATTGTGGGATTATTTTATTTAAAAAATTAAATAAGTGTAACCACTTGGACATATCAGATGAGATGAACAATCATATCTATTATGCACACTCCCACCACTGGCTGTCTATCTCAAACATGCCCACAATTCTGCAAATTGACCAAATTTAAAGGTCTTATTAGTATGGTGTGAAAACATATTTTCCCTTAACTCTTTTACCGCCCAACGAACGCTTGTTTCTTTTTTCACACTGCTGAACGAACACTCGTTCTTTCCCCCGGCAGAGCCTGTCTGAGCAGAGCAGATGAGGGGTGGCGCGGGTGTCTGCAGCAGCTACAGCACCAGTAACGCTACTCTGAAGTCTTGAGCACACATAAACAAAAATGGTGGCGGGATCACTTTTCTGGTAACTTTTTCAGCATTGGATCTTTCTCCATTTCTATGTCTACAACTGATGCAACCGAGAGACAAACTTCAGCCTCGTTCAATGGAACGGCTGTGCCCGGTCGACTGTTTTTTTTTTTTTAATTGGTGACCCGCTGAAATATGTGACTGTGTGTGGACTTATGTCTGAATGTAAATCACTGCTGTTTGTTTATTTATTAACAAAGTATACTAGGTTTCTAACCGTTAATAAACACCAGTGATTTACTTACTTACTTGGACATTCAATAATGGGTTGTGAAGCCCACAAGATGGTCAAATATTTCGTCAGGTCACCTTTCTCCGTAACACCACGGAGGACAGAGGGGGCAGAATATTAATATTTGAATTTGGCTACTGTGATGATGACATTCTCTAAACGTTCCCAGGATCATCGGATTATTCGCCTCTAGGGTTGTCATACTCTTGAAGCCACAGTGGTTTTTGAAGGCTAACGTGCAGAACAAGTTGCAGTCTTGGTAGTGTAGAGGCGGGTGTCCTTTCTTTTGTGTTATAAGTTTATCATGTGTTTCTGTAGTGTGTTAAGTTGCTTGTGCTTTGTTTTGGGTTTGTAAAAGGAAAGGTTTTTGAGCGGTGGTAAACCGCTCCTAAGAGTGGCTGTGCGTGTGTCTGTAGCCACTATTCCTCAGTGTTTTGCCATAGCAATGTGTTTTCCTCAGCGTTTTGCCATAGCAATATGTGTGTGTGTGTGTGTGTGTGTGTGTGTGTGTGTGTGTGTGTGTGTGTGTGTGTGTGTGTGTGTGTGTGTAGCCATATTACATCACCAATTACATCCTAGACCTAGACCTATCTGTAGCCACTTTTCCTCAGCGTTTTGCCATAGCAATGTGCGTGTGTGTAGCCTGTATTACATCACCAATTACCAATTGAAGACGTTATGCGAGCACGACCACCGCTCACTTCACTTTGGGTGTGATTTTTCTCTTTATTTGGGATGTTATGCTCAGGGCCCACCCTGAGGTAAGGTAACCCATGATTTGTAACTTATTAACTAAATCACGAATCTAATTCCATAACAATGTACAAGAAACAGCAGTTATTCCACCTTTCCCAAGCCTCAGTAGGAAGTCACAGAGACAAGCATGGTACTCTCTCACTGCAGGAACTTTATTGACTGGTTTGGATTGAAAAGTGCACAGATGAGAACAAAATGAGAGGATTGGAAGACATGAGAGATGAAGAGTATAAAAAATGGTCCAGTTGAGTTGGTGGCTGTTGCTTGGTTCAGTTTTAATTTACTCGTAGATGAAGGCGTGGGCGGGGAGCTGGTAGGTGACAAACTCCTCGGGCTTGAACCACAGACCGACCTCCATCTTGGCGTTCTCCGCTGTGTCACTGCCGTGGATGATGTTCCTGAGAGGAGACGAGGACAGTCATTAAAATAATTATTAGATCTGTGTAATACTATAAACAGTCTATATCTGCCAATATATTTTCTATCAATCTATCTGCTGACATTGAATATCATTACATTTGAGAAATTTGGATGGGAAGGGTCAGATTAGCATAGCGTTGACGTCCGAGTACGATCCTATCTATCAATGCTCATCTACTGTATGATGGTTGGTCTTCCTGGGTGCTGTATGTTTTCCTGGGTACTGTATGATGGTTGGTCTTCCTGGGTGCTCACCTGCCAATGTTGACACAGAGGTCTCCACGGATGCTGCCGGGCTGAGACTTAGCTGGGTCGGTCTCACCCAGGATCAACCTGCCCATCTTTACAATGTTCTGTCCCTCCCACACCTAGAGAGAGAGAGAGAGAGAGAGAGAGAGAGAGAGAGAGAGAGAGAGAGAGAGAGAGAGAGAGAGAGAGAGAGAGAGAGAATTGTTTTAATTTGATCGAGTAATGATTGCATATTGTATCTGCATGCATGTCTGTGTATAATCCTTGATCAAGCAAACAAGTGAAAGTTTCATGAGGAGTGAGAGACAGTATATTGACACGTTGTCACTGCATGGCACTGGCTCAACTTGACTCTAGTCAGTCTAGTGCAACGATTCACATTCAGGCTTTAGTGTCTAATAAGACTAAATGATTTAGTTGATTATTTAAAAACAATTGATTCGAATGTATTCGTGTCGACTCATTATATTCTTTTATACAAAATAAAAAATGCTTCTTGATTATTAAATGAATTGAAAAGCGAATCGATAATTGTGATTGAGAGGATGCGTGTGTGTGTGAGAGAGTTACCATGGCCAGGATAGGTCCAGAAGACATGTACTTGCAGAGTCCAGCGTAGAAAGGCATGGCTGCCAGGTCAAGGTAGTGCTTCTTCATGTGATCCTCAGAGGCCTGAACACAAACACACACATTAATATTGAATCATTCAATCTTATTTTTGATATTATCATTTTAATCTATAATGTTTAAATTACAGTGCAATAGAGGAGAGAGGGCTGTGTAGGCCTATACAGTATATTGCGGCGGAGGATGCTTGCTATCAGTACATGACGTTACCTGGATGAATTTAGCAGCAACCAACTTGAAGCCTTTCTGTTCAAAGCGCTTGATGATCTCGCCACACAGGCCCCTCATCACACCATCAGGCTTAACTGCAATGAATGTCTGCTCCATTTCTGCAGGTGCTGGGTGGAAAGAAAGAAAGAAAGAAAGAAGAAAGAAAGAAAGAAAGAAAGAAAGAAAGAAAGAAAGTTTGCAGATACTCTTGCAACATCAGCCATTTGAGGGCTCTATGACTACATGCCCTTCTTGCACATATGGTAGTTCAATTAAGTCTATGAATATTGCTTTGGATATAACATATCACAACTCATTTTGTATACTAGTGGGCACATGGTTTATTATTTAGGCTACACTTTACATTTGTAGACTTAGCCTATGTTATCAGCAACTGCATCTGCATGCATGTGTGGTCTTCACAAGAAAGAAAGTATAGAAAGTTTCTGTGGTATACTGTCATCAATCAACAAACTAAACAAACAATTCATAGGCTCTTTAAAAGTCACATACAACACACCAATGTGTATGCAGTGCCATTGCACAGTCATGCCAGCCTCAAAGCTACTGTACCTTTTCAACGGGAGTTCACAGGAACTTGTAAGGACAGCGGGAGTCAACTGCTCACGGCGGGGATGCGATCACCAGCGACGAACAACTCCAAGGGGCCACTATTTAAACACTCCATGACACAGGGAGGGGAGGGGCTCCGGGAGGAGTGAATGTCAAGAGTTATGCGGAGTCGGCGGTGTCTGGTTGGCACATCTCTTGGCACAGAGAGAGAGAGAGAGAGAGAGAGAGAGAGAGAGAGAGAGAGAGAGAGAGAGAGAGAGAGAGTGCACATGCATGTGTGCTCTTTCCTTTTGTTGATTCATCTATTTTAGAGCTCATTAGTGTGTTCAGAGTACAGGGCATCATATAGGATAACATGCAGTTCACTAGTGCTATGCTATTAGAGACGGTATACTGTAAGTATATCCTGTACTTCTAAATAGATACAGTCACTCACAGTCACGCATGTTTTAACTGTGTTTAGTACTGTAGTACTGTACCCACAGACACCTATGCTGACGGATCTCATAGTAACCCACTGTACTTTGGCATGTAATATATTTAGTGTTTTTTCAACCCAAAATAATCTGGTTGAATATAATGAGGATCCATGAAATAATACGTATTTCATAATGTAGGCCTGCCTACTCATATTCATGTTGAATGATGACTTAACTTATAAATGGCACAATGCAACGTATACACCAGCTGAATATACATTCAGATCTATTTGAATCCTTAAATGTCAATAGGGGTAGGTAGGCCTACTGTACATGTGATCGTGCAGTGCCATTCTAGCATGTGACCATGTCTATATGTCTGACAACTAATCGGTACGCAAATATGATTTTGCGTGCGTGCATGCATTTTTGTGTGTACTGACACTGTAGGCCTACACGCGCACTGTGTGTGTGTGTGTGTGTGTGTGTGTGTGTGTGTGTGTGTGTGTGTGTGTGTGTGTGTGTGTGTGTGTGTGTGTGTGTGTGTATCTGTGTGTGTGTGTCTGTGTGTGTGCGCGCGCACGTTTTTGTGTGTAAATTAACGCCTTACTTGATTATACTACATGCAGTGTCACAAAAACAGCACAAGAAGCAACTTTTGATGCTTTTGTATGATCATTAATTTACAAATAAACACAAACACTTTGAATATGGAGAGGTTGCTGCCCAACAGCAACAAATGCACGTCACTTGAATCAGACAATTACAAGCTTGATGGTCCGTCATCTGTGAGAGAGTAGAGCACACTGTTCCTTTGCACTGAAAGGAGCCAGTGGAGGTTGTTGGGGCATCTAGGATTCCTCCTGGACTGGTCGCATCCACATGGGGAGGCTTTCCAAACCCAGGCACATCCAGCTGGAAAGAGGCCACGGGGGCAGACCGAGGACCCCTTGGAAGGATTATATCTCCACACTGTGCCTGGGGAAGCCTCGGGATTCCCCTGCCAGGCCCCTGCTGGAACTCTACCTCCCCAACCGACGAACTGGATGAGCAAATGAAGATGGATGATAGATGGATGGTGGGAAATAGCCTATATTCCCATTTGTTATATATTGTCTCTGTATGTCCAAAACAGTTCCTTCTGAGGATAAAAATTCTAAAGTATCAAAAGTAGCAGATTTATAAGCTCAAAACGCATTGCTTCGCGTCACATTTCGAGCTCGCAAATCTGCTATTTTGATGCTTTTGTGTGACGCAAGTAGGACGTTAATTTACACATAAAAAAACAGACTCAAAATGTTAGAATGCAGTGATATGTTGAATTGAAGGAGAGGCTGACTGTTAATAATAATAATTACCTACTCCTCCCGCGAGGGAAATTCAGTATTTGCAGCCCAACCCAGCTGCTTCGCAGCCCACAAGGAGCGCGTGAGCAATTAGGGGTTAAGAGTCTTGCTCAGGGACACACATCGACATTGCTATCCTGGCCGGGAATCGAACCAGGGACAACCAAGGAGGCAGGCTCCCTAACCATTCAGCCACGGCCGCCCCCACGTGGGTGTGACAGAGAAACAAAGCACCCTCATTGCAGTCCGTAAGAGTGATGGGGACATTGGGTTATTGCTTCATATAGGAATCCTGGAGCCAGTCCAGAGGGTGCCGGCTGAGCAAGGATCATGTTCCCGATGACAGGGCCATGTGGAGCCTGTCACTAAGCCTTGCATTTTCTACTGACAGATATATATCTTAATGGTATATTTGAATTGTATAGTATAACACATTAACATTGATTGAAGACTTTATTAGAAGTTTGCATAGGAAAAGGTACAGTTTCATGACGGCACAGTTCACTGGTACAAGGTCTACTAAAAGGAGATCCATGAAAAGACTAAGCTTATTTCCACAGGAAACCATTAAAGTATCTCATATAACATTGAATGACAGACGAATAGAACACAGTACTATGCAGTAGATATGTAAAGAAAATAAAATGAAAGAAAAAAGAAAACAGTAAGTCTAAACAAACAGTAAGTATATACAAAGAAGGGGCAGGGGAGGGGAGGGCTGGGCTAGGTTTTTTTCTTAGTTGCGAACGGCTGCTGCCTGTAAGTGGTTTTTCAGGGCAATTTTAAAGGATGCTAGTGATCCACACTCCTTCGGTAAGGCTTTCCACATTTTGGTGGTATAGCAGAAGAGGTATAGCCCTTTGTTGGTTTTGACTCTGGGTTGAAAGTGATCTGTGGCGCTGCCTCTGGTGTTGTAATTATGGACATCCTTAACGTTTATAAAGTATTTTGATAGGTACTTGGGTATCATAGTGGTGTAGCACCGGCGCCTAACTCTGTCTCCACTAGGGGGAGCACAAATCCAGGATTTTTTTTTTCTTTTTTTTTTTTTTTACTTTTTGGCGCCGCGAAGCGGTGCCGCGAAAAATCGGTTATTTGCGGTTATAAAGTCGTCTAAAATGGGTCTAAAATGGGTCTAAATGGGTCTAAAATGAGTCTAAAATGAGTCGAGCACTGCTCGGACACGCACCGCGGTCCGCGGGGCACCCAACAAGCCAACACACAACACAACACAACAAAACCACACTGACCACAAGTCCACAACCATGACCAAAGATCTGCAACCAGCAGCTACCAATATTTACAAGCAAGCAAGCAAGCATCTCATCACACACACAGACACACACAGAGGAGGAGGAGAGGAGAGGCTGGCTAACTCCAGTGAACAGTTAGTTAAATAAAGCCATGTCTTACCTTGAGAAAATTGCATCTCATGATCACACACACAGACACACACAGAGGAGGAGGAGAGGAGAGGCTGGCTAACTCCAGTGAACAGTTAGTTAAATAAAGCCATGTCTTACCTTGAGAAAATGACAAGAAAATATCCAATTTTATATTGAGGTGCCCAGAAGAAAGTTCCTTGTTGTTTGTTGTTGTGCAGCGCTCTGTCAGCCGAGGTTCAGACAGTCACTGTCATTGGTGAAACCAGTTGTTACCTTTTCCACTGTTTGTAGCAATAACTTGGCTCGTGTCATGTGGTAACTTATTCAAATAGTCCATACTACTTCTGTGTAGATAACGATGATTTATTACTTCCAGGGCCAGGCAGGAACATACAGCATAAACGTCACGTTTTCACTATTAATCCACTTGTATTAACTTAACTTCTCACTAATATATTCTCCCCAGCATTACCGCACATTCACTTCCGCGCTGGTCCCAAAACACAGCGTCAACGTCATCCCGTACTGCTCCTAAGCCCGCCCCCTTAACCCTTAAGTTCTGTTCAGATTCACTACACCTTCGTTCTGTTCGGGTCATTTTGACCCGGGGGATATTTGGTTTAAAAAAAAAAACACCAATATAAATTTTAACTTAATAAATCATCATTATACATTGACTTTGACTCAATACCAAACAATTCATATGATATATATGGTAAATGTTTGCATTTCTGCTTTGCTATATCACATTAAACATTGAAAGAGCTAAATTGCAAATTGGGCATTATTAGCGCATATAATGCCTCATTTGCATATCTAAACATTTGATTTCAGAAAACTTGTAATTCAAAAAATCTTAGTTTTGATGTAAGTAATCAACAGGAAAAGTTTCATTGTGGTAGCTATTAGTTAATTTTTTTACCCTATTCACCTGTAGTGTCTCGCCTTAAGGTTCAAAAAGATATGAGGGGGGTGTAGCATGGTTGTAGTGCAAAAATATTTTTTTTAAATGTTCATCTCAGAAGAATCTTTAAGGCCAGTGAGTTTCAGGTGGAAAAAATTTGAACTTCTACCTTTTTTTTACAAATGAAAATGTAAAACGGGTCAAAATGACCCGAACAGCACTTAAGGGTTAAAGGCACAGGCTTGGCATATAACACAGTAGACCTATACCTCCCGCCCCCCATTCGCTGTGATTGGTTTAGAAGCCATCTTAGCCATGCTATGGGTGCTTCAAAGGGTCAAACAAGGCGAATTTCTGACGTTCTTCTTCTTAATCACATTTTGTGATTATATGATCGTAAATAAATACAAGGAGAGAGGGGGAGCCGGGCTCCCCCTACTGGCAAATAGGGGGAGCCTTTGCTCCCCTTGGCTCTATTGAATAGGCGCCAGTGTGGTGTAGTGTATCTTGTACACCAGGCCCATTGCAAGTTGCTGTACTCTGTCATCTACTCTGAGCCACCCCACTCTTAACTGGTGAGTAGCGGTGAGGTGAGTCTGGTTAAGCAGGACCCTAATTAGTTTATTTTGGGCTGTTTGGAGTTTAGTTTTTAGGGCTTGTGGGGCGTCACGATACAATACGTGGACTCCGTAGTCAAAGAGGGGCTGGATTATTGCACCAGCTATGGTCTTCAGTGTGTTGAAATTGACCATTGGGGCGATCCTCTGTAGGAAACGAGAGGATCTCATCAATATGTGATACAGTGACAAAATGGGATTGGAAAGCTATACACATTTAAAGAGTTGAGTTGGGGCCTCTTGCCCATAGACCAGGGTTCCCCAATTAGTTTTCCCCAAGGGCCGAATTATGTCTAGGGTACCAAGCCGAGGGCCACAACATTGCAGGGGGCGACGGTGGCGTTCCCACTACTACAGTTTTCGTCATTGTCGGGTGAAAATCATGTATGTCCAAAACCGTTCGTTTTGTATTTATCATTTTAAAAATGATTTAAACTAGTGAAAACAGCCGATCTACAAGCACACAACGCCTGCGAGGCGTTGTGTGCTTGTAGATCTGCTGTTTTCACTACTTTTGTGCGACGGCCTTGTATGATTTGCGAAAGAACGTACAAATTTGGAGATACAAGATTTCAACCCGACAACGACGATATACTAGTGTTGTTGCTGCTCTTATACCACCATTATTACTGGGGTTGGTGTGGGCCAGACAGTAGCCCCCCGCGGGCCGCAAATAGCCCGCGGGCCGCCTATTGGGGAACCCTGCCATAGACTGTTAAAAAAAAAATGGATAATGTGACGTCATTGGTTTCCACAGACCGTAAATGAAAGCCTATTTTAGAGCGATTGCTAATCTTTCTATATCCGCTCCAGAAATGAAAACTGTCATTAATCAGATAGATGCTATAGGCTGGAGGGCAGGTCTTCATTGGAAAGCCAGAGACATATAGCCTACTTTATCCTTTATTAATGGGACCATAATTTACTAAACGCATATCATGATGATTAAAAAAAAAAATACTTTAAACTTGCAACTGAAAACATAAAGTGTTTATGAACAAGTTTTTACCAAGATAATAAACTGCAGTTTGGCACCCATGGTGCGATGAATCTGCCAATTGGTATTGCATGATAGGAAAATGACCTTGGTGTCCCTTCCTCCAATGGCAGTAAAGTACAGTAAGAACACAAATAATAAGTCAAAGAGGTCATTATCCTCCCTATAGCACTTCTCTGTGACATGATCATTCTAGGATCACAGGAAAACCGTCAGGTTGTTAGATGAGCACTGGCTGGCTGCTTGAATATTTCTCGAGAAGGGAACTTGATCATTGTCTTCAGTTTAAGCAACTTTCCTAATTCCTTTCCGAATGTCATTGCAGATACAATATAAGAGGCTAAACGATTCAAATGTCCATTCTGATGATAGCTTGTACTGTACTTTGATGCACTCTGTTTTGACGAGGACATCAACTAATATCATTATCCTCACTTTTGGTTGCTGTTTGTACTGTAGTAGATTCACAATCTTGAGCTGAAACATCATGCAAGCATCTGATCATAATATCAAGGGTGAGCAGTTTGAATCTAGTCTTGTCTTGCATGTTACTCATCTCTTTATGTGCTTTGTTTTCCTGTCTTTTTTTCACTGACATGTACCGTATCTGAAATAAACCATTAAAATGCCATAAATCCTGATGAGCAGGTTGGTGCCTTGCATGGTTTCCTCTGCCATCCTTGTAAGAATGTGTGCGTGAATGTTTGAATTGTAAAGAGCCTTGGAAATAATGCACCTTATACCATGTACAGAAAGAAAAGAAACACCCGTATTTCTATAAAAAGTATTAAACATAAAGGCTTTCTCAAACATGTTTTATGAGGAATACCTGGAATATGAAAATATTTAAACTTTTAATTTTAAAGATATTGAAGAATAACAACCCCTGGGGTCATTTTTGACCCCACTCATGCATCCTAGGGTTAAGTACAGTACTTGAGTACCGGTACATCTACTTAGTTACTTTCCACCACTGCACCTTTCCCAAACCCCAGCAGGAAGTCACAGAGACCAGCACGGTACTCTCTCACCGTAAAGGAACTTTATTGACAAAGTGATGCATGTTTGCGGTTTGGATTGAACAGTGCACAGGCGAGGACACAATGAGAAGGTCAAACGACTTGAGAGATGAGGCGTATAAAAACATGGTCGGGTCGGTTTGGTGGTTGGCTATTTGGTTGGTTTTAATTTACTCGTAGATGAAGGCGTGGGCGGCAAGCTTGTAGGTGACGAACTCCTCGGGCTTGAACCACAAAGCGACCTCGTTCTTGGCGTTCTCCACTGTGTCACTGCCGTGGATGATGTTCCTGAGAGGAGACGAGGACATCAGTTATTAGAAGAAACATGAAAACCACTGAATTATATAAACGATTTTGACCTACCAACCAATTAATCTACCGATAGATCTTAAAGGAGTAGTTCACCCCCAAAATGACTTTTTTTTCTATTGATTGGTTACGCCATGGAGACGAGAGTTCAATAATATTTTTAGCTTTTTGTCGCATTCCCAAAAAAATGTGATAACAATACATTTACCCCCATTCGTTCCGGATGGGGACCCGTTTCGAAACGGGTCCCCATCCGGAATCAATGGGGGTAAATTTACTCGAATCAAATTTTTGTGAATGTGACAAAAAACTAAAAATATTATTGAACTCTAGTCTCCATGGCATGAGTAATCAATAGAAAAAAAGTCATTTGGGGGGCGAACTACTCCTTTAAGTCCCATTACGTAAACAATGCTACAACCCCAGATAACTACTGTATGTGAAAGGGAGGGTTCAGATTAGCATAGCACTATTAGCACAGTCTATGATGGTTGGTCTTCCTGGGTGCTCACCTGGCCATAGTGACGCAGAGGTCTCCACGGATGCTGCCGGGCTGAGACTTAGCTGGGTCGGTCTCACCGAGCATCAACCTGCCAATAGAAACAATGTTCTGTCCCTCCCACACCTAGAGAGAGAGAGAGAGAGAGAGAGAGAGAGAGAGAGAGAGAGAGAGAGAGAGAGAGAGCGATGGTACATTTGTGTCCTAGGGTGACCAAAGTGCTACACCGCATTATAGTCTACAGAACAAAAACAAAATCCAAGCACAAGGCCAGAGAGAACTTGTGTTGTGAAATGGGAGTGTGGATTTTCAAGTGACCAGAGTGGATGCATGCAGACCTGTGTGTGTGTGTGTGTGTGTGTGTGTGTGTGTGTGTGTGTGTGTGTGTGTGTGTGTGTGTGTGTGTGTGTGTGTGTGTGTGTGTGTGTGTGTCTGTGTGTGCGCGCGCGCGTGCGTGCGTGCGTGTGTGCGTGTGTGCGTGAGAGAGTTACCATGGCCAGGATAGGTCCAGAAGACATGTACTTGCAGAGTCCAGCGTAGAAAGGCATGGCTGCCAGGTCAAGGTAGTGCTTCTTCATGTGATCCTCAGAGGCCTGAACAAACACACACACACACACACACACACACACACACACACACACACACACACACACACACACACATACACACACACACACACACACACACACACACACACACACACACACACACACACACACACATACACATATTGTGTATTTTAAATCAATCCATCAAAACCCCTATTCAGATGTTAACTCTAACCCTGCAACAGATGACAACTAAAACACTGCACTACTAACAGTAGTGAAAGGTTAACAAAGCAATCAGACACATTTACATGGCGTTACCTGGATGAATTTAGCAGCAACCAACTTGAAGCCTTTGTGTTCAAAGCGCTTGATGATCTCGCCACACAGGCCCCTCAACACACCATCAGGTTTAACTGCAATGAATGTCTGCTCCATTTCTGCAGGTGCTGGGAACGGATGAACGGATGATTGAATGAACAAATGAACAAATGAATGAATGAATGATGAATGAGTGACCGAATCAACAAACTTTAAATCACAAACTGCCAGACACTCTTGCCACATCAGCCATTCTAGGGCAACGATATGCAATTTAATGAAGTAGCTTATGAATATTGAAATATAACCCTATGATTTGCACGTGGTTTATGTAGACTTGGCCTAAACACTATGTCATCAGCATACGAGTGTAGCCGCTATAAAAGAACAAAATAGCTGTTTTTAAAAGGTCTATTGTGGACAATTATTCATTATAATCAGCAAAGTAAACTATTCAAAGTCTATTCATAAACATTCACGCATGCACGCACGCACGCGCACGCGCGCGCACACACACACACACACACACACACACACACACACACACACACACACACACACACACACACACACACACACACACACACACACACACACACACACACACACACAATGATACTCCAATGTGTATAATGCAGTGCACAGTCGTGCCAGCCAGTGTTGCCATATTTGCCAAGCCACTAGACCACATGGACACTTGAAAACCGTATGCACCGGATATTTGAAAATAGTCTAATAAGCTCACAAAGCGTTGTGATGAAAAAGGTCACAAATAGAGAGGTGCAATTCTGGAAAATTCCGTCCGGCCATTATATAGGCCTATTGTTTTGTTATATGTATATATTGTGATGTCATGTAAAGTACAAAAGGCTTAACCTTTCTGTTGTGCAAAGGCTAACAAAGGGCAGGTTCACTTTACTGGCCTATAGCACCCACACTAATTATGAATATTTAGAAAAATAATTTTAACAACTCAAATCTGATACAGGGGTCCTTGACTCAAATTATTTGTCTTTTGTTTTCCTGTTTTATTTCCCCTTTTTTGTTTTGTTTTTGGTTTTATAGACTACAGATGGAAATTAGCCTTAGCTAACTCCGGCTGGTTTACACTGAGATCTTGTGTATATGTTCTTGTACAACATGTCAATTTTTCTGTGTTCATGAACCGGCACTGTCCTGTCTAAATAAAAACTAAAGTAAAAAGTGAGGTCAGTGGACAAATACATTTGAGGGTCCTTGACATGGGTTACATGTCTCCATTCCGACATGTCTCCTTTCCGACATGTCTCCTTTCCGACATGTCTCCTTTCCGACACTAACCCTATCTCTTACCCTAACCCTAAACTTAACCTCTATGGAAGTGTTGCCACTCCGACAATAAGAAGTCAATGTCAGAGTGGCGACATGTAGGAATGGAGGGTAGCATCCCTTGACATGAAAAGGCTTCCCATTGAAAGACTTGGCAGTTGCAACTGCTGACTCACTCCCAATCGTCCGGCATAGTCTGTCAGACTCCACCTTAGCCCATAGCACCTGCCGTAGCACTTGCCCTAGCTTCGATGACCTTGCAGGCTCATGCAAAGGCTAATTTAGATAGCATGCTATGTAGATAGATGCCAGGTCATTTACTGTATAAGCCTGGCATCATATAGTTTCAATGCACAGATTATACATGTTTTGATATAATATTCTGTTAGACTGATGATAGGTTATTGGTTTACCTATGATCCTAAATGACTTTGTCTATGAATTTGATACCCTGTGTTTTTCTTGCTTACTGAATCACTCTGGATTAAGAGTTCTATATTCTAAATTCTAAATTGTGAGAACCACTGGTTTAAATATATAAGCAACTGCATTTTACAAGTCCGAAAAAGCACAACCCGCAACTACTAATATTTACGACTTTACAGAAAAACAAGCCCAAGGTCGCTTGCCATAAGCAGACCTGGCAACACTGATGCCAGCCTCAAAGCTACTGTACCTTTTCAACAGGAGTTCACAGGAACTTGTGAGGACAGCGGGGAGATGACTGCTCACTGCGGGGATGCGATCACCGGCGACGAACAACTCCAAGGGGCCACTATTTAAATACTCCATGACAAAGGGAGGGGGGCTCCGGGAGGAGTCAATATCAAAGAGCGAAGAACAAATTTAGAGACGATCAGCATAGATTTACGACGGCCACGCAAGACATAGCATGACTTAGGCCTACTCATAAAAGGCACAATTCTATGGAGTGAAGGTCAAGAGTTGGGGGCGGGTTTTAGTTGGCACTCGTCAAGTCTGCTCTGTGTGTGTGCATGTGCGTGTGTGTGTGTGTGTGTGTGTGTGTGTGTGTGTGTGTGTGTGTGTGTGTGTGTGTGTGTGTGTGTGTTGATTCATGAAACGCCTATTAGTTTTGGGTCTGACCATCACTGTCCTCTCTTCCAGGCCTGCGTGCCCATGTCCATGTCCATGTTCCAGTTGGTCAACTGAAACCCTCTCAGAACAGAGTGTTCTGAGAGAGAACACCTCTCCGGGCAGCTGACAGGAAGTGGCGCGAGGCGGCCGTGCAACCAGATGACCTCTCCCACTTTCACTCAGTCCTTTCTGCCTTCTCCCTCTCCCCTATCTCCCCTGCTAAATCCACTTTCTGCCACGCTGAGATTCATTCCTGTGCCCCTAACCCAAGGAAGCTTTTTTTTCTCCCCCTTGATTCCTCAGAGCTGACCTTTTTCTTCTACTACCTACTTCGAGAAGAAGGTTGATGACATCAGAAGCTACTTGTCTGATTCTGCTAACCTCTACACATCATGCCTGTCCTCCTCTCTCTCCAGATGAGGTCCTAAAACTAGTGACCTCCACATGTCCCCAATCTTCCAGACCGTTGCAGATATGCTCCCCGGCGTTACCTCCATCACCAACACGTCTGTAACTTCAAGTTGTGTCCATTCTGCCTTCAAGTCAGCCAGAGTAATGCTGCTACCTCAAGAAACACAACTCTCCTCAGATGTCAAGAACTACAGATCGGTATCACTCCTTTTCTTTCTTTCCAAAACACTTGAATGTGTTGTTTCCACCCTGCTTTCTCTCCATCTCGCATAGAACAACCTGCTGGATCCCATCCAGTCAGGATTCAAACGGGGCCCACTCAACAGAAACGGCACTCCTTGCAGTCACAGAAGCACTCCGTGCTGCCCAGACTGCCTCCCACTCTGCAGTCATGATTTTTCTGGACCTTTCAGCAGTGTTTGACACAGTGAACCACCAGCTGCTTCTGGACACCCTTGCTGACCTACTGTAGGCATCACTGGGACGCCACTGAAGTGGTTCTCCTCCTTCCTGGCCGACCAGACCTACCAGCTTTCTTGGAAAAGTTTACTTTCATCCCCCCACACTATATACAGAGTACAGGGCATCATATATTTGAGCAATATTACACGAGAAGGTGTGTGTTATCGTGAATAGCATCATGCCTGTGTTGGCAGTGCAGAAGTTTCTCTTCATTAGTATTAGTTCATTATTTTCAGTATTTCTGTAAATGTCATAATATTCTAGATACAGTACAGTGAAATATTCATTCAACCTTTTTTTGTTTTAATTTAGATTTGTATGGCATACAGCTCATGAAAATCATAAGTCCATAACCTCCAAATATTACAATATTAGGCCTACACAAGACAACTCAAAACAATTTGAGAAATGTCAACCTTCTGAAGTCAAAGTTGCTTTAAATCCAGTGTGAAATTTCCGGACTCAGTAATGATTTGGGATGCTATGGCATCTGCTGCTTCCAATACTTTTTTACCACATATATATATATATATATATATATATATATATATACATTTGAGACAGAGCTGTATACCTTTTTTTCAGAGAGACAAATCAGGAGAAAATCAACTTTACTATCGACTATCAACTCTAGTGTCTCAAATTAGGAGATAGACTCCAAGACCTTTGGGCCCCCTTGGCACAGGAACCATTATATGGTTCCCAGGGCTACTTACTTACTTAACTTAACTTAACTTGTGTTAAGTGTGTGTGCGCGCGCACGCGCGTGCATGCATTTCTGCAGCTGTGTTTATGCATGTCCATCTGCGTGTGCGTGTGTGTGTGCGTGCATGTGTGTGCGTGTGTGATATATCAGGGATCAGAATGTGATGCATGCTCTCTCTGCTGCACACAGTCACACTGCTTCTATTATCTGGATGGAGGTGACACCAGCTGTCAGGATGAAGGTGCCAAATCATCTCATGTGACGGACTGTGTGTGTGTGTGTGTGTGTGTGTGTGTGTGTGTGCGTGTGTGCGTGCGTGCGTGCACGTGTGTGTGCGCGTGTGTTCAGAATATGAAGTATAGAAAATAACCATCCATATTGAGATTACAACTAATTCAAACAGATACGCAGATGTGATTTTTGAAGTGTCTTCGAGGCATTGTATTGTTCTCACTGCATTAAATGCACCAAAATATTAATATGGCTCTGTTGCACTTACAGAACATACTGTAGGTATGTGCTTTGCTCTAAATCACAGCGGAATCGCTTGGTGCTGTAACCTTTTATGTTTGTCATAAAGACCGTCATAAATTGCCATCTGCGTGCCCTAGTTCCCTCCACTCTATTTATGTGGCTTTTACCTTGTTGTTTACGTGTGACTTCATGTTTGGCCAAGTGGTTTCAGCCTGATCCCACTGCCACTGATGATAGTGCTCTTCGAAGCACAAGTCTCTGCCAGGTCAGGTAGATTATTGTGGCATCCTGGTGGCTCTATGATAGGCCAATGTGAAAAGGGTGCCATGTGTTCTTGGGCCTTTCACAGCAATCAGACGCTGCATGCATAATTTGAGGCATTTTGTTCTAAAAATGTGTTTAGCAAAAGTTTACCTGCTGGTGGCTCTAAAACAGGCCAATGTGAAAAGCGTGGCATTTGTTCAATGACCTAATGGGAATGTACGTGCAAAATGTCATGCAAATCGCAGGCTATGTTCATGATTTGAGGCATTTTGTTCAAAACGGACCAATCCTGCAAACTTTGGAATCTAATGTTAGCCAATCAGGATATAATATGAAATATTTGACAAATCCGTCGTGATCACATGCACTAAGAGATACTGTGAAATGATTTGGGTGATTTTGGATAAAATCTGAAGGAGTAAGAATGTGTTTTACATAAGTCCGGGTAGCGCTATAAGGCAGATGTGAGGCTGATTCGAAAATGTAAAAGTGACTTTTCTTCCTCTGCCTAATGGGAATCTGGCGCTGATCTGTCCAGTGCTTTGATTAGCACACTCACAGATATACAGACTCACAGACTCATAGACTCGTACAGATAGACAAGCCATAAAAAGATCTGTAGCCTGTGTTGTCCTGACGCTACATCTGACATATACTGTACAGTATGTCAGCTGTAGTGGATGTCAGCGTGACATTTTAACGATGACAATTTCACTGGGACGTGACTGGGAGCACCAGTGTCCTGTGTCCCAACATGCACCTTACAGTCGGGTAGAGGTGGAAGGGTTGAGTGGGAGTGGCTGGTTGAGGTCAGTGTGGAGCCAGTGGGAGGAGCATGGCTGTTTGGGGGAGGGGCATGGCTGTTTGGGGGAGGGGCATGGCTGTTTGGGGGAGGAGCATGGCTGTTTGGGGGAGGAGTATAGCCAGGCAAGGGGGTAGTAGTACTTGAATGCTTATTATGAACAACTTGTTTTTTCTGTAAAGTCGCTTTATTGGTAGTAGCAGGTAGATTTTTTGGGGGGCTTGTTTCTAAAGTGTCGCTGCTTATTTGGGCTTGCTTCCAAAATGTTGTTTAAACCAGTGGTTCTCAAACGTTTTCATGTGAAGGACCCCCAAATTAATAGTCCACCTATCCCCATCTGAAAAGTCTTTGTGATGGTGCAGAGTTGACAGACACACCCCTCTCATTGCAGTGAATAACTGAAGCGCGATGGGGTTGCTTAGTACCGTGCCACCCTTTGCCCTTCTCTGATTGGCTACGGGCATAAACGGCCCCTCTCTGATTGGCTACGGGCATAAATGCAGACACACAAAGATTTGACTAATTTATAGATTATTATTATTATTAAACATTGAAGTAACTACATTTAAACACATTGATATTAGTAAATACAATTTACTACAAAAGGCAAAAGTATAAATTTCGTCTTATATTGCCATGACACCTGCTGGCTGAAAAAAGTCAATGCAAGCCATTATAAACGGCATTGACAACATAATTTATTCATGGAATATTTGCATTTATGTCCTAGATCTATATTTGCTCATTAAGCAATGCGCAATGCGACGTGTTGTGAATGTGAGTAGAGTCGAAATATTTTGAAAACTAGTGAAATTGGACATTCTCTGACATTCTTCCTACTTTTACGTTTGGTACTTAAAGTATATCTTGTTAAAGCCAAAAATATTGTGCTTTTACTCAAGTAAATTTTACTAGTATTTCTACATTGTGGTGTTGTATTCGTTGTAGTCTATGTCCAAACGCTGCCTTAGGAGCTACTAAACAGTATACAGTGAGATGCATTCAGTCCTGTCCGAACATACTGTTTAGTATGCCAAGTTAATTTGGTCCTGAGACCACCCTTAGTGGGATTTGAAACCAGGACCTGGAAACATGTAGCTATAGCTTCTACAGGGTCCCCACTGTCATGAAATTCCTGGAAATATTTAGAAATTAGATTTTGTTTTTTTCCAGTCCTGGAAAAGGTTTGGAATTAATCAAGGGTCCTGGAAGAAATATTAGTCTACTCTATGCATTGTTTTTAGCTGTTGATTTTGTAAATAAACAAAATCTAAAACATAATATAGCCTAATGTTACACGACAAAATATGTAACATACTGTAAGTAGCTTTTCACTGAACGGTCTGCATGATTGCAGCCTAATCTATGTGACAAAAACAACAGATCTACTAGCTCACAAAGTGCTGTATCATGACACGTTGTAGATCTGTTCCTTTGTCACGTGACACCAACCTGTGCAGTGCAACCTAACTATTCAGAGCTACACATGAATCGTCGGTGACAAAGCGCAAGCAATTGAACTCCTAGTTATAATATATCAGTTGAACTATTATCCACTATGCCCTATAGGATAGGTAGCGTTGCAAAGAATTTGGCACGGAATTTGGAATGGAATTATACTATTCATTCTATGCTTTATTTTTGCTACACTGTGTGTCTTTCGGTATTGCCCATTGGAGTTAAGAGACTCGTTATTGCGCTGAATGATTGTTATATAGGCCTGGAAAATTTGGAAACATTTTGGAAATTCACCCGATTCTATAAGTGTCTTTTGAATCCTTCTAATTCTAGGCCTAAATGGGTTAAATCAATCTGTATTCTGTAGAGCATCAGATGAAAGAAAGAGTAACATTCTCACTATCAGGGACTCCACTCTTTTCAAGTCACTCTGAATGGCAGCAACCCCCCCAAAAGTATGAAACAACAGTTATGCCACCTTTCCCAAACCTCAGCAGGAAGACACACAGACAAGCATGGTACTCTCTCACTGTAGGAACTTTATTGACACGTGATGCAGCTTTGAGACTGACAACTGATTTGGATTGAAAAGTGCACAGAGGAGAACACCATGAAGAGGATCGGAAGACATGAGAGATGAGGACGGAGTATAAAAAATTTGGCGGGTGTTGACTGGTTTGGATTTACTCGTAGATGAAGGCGGCAGCGGGTGAGGCGTAGGCGACAAACTCCTCGGGCTTGAACCACAGACCGATCTCCTTCTTGGCGTTCGCCACTGTGTCACTGCCGTGGATGATGTTCCTGAGAGGAGACGAGGACAGTCATTAGAAGGATTATTAAACCCACTTAATATAAACAGTCTAGATTCATCGACCAATATATCACTCCTGCTGGCATTGACTCCCATATAATAATTAATCATAATACATTCTATTTGTAACGCACATTTTTACAAATCTCAAAGTGCTACAGAGTTTAAAAACAAGGGTAAAAAAATAGCAACGTAAAAAAAAGACTAAGACTGTTAAAAAGTGGTTCAAAACCAATTAGATTCAAGGCATAGGGGGAAAAAAGACCTGACGACCAACACACAAAGAAAGAATGTCGGTAGACTGTGGGATGCAATGTCGAAAACCCAACTTAAGGTCTAGGATCTCCTAGGTTCACTTCTCACCTGCCCATTGTGATGCAGAGGTCTCCACGGATGCTACCGGGCTGGGACTTGGCGGGGTCGGTCTCACCGAGCATCAACCTGCCAATAGAAACAATGCCCTGTCCCTCCCACACCTAGAGAGAGAGAGAGAGAGAGAGAGAGAGAGAGAGAGAGAGAGAGAGAAATGATAGCTTAGAGAGAAGTGATAGCAGCATTTGGCAGAGAGACAGTATGTGTACTATGTAATACTACTAATAATAATAGTGTCCATTTAGTTGTTGTTGTTGGGTTATCAGGGTATGTGTTGAAGTGATACAGTAGGCCTAAGTATAGTTTGTTTCCAGCACGCTGCTTGACATGTGTCACATTTGTAACTGCAGTCCAAGCCTTATTGCTTCATGATGCACCTTCTGCGTCAGTATCACGCTCAGTGTCGTGGTGGTCAGTATCAGATGGTCAGTATATCATCGACCAGGAGCGGTTGGGGTTTCGGTGTCTTTACTAAAGGACATCTGACACTAAAGCCCGGAGAAGCCAGGAAGCTCCTGGTGCCCAAGAGGCCACTCTAGACCTCCTGAGTCATCACCATGATGTCTGTGTGTGTGTGTGTGTATGTTACTGTAGCAATGAAGAGGCTGATTCCATGTGCGTGTGTGTGGGAGTTACCATGGCCAAGACGGGTCCAGAAGACATGTACTTGCAGAGTCCAGCGAAGAAAGGCATGGCTGCGAGGTCATCGTAGTGCAACTTCATGTGATCCTCAGATGCCTGAACACACACACACACACACACGCACGCACGCACGCACACACACACACACACACACACACACACACACACACACACACACACACACACACTCATGTTAATAAAACCCTTTTAATCGACGAGTTAATAGTTATAATGAAAGTCATTTTTTACACAATAGTGGCCCCTATCTTTTACGTGAGTGCATCTCTCCACTCCGACATGTCTCCTTTCCGACATGTCTCCATTCCGACACTAACCCTGTCTCTAACCCTAACCCTAAACCGAACCCCCATGGGAGTGTCGCCACTCCGACAATAAGAAGTCAATTTCGGAGTGGCGACATGTCGGAATGGAGAGAGCCTCCCCTTTTGAGTGGCACAAAGCTCTGCAAAATATGGACCGCGGGTGTCATTGCTAGTTTCCATTTGCTTTTGCATTAGCAAATGTTTTTGCAATCATCTGCACGCCCAAGGTCTTCAAATGAGATGCGGTTTAGTCCCAGTGCGTTGCTGCCTTAAGTGCGGTGAGAAAAGTCTTGCCGCAATTGTGCTTAGATCAGCCTCGAGGTGGTCTTTAATCCAGCACAGTGACAGATATTCCCGTATAGAGTTTAGGGAGTGCTATCGGTTTAAATACCTCTCATCGTGTGAGAATGTTGTGAATCCATAGCCTTGCTGGCTTGGAGAGATGTTAACAAAACTACTATCAACAAACATCAGACACATGTACATGAGAGTTACCTGGATGAATTTAGCAGCAACCAACTTGAAGCCCTTGGCCTCAAAGCGCCTGATGATCTCGCCGCAGAGTCCCCTGAGGACTCCATCGGGCTTAACTGCAACGAATGTCTGCTCCATTTGGACAGGTGCTGCGAGGAGGGAAGCACGGGGGGGGGGGGGAGGGAGGGAGGGAGGAATTAAGGGAGGAATGAAAGATGGAATGAAAGATGGAAGGAAAGAAAGAAAGAAAGAAAGAAAGAAAGAAAGAAAGAAAGATCAACACAGTGCATAACAAATTAGAATGAATTGCAGTGTGGCTGGCTTTCTGTGTGCCTTTTCTATGCATAAAGTAGGCTAGGCAATTTCATGATTTCATTCGATATCATGCTGGATGTTATATCGCTGCGTTTTGTGGTGGCCATATGGTTTACCATGCACACCAGCTGGTTGTCAAAATTCTTTGGCTTCAGTGTCAATTCAATTCAATTCAATTTTATCCTGGCCCCCAAACTGTGGAATAAACTCCCTGTCGCACTTAGAACTACAGACTCTAGACCCTAGATTCTGAAAAGTTTTGAAAAGTTTTTTACTGATTAGGTGCGTCTACCTATGTTATTGTTTTTCTAGATTGATATTCATATGCATTTGTTTGTATTGTTGTTAATGTACTGACATATTAGCTTGCTTATTATATTGATGTATTACCTGCTTATTGTAAGTCGCTTTGGATTACAAGCTTCTGCTAAATGCCTAAATTGTAAATTGTAAAGTGTCAAATCATAAATTGCAATCAGTGGCCCCTGAGCAGATTTCATTAAAGCCTCACTATGTAACTTGTTTGATGACTAAAATGTAATGTTGTATATTTTATATTATCTGGTAGGATTCTGTAGCATTCTGCTCAGAAATACATTCAGACAGACACACCAATATGTCTATGCAGTGCCAGTGCACAATCATGCCAGCCTCAAAGCTACTGTACCTTTTCAACGGGAGTTGAACTTGTAGTGGGGGGAAACTTGCTCACGGATGACTGGATACGATCACCGGGGACGAACAACTCCAATGGGGCCACTATTTAAACACTCCATGGCACAGGCAGGAGGGGGCTCTGGGAGGAGTCAATGTCAAGAGTGACATGTGGGGAAGGAAAGAATTTAGACTCAGTTTTGATTTACATTGGATCGCTCAGGACACAGAACATAGCTGTAGGCACAATGCAATACACAACAGCTGAATACTGTCACAGTACATTCAGATCTCTTTGAATCCTCAGATGACTTCTGATGTCTGTGTGTGACTCAGTGACTGAACATGGTATTCTGAATGGAAGGCCCAAATCCAGTCCATATGTGATGTTGCAGGATTCGGGATTGAAGTCGGATTGGTTTTAATGCAGTCTGAACAAGGCTAAGGAATGTGATTCGAATCGGATTAGCAACAAATGGATTTGGGCTGTATACAGTATGTGACAGTAGGCTGCTCTGCCTTGTGTATGGTTCTGCAGCTGTGCTTGTGCTTTTGTCCGTCTGTGTGTGTGTGTGTGTGTGTGTGTGTGTGTGTGTGTGTGTGTGTGTGTGTGTGTGTGTGTGTGTGTGTGTGTGTGTGCGTGCGTGTGCATGTGCATGTGTGTGTGTGTGTGTGTGTAATTGATCATTCATCTGTCCTTGTGCGTGTGTGATATCAGGGATCAGAATGTGATGCATGCTCTCTCTGCTGCACACAGTCACACTGCTTCTATTATCTGGATGGAGGTGACAACAACTGAGAGAGAGAGAGAGAGAGAGAGAGAGAGAGAGAGAGAGAGAGAGAGAGAGAGACGGCTTTGTGAGAGGAAGAGTCTTCCTAACACATTTCGTTTATCTAGGGTGTGTGTGTGTGTGTGTGTGTGTGTGTGTGTGTGTGTGTGTGTGTGTGTGTGTGTGTGTGTGTGTGTGTGTGTGTGTGTGTGCGCGCGCGCTCGCTCGTGTGTGTGCGCGTGTGCGTGCACGTGGATGTGTCTGTGAGTGTGTTTGTGAGGAGTGCTAGTGTCTGCTGCTCAGATAGCGACATGTGTTAGGGTGTGTGTGTGTGTGTGTGTGTGTGTGTGTGTGTGTGTGTGTGTGTGTGTGTGTGGGGGGGTGTGTGTGTGTGTGTGTGTGTGTGTGTGTGTGTGTGGGGGGGTGTGTGTGGGTGTGTGTGTGTGTGTGTGTGTGTGTGTGTGTGTGTGTGTGTGGGGGGGGGTGTGAGAGAGAGAGAGAGAGAGAGAGAGAGAGAGGACAGGGAACAGAAACAACAAGAGTGTGCATGTGTTTGATCTGCCTGCATGCACATTAGTTGAGACAGCAAATGTGTGTACAGTATGTGTGTGACATCTATGTCAGCACGACATGGATAGATATTCTACAAGAAGCCACAAGTGATATAACATACATAAGATAAGACTGTGTGTGTGTGTGTGTGTGTGTGTGTGTGTGTGTGTGTGTGTGTTGGCTGCCTATTGGCATCGGGCTCAGCCATGTCAGCACTGGCATGGACGGATGGGTTTAAACTTAGAATATATCTGTGTCTCTCTGGCACATGAACCCAGTCACCACATGGGCATGTGTACACTCACACCAACAGCCACACCCACCCACACCCACAGCCACAGCTATAGGGTTACCATAATGCACCTGAAATTCAAATAAGATAGGGGCACGGTGGTGCAGTGGTTAGCACTTCGCCTCACAGTTGGAAGGTCCTGGGTTCGATTCCCGCCGGGGGAAGCTGTGGGCGCTGGGGGCGTGTTCCTCCACCCACGTCATCAGCGCCCACACCCTAGGTGGGGTTGGCGATGGGGCCTCTCTGTGGTGAGTTTGCATGTTCTCCCCGTGTCTCCTTGGGAATAGGCCCTCACACAAAAACATGCAGTACTACCCCTAGCCAGCCGGGTGCTCCCCAATGTCCCCTGGCGCAGCAGGGGGAGAGCGGAAACCAGGACTACATGTTAGGTAGTGAGAAAAATGGGTTGCAAAAAAAAATCAAATAATGTACACAGTGTCGGGAGTCCCTGATTTGCATGAAAAGATAAGGAGCATAAAGATGAAATCCCACTGTGCAGCATGTCATAAGGTTTTTGCATATTATATTAACCACCTGAACCCCAGCATCCATATTCTGGGGGAAACATTAGCCAGAAATAGCAGATCTACAAGCTTGTACAATAGATCGGATAGTTGCAACCGAAGGTTGCAGTTTACACAGCTTGTCTGCGTGTAGACGTGTACAAATCTTTTTTGAAAAAATGTATCATCATGATGTCATCATGCTCTGATGTCACTGTGATGTCAGGGGAATCACTCTACGAGAATGGGTTTGCTGCTCTGACATCACGCTCTGGCGTCACACTAAAGGTGCCTCCACACCGAAAATACTACAGGAGACTTGTTCAAACTGTTCACAGACTGCAAAGAACTGCAAAAAACGAAGCACATTGAATTTTCCAGACGACTGTATGTCGACTGTAATTACTGTACAGTTTTGCGCATGCGCACTGTGTTGCCATATCGGCTCGTTACAAGCGACTTTGATCCTGTTTTCCTATAATGTTGCTAGTTGTGGTGGGTTACTTTTGTTTGGGCATGTTTCTGAATTGTAGTTGCTTATTTGGCCTTGCTTTCAACATTCTTTTAGAAAATAGCTAATGTAATAGAGCTCAATAGGTGAAACTGGATGCTTCTTTAGGCCTTGTTTTCATAGACCTGGTCGCTTGTTTAACTCACAGAATCTGGCAACCGGGGAGCAGAAGCGGAGATGCTTCCTGTCCGGTGTTTACTTCTCCTCACACCAAAACAACACACATCACTATTACTAGCGTTGCCTTGGAGTTGATTAGTAAAGGAAATTGAGAGTTGAGATTGTGAATATGCTATTTAGTTAAAATGTGCAACGGGAAAATGTCTCTGGCTTATTTAGGCTTGGTTCTGCTGCAGCAGTAGCAAACTAATGGTCCATTACAACTCGTTACAATTCACCGACGTCCAGGGGCGACTCTACAAAACTGAGCAAGTCCAGTCTTCCAGTTTTCCGTCGATAGCGTTCCCGACCCGCTGCCGAAAACCTACCGATGAGCTCCTGTTCGGCAACAGACGCTTTCCGCCGCTATCCGCCGCCGATTCGGCCACGAATCTGTTTGGTTAAAAGTGGCCTTAACAGAATCCCTTTTATGCCCATATATGGAGTTCCCTGATTACATCAATATTAATGATGCCCTGTTCGAAAGATCCCTATGATGCCAGGTGGAATAAATCCCTTTTATGCCCATATATGGAGATATGGAGATCCCTGTGATGCCAGGGGAACAAATCCCTTTTATGCCCATATCCCAGATGTCCAATGCCCTGAGGTCCACATCACTGCGCGACCTCACCCTTTAGGGCGAGGTCGCTTGTCGCCCTGAGGCGTCTTACTAGTATATATACAAGAGCTGTATGAACTTGTAAGATGTGTGTCATTGATTGAGTGACATCAGACCTACTGCCTATATAAACAGAGCTGATACCTTTAAAACCTTTTTGTAACTATTTAACATTGGAGAAAAGAATGCTGCCATTCGTTTCAAAAAGCCCTGTATAACATGTATACTGTATAACAACCAAATGTGACATATAGCTCTGTTTACACAATGCTGTACCCCCTCCAACTGTGTATGTATTGACACTTTGGCACCATAAACATATGTTTTCTTATGCCAACAAAGCTCATTTGAATTGAACATTGAATTGATTGCTTCTCAAAACTAAATTTAATTGTCCCATATCAGCACAATAAGACATATACACACGCACACACAATGATTGCATGAGTGAACCATTCTCTCTTTCTTCACCTGTCAACTCACTTGCCATTCCTGAATTAATCACTCTCTCCATCACACAGCAGAGTCAGTCTGTTAAAGATGGATCGACATGGAGAGCCAGTCAGTCACATATACTGTATCAGCTCCATCCAGCCTGTTTGGGCCTCCATGCCTTGCTCGTGTCTGCTGAAGGGTATAGGATTCAACCCGACATTAGTTTTTCTACTCCACTGTGTCGTGCTCATAGCCGGGGAGCCACCGGGCCAAAAATTTGAGAGGACGTGTGATGTCATGACATACTTTTAATTTGAGTTTTTTCTATTAATTTGGTCAATAGGGTACACAGAATGAGAGGCCTGTTCTGCCGGAAACATTGCAAAAAAAAATGTTATGGCCATTTGTATATTCACTGTCCCATCGACTTTCAAAATTTTCAAAATCTGCTTTAAGTAGCATGTGAGGGGTCAAACTAGGGGACCTTCATGGTTCTGAATCCATTACAAGCATTTTGTTTTGCATGAAAAACATTTCCTTGGGCTAGATTTCAGCCCCACAAAACGGTGAAAAGTGATGAGTCACCTGCAGTGACTGAGATATGAATGCAGAGTGGTTCCTCTTTGACTCCCTCAGGCCTCTGTACCGGAGAACTGACAAACAATAGTGGACATTTTGTCTTCTATCATGGCCAGATAGCTATACAACTATTAGCTGGATGTTCTCTACCAAAGCTCATCATCATTTACAGCAGGGGTGGGCAACTTTGATGATGGCGAGGGCCACTATATTTCCACCTTCACTCCAGAGGGCCACATTGCATATTGCTACGTCCTACTTTGTCATTCTAGTATCTCATACAAAAGAAGGGCAGCTAGAAGAAAAAATAGCAGATCTACAAGCTCAAAACGCATCGCGCTGTGATGCGTTTGAGCTTGTAGATCGGCTATTTTTGCTTCTTTTGAATTGGAATCCTGAATATTCTTTTGTTATTTTTTAATTGGAATCCTGAAATCTAACATTTTGATTTAATTTCCAACACATTTAGTTATATACTTATGTTAACTTTATGAACTTAAATACAAATACATTGGACATACAAAAAAAAATGAATACTACTATACCAGTCATTAAGCTACTAAGATAGTAGCAGGTCATGTTTGGTATTGTAACAGCTGAAATCAATAATATATCAGTATTCTGGTATTAACCTGCGGGCCGCATTAAGTGAAGGTGGGGGCCGCATGTGGCCCCCGGGCCGCCAGTTGCCCATGTATGATTTACAGTATACGTAAATGGTGCATTTATATAGCGCTTTTATCCAAAGCGCTTTACAGAGATTGTGCATTACATTCACCCATTCACGCACACATTCATACACCGGTGGCGGAGGAAACCATGCAAGGCACCAACCTGCTCACCGGGAGCAATTAGGGGTTCAGAGTCTTGCCCAAGGACCCTTCGACATTAACTCAGGGGGAGCCCGGATTCGAACTGGGAACCCTTCGTGCTCTAATAACGGTTTCTCTACCCCTGAGCTATGCCGCCCCTACGTACCAGTTAAGATAGCTGACTGGACTGGAAATATGTCTTCACACACACAGATATCCTCCCCCTGCACACATACCGTATTACATAACCATTAAGCCCTGTATATACTTGGTCATACAACAAACAGCGAAAATAGCACATCTACAGTACAAGCTCACGTTATGAGCTTGCAGATAGCTTGCTATTTTCCAAAAAGAATATCTGACTATTTTGACTTTTTTTAATATAAAAAAGCAATATATTAGCCTATAATAATGAATCCAAAACAGGCTCACCAGTTTGAAATGCTTAAAATGGTGTCATTCATATGATATGCTTTTAACGTCGTCTGCATGTATTCATTCCTGCAGCGCTAGAGTCCTCAGCCACAACCTTGACCCCAGCGCTGACCATATAAATATCCTTTCTCCTAAACAGGCCTGGAAATCTGGCCCCCGAGCTGACCTCTTTCACAGGTGTCCAGAGGGGACATGTTTTTGGCCACCGTTACCCGCGCAGGCATGCGTGCGCGCGCGCGCCGCGGGGCGGTATGAGGGGTGGAACATATCAGAATTCATGCACGCCAATACTCTACCTCCAGCATGTGCCTCCCTGTACTTAACATAGTTAGCCTAGTTAGGTGTAGCAGCAGGTGTGTTGGTGTTGAGTGAAGTGCTGTGATGCAGACCTACGGTATGGCGGCATCAACGTTGCATGCAACGTTTTTCAGCCCCTATTAGCTGAGAGACAGAGATGAAGCAGGGACCTATATACTGTACATCAGTGTTTCTCAATCTTTTGGGGCTTGAGTACCCCCTTTACCCAACAACAACAATTGCAATTAAAACCATAAATAGTGCTAGGCCTATATGATGCTATGATAAACCCCCCATTTCAAGAATATAAATCACAACTAAGAAATGGAGTGAAAGAGTTTCAAACGGTGCCTCCTGAGCACTGAGCAGATTTATTGTCAACACTGTGGCCAAAACATTTCAGTCCAGTTTTCATGTCAATAACTATAAAACTTTCAAGCACATCCCAGGTGCCTGGTACTATGTAATTTGGGGTAGCAACTATAAGGCTCACACCAATTTCTCCATGTGTCATCATTAAACATAACAGTAAATGTTTTTTCCCCCTCCTAATTCAATGTTTTTTTATTCTTTAACTATGAATAATATCATGTCTTTTTTGGGGTACACATACCTCCATTTGAGCAACACTCCTGTACAGTACTGTATACAATTGTCTTGTTTGACAGAACTATCTTCAGTCAGTGTCGTGTTTGTTTACACGTTCTCTTTTCTATCAATTTGTACTTGGCCTGCTCTTTTCCCCCTCTACTATAAACCTCTTTGCCAAAAATAGCCCAACTATAAGCTCACAACGCCTTGCAGCGCGAGGTATTGTGAGCTTGTAGATCTGCATTTTTTAGCGTCAACTCAGAATAGGGCTAGGGCTCAAATGTAAAAAAAGAACAAAGATTTGACGGCTCCCCTGTAGTAACTCTGAGGACCCCCTGTTGAAGACTCCGGATGTAGAGCTATAGCTAACCCAGCGTCATGCAGCGTTCTGGGAAGGCCGTATTTATCCAAATAGAAGAGGAGATCAACCGTTTGTTGTTGACGATTACAAGTAAATGTTGTTTTTATTGTGTAATATGCATGAGAATACACATGTCAGTCACACACGTACGCAGGGGCGTCACAAGGGGTAGGAAAGTGGGACTGAGTTACTAGGGCCCAAGGTGGTGGAGGGGCCTTAATTATTTTATACTTTAGCTATTGAAAAATAGCAGATATACAAGCTCACAGCGCGGCACCGAGTGCCGCGCTGCGAGCTTGTAGATCTGCTATTTTTGAAAAGTCGTGAAAATGTGTGCAAATCTTTGGATGTATTTTTTAAGCGAACATTTGTAACTCAAATTTTGCTTCTGGGGGGTCCCTGGAACTAAATATTTTGAGATGGGGGTCCGTGGCCAAATACATATAATTTTGGGGGTCCTTCACATGAAAAGGTTTGAGCTCCACTGACATCGAAACATAGATTTTTCAAAGAAACCTTAGAAGGATTTGAAATGTTCAAAGATTTTCATGATTTTTCAAAAATAGCAGATCTACAAGCTCGCAGCGTGGCACTCGGTGCCGCGCTGTGAGCTTGTATATCTGCTATTTTTCAATAGTTAAAGCACAGGGGCCCCACAGTGAATCCTTGTACCCGGGGCACAGAATTTGGTGCGACACCCCTGCACGTACGCACGCGGCCTCTCTTTATCTCCCTGTCTCAGGTGCTGCACTCAACTGCACTCACATTTCAGCACTGGCACGGCACCAGGCACCAGCCTGACATATCATAGCAACCACCTGCTGTATTTTAGCAACGCCATAGCAAACATCTGTTTTATCACCATGCCCTAGCAACAACCTACAACTTTACCCTAGCTGGGCCAGGCCCCCCAACGCTTTACTGCCTACAACCGGAACACTGTCAACACTGCATTCCCGCGGGATTTACAATTACCTGAGGACGTGGGGTAAAGTAAACCCTGTGATTATTATGGCAGATTCGCGCAGGATTAAAAAAAAAACAGAGTATCTCAGTGATCTTTACACTTTACCTGCAGGTCCTCAGGTAATGTTAATCCCGTCCGAATCGGGCTTTTGCGTCACTGTCGGGTCGACACCTTATGAGTCCAAAATATTTACGTTTCAGGATAAAAAAAAAACAGCAGATCTACAAGCTACAATTTATTTAGCAGACGCTCTTAATCCAGAGCGACTTAGAATAAGCAAGGACAGCTCAAGGTAATACATCAATACATCAAATAGTCATCTAAAAAACGTAAGTAGACCAAGAACCTATTCAATAACACCAAAAAATCAATAATCTGTACATCCAAGCTGCACACCATAGTCTCGATGTACGATATGATGCCTAGGGCTGTCACGATATGACATTTTACATGACGATTAATTGTCACTCAAATAATTGCCGATTAACGATTTAATTGTGTTTTTGTCGTTGATAATTACATTTCTGTTGGCTTTTAGGCTTTGAAGTTGTACACGGTAGATTATGACACATAACCTAAATATACAAAGAAATTACTGACATATTTGACAACTTACTACTTAAAAAATAACTTTGATAGTGGAAATAGCCGATCTACAAGCTCACAACACGTCGCGATGGGACGCGTTGTGAGCTTGTAGATCTGCTATTTCGGACATTTTTCAACATTCACGATTATGACGATTATGACAAAAATAATTGCGATAATGTCAAATAATCACGATTAGACGATTATGTAATAATTGTGACAGCCCTAATGATGCCAAGTTGAAAATGGCCTGATATCGCTCTATATAAAAGGCTCAACACTGCTAATAGGGTAATTAACACTATTCTTAACTACTGCATACTGTACAGTAGGGGTTCACAAACGTTTTTTTTGTTTTTTTGTCTCAGGGCACCCCATTAATATTTTTTAATCCGAGGCACCCCTACATTATAATTTTCACTCCCAGCACCTTATATTTATAGCATGCCGTCGTTGTCGGGTGAAAACCTCGTATGTCCAAAACCGTTCGTTTTGTATTTATCATCTATAAAATGTACTAAACCAAAAAAGTAAAAGAGCAGAGGTTCCGAGCGTAAAATGAAGGTACTTCATTAAATGAAGCATCAGCGTAAGTTTATGCAGGACATGGGAGTCAAGTCGCTGCTCAGCTGTAGTCAGATGTCAGTCAGCTCTGTTCTCATACTCATTAACATATCTGCTGGTCATTATGTCACATGACTGCCATACTCCAATCAAAGCTCAATCAGTGGGGAAGGCTCCTTTAAATAGGGCTTGCTTTCTCTACTAATGCTTAATGGTTTCCGAGGCTTCGGAATCAGTTGCTGCTTGCTGCCTCCTCCACCCCAGCCTCCACCTTTGCACGATCAGTCTGGCTAAGCTCAAATACTTGTGATTGTCTGATTAAGTTACATGTCAATGTGGTTAAGCTCAACTACTGTGATTTTGACTAAGTTCATGTCATGTTAAGCTCAATATTGTGATTTCTTTTACTATGTTACATGTCAAGGTTAAGCTCAAATACTGTGATTTTGACTAAGTTACACGTCAATGTATTGCTATTATTCTGCTATTGTATCCCTATGGGGGGGTATTGCTTGCGTTCCCTGATTTTGCTTAGCATGCTCAGTGCACAACATTTCAGGGAGCATCTCCCAAGATTAACTGTATTCCATTTATGCAATAAATGGTTAAATCTGCTTATTGTGTATTCCATTTTGCAATAAATGGTTAAATGACTTGACGTGAATGTTCCTGACTAAATTGCAAAAAGGTTAAAAAGCCAACATGTTTCGACCCACTGGGCACGTATGAACCATGAAGCATATCGTCGTTGTCGAGTGGAAACCTTGTATGTCCAAGACCGTTTGTTTTGTATTTATCATTTTAAAAATGAATTAACTAGTGAAAATAGCAGATCTACAAACACACAACGTGCGAGGCGTTGTGTGCTTTTAGATCGGCTATTTTCACTACTTTTGTGCGACGGCCTTGTGTGTGACGAAGCAGGGCTTTACTGTGCGAAAAGATGTACACATTTGAAACTTGGAGATACGAGGTTTCTGCCCGATAGTGATGATATATACTTGCTATCATTAATAACAGGTGATCTCTTTTTGTGTGAAGAATAAAGCCTCCCTAGAAGGCTGAAGAAGCGGCTCAGAGTGAATCCTGGCTCTACATTTCACAGTGTGAGGTCGGTGTAGTGTGTGTAGCGTCTGAGTGCTTGGCACTTTGCACCTGCCTTCACAGCCCATACCGATGCACGTGAATTTTGATACGTCCTATCACCCATAACACGTGCACACACACGCACGCACGCACGCACACGCACACACACACACACACACACACACACACACACACACGCACACACACACGCACACACACACACACACACACACACACACACACACACACTCTCTCTCTCTCTCTCTCTCTCTCCCATATACACAAAGATGCACCCAGTGGTATTGCTTTGCATTACAAAAATGCACTGACATTTATTGTGCATGCCTGTATGCACATCATTTAGCCATCTGACATGTTTTATTGTTAATCTAGTATTAGTTGGTTATGGACTAAATATCAAAAGATTTAAGTTGACTAAATCTATGGTTGATTGCAACCGTCAGTTACTATGAAAAGCTCCACCGGCTGTCAGTCTGTCACACTTTTGCCCTACTCATATCTTCGGCACCGTTGCCCCTATCCATGCCAAACTTTGCACACACACTCCTTGGCTGCCAAACCACAACCTCCACCACTCATTTTTCACATGGCCCTCTTCTAGCGCCACCATGAGGCCAATCCTTGCGAAACACATTTTTGGCCTAAAATCACACAAAGCGGTGCACAGTATCTCAAAATCATGTCATCAACATGGATCTGTCCCATTTCCCATATTCCCTCCTGATTGGCTACGACTGCCTTCTAAAGTTTGTGTATGCGACCTGACTGTCTCTTATCTCCCAGTTAGGGAGTCTTACTGGTTGTCTCCACCAGCCGAAGGCATGGGGGAGAGTATGTTTTCCCCTCCGTCCGTCCGTCCGTGCGTGCGTGCGTCCGTCCGTCCGTGCATCCTCGCAGTTTGTGAGCACCTAATCTCAGTCGCCGTTGGCACGGTCGCTGCCAAAGTCAACACACACATTCCCTGGATGCCAATCTAGAACCTCTGCCCTAAATTTTTCAAATGGGCCTTTTCTAGCGCCACCTAGTGGCCGATATTCGCAAAACACATTTCTGTGCACTACTCTTACAGATTTTGGCCAAAAATCCTACAAATCGGTAGGCAGTATCTCGACAGTCATGTGATCGACACGGATCTGTCCGATTTTGCATATTCCAACCTGATTGGCTAAGATTGGCTTCCAAAGTTTATAGGATTGAGCCGTTTTGAACAAAATGCCTCAAATCACAAACGCAAAGTGCAATTATCATGAAATCGCACACACACGTTCCTACTAGGCCGAGGAAGAAATGCCACTTAAATCTTTTTAAATCAGCCTCATGGTGGCACTATAACAGGCCGATTTGTGGTTTTATCTATAACTCCACCGATCAGTTTCAAACTTTGTAAGCGCACTCCTTAGAGGCTAAGGATAAACCTTTGCCCTGCATTTTTCACATCAGCCTTTTATAGCGCCACCTTTGGGCCGACTTATGTAAAACACATTTTTGGATAATTATTACTCCTTAAGATTTAATCCAAAAATCACGCAAATCGGTACACAGTATCTCTATAGTCATGTGATCAACTCCGATCCATCTGATATTTCATATTCCATCCTGATTGGCTAATATTAGCTTCCAAAGTTTGCAGGATTGCTCAGTTTTTGAACAAAATGCCTCAAATCATCAACGCAGCTTGCAATTACCGTGAAATTTGCCACACATATTCCCACTGGGTCAAGGAACAAATGCTACCTTTTTCACATTGGCCTGTAATAGCGCCACCAGCAGGTAGACTTTAGCAAAACACATTTTTGGAACACAATGCTTCAAATCATGCATGCAGCGTCCGATTGCCATGAAAGATCTAAGGTGAAGACCATATGCCACCCTTTTTACATTGGCCTATTATACAGTAGCACCACCAGGACGCATGGCCTGGTGGAGACCTGTGCTCGGAAGAGCACTGCTTCTAGTTTAGTCTGAAAACAATATTTTGCTGGTGACTATGGTGTTGTAATGCCTGATTTTAAACTTGGTTGCGCTCTGAAAATAGCATATCTACAAGCTTAGATCAGCTACTTTCAGAATGCAACCATGCTCAAAATGTATTTGAGTTCAACTGGATGGATCTCTTCTCCACTAGTCCATCCCTAACATTTTAGTCTAGTTTCTATTTGTTGACGAAATTCCAATATTATATCTTAGTTTTGACCAAAAGTTTTGACATAGTTTTTATGTCCTTTTCGTCAGTGAAAGGAACATTCTTCGTCAGTTTTAGTAGACAAAATCATCACTGCTTTGCATTACAAAATACATGCCATTATCACACGCACGCACGCACGCATGCACGCACACACACACACACACACACACACACACACACACACACACACACACACACACACACACACACATCTATATATATTTTTGACCAAAGGTTTTGACTTGAAGTGAAAGGAACATTTTTCGTCAGTTTTGGTACACAAAATCATCTCTGCTTTCCATTACAAAATGCATTGCCATTATCATGCATGCCCGTACACACACGCACGCAGGCACGCACACACACACACACACACACACACACACACACACACACACACACACACACACACACACACACACACACACACACACACACACACACACACACACACACACACACACACACACACACACACACACACACACACACACACAGAAGAGGAGACAGTGAGTCAGGGTATTAAGTTGTCAGAGGTTTATTTAGGTGTGTCCTGTTAAACTGAGGGAGCAGAGACCTGGGCCAGTACAGACAGCAGACACTAGAGGGCAGAGTTGAGTGTAAATCCACTCTGTGATTCCATGTACCATAGGCAGTGGTTATCAAACTCTTCAGGTTGCGACCCCCCGAAATAATCATATTTGAAATGGGGACCCCCTGAAATAATCATATTCAAACTGGGGACCCCCTGAAATATTCATATTTTAACTGGGGGGACCCCCCGAAATAATCATATTTGAACTGGGGACCCCCTGAAATAATCATAGTTGAACTGGGGACTGCCCTTCCTGACTGGCTCTTTGGAATTGTTGCCTCTTTCTTATAGGCCTGGGGCCAATTCTGATATCTTCACAAATTGGTACCACCCAAGGTGACGGTACATATTTTACATTTTTGACTTCCTACATGTCTCTAGTTTACATTTTGGTATGATAACCCTTTCTGAGACCCAGCTTAATTGATGTTATCAGCCGCTAGAGTCGGTCTCCCATCGACTTTCTATACAGGAGGAAAATACACAGAAAACATTTTTTTCTGGGTATTTAAGTAGGATGTGAGGGGTCTAACTAGGGGTTTGTCATGATGCTGAATCCATTGCAAGCATTTGTTTTGCACAAAAAACATTCCTTGGGCTACAAATGGCCCCAGAATACGCCCACAAAACTGATGAAACTGATAAAAAGTGATGAAACAATCATTTTCTGGTGCCATTTGTAGCCATGAAGGAAGTCAAAAATGTAAAAAATGTACGGTCACCTTGGGCGGTACCAATTTGTGAAGATATCAGAATTGGCCCCAGGCCTATTATGTAACATTTGACAATTTGACCAATATAATGTTTTTTTTTTATATGGTATAGGTAGGTTGTTAGTAACGTTTGACACAATCCTTTGTTTTATTTTTTGAGGCACTAAAAAAGGTCTTAAAAGTCCTTAAATTGCCACTCTAGAAATATGCAGATACCTTGTATACACTTGAACTGTATGTTAGTTTTGTTTACGGTTGACTGAGAAAACAATGTTACACATTAAAAAAAAAATCTGATCCTTAACTTAATGTGAAACATTGTTTTCTGACTCAATAACAGTAAACCAACCAACATAAAGTATTAGTCTAGTAATTCTAGGAAAAAAATCCACTCAGGTTGGAAAAAATTGTGTTATTTAGTTTCTCAACTGATTCTGACAGGAAATTATGTCTACTAGCCAGGATAAAAAATCTACCATAATCTGCTCACTGCAAATACCCACAGTGGCCAAATCAAGTTGGGCTCCCATCGACTTTCTATACAGGAGGAAAATACCCAGAAAAAAATCTGCTTTAAGTAGGATGTGAGGGGTCTAACTAGGGGTTTGTCATGATGCTGAATCCATTGCAAGCATTGTTTTGCACAAAACACATTCCTTGGGCTAAAAATGGCCCCAGAAAATGGTGGTTTAGTGATGAAAAGTGATGAGTCATCACTTTTCATCAGTTTTGTGGGCGTTTTCTGGGGCCAATGAATGTTTTTTGTGCAAAACAAATGCTTGCAATGGATTCAGCATCATGACAAACCCCTAATTAGACCCCTCACATCCTACTTAAAGCAGATTTTTTTTCTGGGTATTTTCCTCCTGTATAGAAAGTCGATGGGAGCCCAACTTGATTTGGCCACTGTGGGTATTTGCAGTGAGCAGATTATGGTAGATTTTTTATCCTGGCTAGTAGACCTAATTTCCTGTCAGAATCAGTTGAAAAACTAAATAACACAATTTTTTCCAACCTCAGCTTTATTTTTACTTGACTATATCAGTATGTTCACAATATTTATCCATGACCATGGGTCAAACTAGCTAAATGTAATGCCTCAACTGCTACAATTCCAAGTACCTATCAGGGGAGGGAGGGGTCCAGTTCAAATATGATTATTATGGAGGGGGTCGCGGCCTGAGTTTGAGAACTACTGCCTTAAAGTAACACCCAACACCGTCCGAAGCTCCTCCCCTCCCCCCGCCAGGCCTCCGCTCTGCTCCAATCAGCACGTCCCGTGCGAAACACCGACCGCTCTGACAGTCTGGAGATGAGGAGCTGTGTATGTAAACAACCACTTCTGTACAAAAAAAGAACAAAAATAATAATAATAATAACAATAATAATAAAGCACCCCCAAACTTTAGATAGAAAACAACAAAACAAAACAATGATAGAACAACAGAGGAAATTTAAACTGTACAAGTTCATAAATGTTTCATCTGGCATTATTAAACTCGACGACTGCGGCAATAAGACCTTTTCTCCCTCGGCTTCCGTTTGGAACGTTATAGCATAACTGTACAATTTGTTCTCGAGTCATTTACAATAAAAAGAAAATCAAAATGACAAAAAAAAGGAAAAAAAAAGAAACAAAAATGTCAAGAAAACTCCATAAATCAAATATGTTCCTTGAGTTTAGGTCGCCTCACTTTGTAGCTCATACGTAAAATAGAGTCTCCATATTATTTGCCTATTTACAGGGTTAGTGCTATGTACAAAGTTATTTATTCTTCTTCAGTTATCACACGGGCAAACGACACAGACGGCCCGACCCAAAGGGCCCGTCTGAGAACCACGGCCACTGGTGATGATGTCATCATCATCATCTCAGTTTTGTTTGTTTTTTTCACTCGCACCATACCACGGCTCCACCCAACAAAGAGATGTCCATCTTATTTCAGCCAATCTTTTGTAGGACTGAGTCGTAAACTGATATCTTAATGTCGTCTGATGTCAAAGAAGACCTACGTTGCCGAAAAGGGTCCGGAACTGGAACGGGAAGAACTGGATCAAATATTGAGAAACCGGAATCGGTTCCATCACATTTTGGAACCAGTTTTCCAAACCAGTTCATCACACTGAGGTGGTGATGTGGACTTCACGTCTGTAATTATAATACTGATGGTTCTCAAACCTTTTAATTTCAAGGACCACCAAAAATGGAACAAGTAACCCTGAGGGTCCCTGGACCTCACTTTGAGAACCACTACAATAATGTGTGCAATACTGTATGTATGTTTGAATTTATCGGGTATCACTGAGGAACCGGAAGTGTTGCAACCCTAAAGATTGCAACTGATGTCGCAACTCAAATTCAAGTCGCCCTTCACACGCCATTGGACTCAATCCACTGACGGATTGTTTTCCATGACCATTCTCAGACAGAAATGAGCTTCTTAAAAATGGACATCTCTTGCAGTGTGCGTCCGTCCTGTCCAGAGCAATACTGTGTGTAGCAGACCATTAACTTCCATGATGTGTTGATCTAAAGCTGTCTGAGACCACAATGGGACACGTGACGTACAGCTGCCATCATTCAGTAGCATTTGATATCTACGCCAACATGATCATGATAAGGATTGCAAAGAAAAGTGACGGGCTGACTGGATGGGGTTATCGTCACTGTCAGGCAGAAACCTCGTATCTCCAGTTTCAAATTTAACATTTTTTCACGAAGTAAAGCCATGCTTCATCAGATAAGGCCGTCACACAAAAGTAGTGAAAACAGCCAATCTACAAGCACACAACGCCTTGCGGATGCGAGGCGTTGTGTGCTTGTAGATTGGCTGTCACTAGCTTAAATCATTTTTAAAATGAAAAATGCAAAACGAATGGTTTTCACCGGACAACAACGTTATGTTCCAGCCGAGTGGTGTTAGCAAAGTTGCCAATGGAAGCCGTCATCTCTGATGATATAACTTCCGTTAGTGGTTTGTAAAGCTTTACAGTTATGTATAATTTATTCTCCGTCGGGGTGGAAACCTCATACTGTATGTAAAAAAAAAAAAACTGATTCAAATTCAAAAACGGCAAAAGTAGCAGATCTAGACAAGCTTGGAACGCAGCGAGAAGATCATGCATGGCAGGGATCAAAGATGTTTGTGCCAGAAAGCAACAATTTCTCTTAAGTGCTTTTCTCGACAGTCTTTTAGAGTAGTAAGGTCAAAGCAATAAGCACGATTTATACTTTGTCGTATGGTGGCATCGGACGTCGGAAAACAAGACAGTCTAGAGCAGGGTTCCCCGTTTAGTTTTCCCCAAGGGCCGAATCGTGTCTAGGGTACCAAGCCGAGGGCCACAACATTGCAGGGGGCGACGGTGGCGTTCCCGCTACTCCAGTGAAAGTTCAGATATCGTCGTTGTCGGGTGAAAATCTTGTATGTCCAAAACCGTCCGTTTTGCATTGATCATTTCAAAAATGACTTAAACTAGTGAAAACAGCCGATCTACAAGCACACAACGCCTCGCACCGCGAGGCGTTGTGTGCTTGTAGATCGGCTGTTTTCACTACTTTTGTGCGACGGCTTTGTTTGATGAATCAGAGCTTTACTTTGCGAAAGAACGTACACATTTTGATATACGGGTTTTCCACCCGACAATGACGATATACTAGTGTTGTTGCTGCTCTTATACCACCATTATTACTGGGGTTGGTGGGGGCCAGACAGTAGCCCCCCCCCCCCCCTCCCCGCGGGCCGCAAATGGCCCGCGGGCCGCCTATTGGGGAACCCTGATCTAGAAGCTCACGACTCTAGGCGTGGAGCGTTATTTTGTTGGCCGCCGTTGTGTCGACAAGAGCATGAAATCGGGTGTTAGCCTTTCACTCTCACTGCTCACATTTCCCCTGCCAATCCAGACACACTAGGTTAACCATCATGGTGTGAAGCTGAGAGGTCTGCAGATTGCCTCTGGACAGGGCCCTCTCCTCCTCCAGTCAAGAATGACTATAATATGATGCTATAATACAGATGGATCAAATGGAGTCTCACGCTGGGCACCACCAGACCTTAGGGCCATGCTGTACTCTTTCAAAAGCAATCAAAATACTCGAGTGACGGTACAAAAATGACTTGTTTCCTTTTTACACGACAGATTTTGAGACTTAACGAAGAACGAGACTTAACGAAGAGTTTATGATGTCCACCATGTAAAAAAAAAAAAAAAAAAAGATTTGTACGCTTACATTTAAGGACAAAACATAAAACAATATGATGATTGGTGACCTAAATCATTGGTTGAAAAAATTAAAATAAATATTACATATTTACAGACTGGATCATCTCCATTTGAAACATAGCTTTCAAATAGAGGGGAGGTTCAATGTCTCAGTTCCTTTGCCCACACGTCGATACACAATATTTTGGAAGAAAACTCTTCAAGTGTGAGTTGACCAGAAGTGCAAAAAGAAAACATCACGTTTTACGTCTACCAATTAGAAAGCATGAGAAGGCAAACCAGCCAGTAGATAAATGATAAAACTGGGCATCTCGACATTAATGGACTCCAAGATCTGGTGGTTAATTATGAGATCAAATCAAGACTTTTAGTCCTCAGGAATCTTAATGCAATAACAATTATGACTAAAGCATGATCAACTGTATAGGTACGGTACCAAATAAACCAACACACGAGTTGAAAATCTCATCGTTTCTGTCGGGTGGAAACCTGTCCAAAACCATTATGTCCAAACATGTTATACTTTTCAGGATTCAAATAAAAGAAAATAGCAGATCGACAAGCTCAAAGCGCGTCGCTTCGCGCCACGTTTCGAGCTTGTGGATCTGCCATTTTTTCATGCTTTTGTGTGACGCTTTAGTGTGATCCCAAGGAAGTTGGGGCATTAAAAACAGAAAAAGCTAGAATATGGAGATAAGAGGTTTCTGCCCGACAGCGACGATATAGAACAGCAGTATAGTAAGCAAAACATCTCATCTCTCTCTCTCCGTTTCCAATCCTCATGTAGCGAGCCCTGAGGTTAGGCAAAAGTGCTTTGTTGATGCAAATACGTTGGCCAACCATTCTCATGCTCTAAATAAAGTCTTGGTATTATGCTGGCCAACTGTGATCCTGTACAAGAGGTCTGTCCTCCTCGCAATGGCAGATTCTCAAAGGGTCTGTTTTCTAGTGAGTAACCCACGGTATAGGTCAATCGTCCATTTGACCAAATGGCAGGGAAAGGCTCCGCGATGACAGGGGTCGGGGTCACCCGCTATCAGCCGCCGCCGAAAGCTGATTGAACGAGACAAAGACTCGCAAGTTCCAGCGATTATTTTTCCTTTGATTCTATCGTCGCCCGGGAAGACGAAGACTTTTGAACGTGGGTTTATAGCGGTACTATGAACCAACGTGCCTCATATAGGCTCTCATCTGATTATCAATTCTGTTAGCTTATACATGACGGGCCGAATAGAACTTCTCTCTTAACCACAGGACATTGGGCGTGTCAATGTTGAACAGTAGATGAAAAGTCTCCCTATGTATGTTTTAAAAAAAAGCCAAAACGTTTCCATAAATGTTCAAATGTAGTGAACACAAAAAAAAAGTAAATTGAGTTCAAGTGGTTAATGAAGTTCGGCCGGCGTCTTTTAGCGTTCACGGACATGCAGTTGTCAGCACTTTGTGACAACTGCAAACAATAATAGTAATAATGATAATAAATAGTAATGTTAGTGTTTCTCCAGAGAAATGACACTGATACTATGCACACTGTACTGTCTGCAGCAGGGATGGGGCGACCATCCTTATTGTTTATAGTGATAAAGAGGAGACGCTCACAATGATCGTATCGGGGAGATTAACCCATTTAGGCCTGAACACATTATGACGCAATATTTTATGCTTTAAATATAAAAAAAATAGCAGATATACAAGCTCACAGCGCGGCACCGAGTGCCGCGCTGCGAGCTTGTAGATCTGCTATTTTTGAAAAATCGTGAAAATTTGAATTTTGACCCGATTCTATAAGTGTCTTTTGAATCCTTCTAAGATTTTTGGAAAAACTATGTCAGTAATCTGGCCAGCCATCGTCAAAGAAAAGGTCCTTTTGACTTAAATGGAGCTCAGTTAGTCTGTTCTTGAGAGACTACTATGTCAGTGGTGCTCAAACCTTTTCATGTGAAGGACCCACAAAATGATATTTATTTGGCCACGGACCCCCATTTCAAAATATCTAGTTCCAGGGACCACCCCAGAAGCAAAATTTGAGTTACAACCGTTCGCTTTGAAAAAATACATATATTCAAAGATTTGCACACATTTTCAAGACTTTTTCAAAAATAGCAGATCTACAAGCTCGCAGCGCGGCACTCGGTGCCGCGCTGTGAGCTTGTATATCTGCTATTTTTCACTGGTTAAAGCATTCAATAATTCTAGGCCTAAATGGAAATGGTCCTTAGGGTGATAAATTGTCATACACTGGGATCAGTTCGCTTTTGCCGAGCTGCATTTGTGGACCTGTAAAGAGCACACCTGGTATGCTCATTTTCCCCTCTTCACCAAAAATAAGCAGATCTCCAAGCTCACCAGTCTGCAGTGCTGTGATGCCATAGAATAGTAGTAGTGCTCAGGCTTCGCTGTAGAAAGCCAGAAACTGCCGATAAGAGACATGTTGACAATAATGTGCTGCTAGTCTTCTGCAGTAGTCCACCTGTCTCCGATGTCCACATTCTACAAACAACTAAACCAAAACATACATTTTACATGATTCCAAATCTACAATACTTGAAATTTGAAACATATTTTGGATCCTGGAAAAATATTAAACATCACGTTGGCTAAATGCAATTTAAATACATTTTTGGCCGATCAAATGTTCTCCCCTAATACAGGAGGTGTCCAAAATATATCATCTATTTTGGGCCTTTTTATACTTTGTGCATTTCAAATGTGAAACGTATTGTTTTTGTTGTTGTATTATGGCCTGAAGCCAACGCCCCTGTAAACTCTGGCCACGGGGATTTAGGAGTTTGACAAAATAAAAAATAACCCTCACCATATTACACACTATGTAACAAGTGGGCGCGTTTTCGTCCTCTCTGGGTCATGATGTCGTATTTACACGTGCACACGTTCCCAGAAGGGCGGGGTGGGGTAGGGGGAACGACAGGTCAAACTGGGGACAGACATTTTGGCAGTAGCAGGGGATTGAACCCGCAAACGTCGAGGTACAGGACTGCGTCTCTGTACTCAGTTCACCGTCCAGCCTGCTGTTAAGTTTCTCTGTTTCCATATTGCTCACCCATTGTTCAATGTTAGCAACTATATATATATATATATATATATATACACGGAAACAGGCAGCCAGTCCCTTTGAGTAGTATTAGGTGGGAAAAAGGTGGGGAAAAAGGCCGGAGGAGTTCTCCGGTCGTCGCCGCGCCGGTCAGATCGTCTCGGGGTCTGATTGGTCAAGCCGTCAGGAGGATGAATGGCCATGAAGGGCAGTGGTTATCACCTTCTAGCTCCAGAGTCCAGACCCAAAAGAGACATTTCGTTCACTGAAAGGTGGTTTTAACCGCTGTTTAATTAACCCATTTAGGCCTAGAAATGATTGAATGCTTTAACCAGTGAAAAATAGCAGATATACAAGCTCACAGCGCGGCACCGAGTGCCGCGCTGCGAGCTTGTAGATCTGCTATTTTTGAAAGAGTCGTGAAAATGTGTGCAAATCTTTGAATATATGTATTTTCAAAGCGAACGTTTGTAACTCACATTTTGCTTCTGGGTGGTCCCTGGAACTAAATATTTTGAGATGGGGGTCCGTGGCCAAATAAATATCATTTTGGGGGTCCTTCACATGAAAAGGTTTGAGAACCAATGTGACATCTATATACATCCCTTGACATAGTTTGAAGCAACACTCAACTCATGCGTCTGCTCCCTATGGTCTGCTCCTAGGTAAACAGAGAAGGAGAGAGAACACTTCCTTGTCAGGTGATTGGGGAGAGCCAACCGGCTGCCGTCCTATGAGCCAGGAGAATGTATCCCATGGGCTGGGGGGCCATGGCTGGCTTGATTGGTTACGTGGTTTGGGTTTTCTAGCGTAGCTGCCATGGCAGCTAGTGTCAATTAAGGGTCTGTGTGTCAGAGAAAGCAAAGATGGGCCGCCGGCCTGCGGCCGGCGGCCCATCTTTGCTTTCTCTGACACATGTTGATGATGATGATGATGATGATGATGATGATGATGATGATGATGATGATGAAGATGATCATCATCATCATCATCATCACCAACCCCGGATTGAATGCACCAACCCCGGATTGGAAGTTAGGAGGATAAAAGGAGGAAACGGCTTGTCTTTTGTGTGGTGAAATGAACTTGTAAATAAACCATTTGAATTACATGTAGCTGCAAATAAATGTAAAAAATAGAGGAAAAAAAGAGTGAAAAAAAAACAAAAAACGATTCTGTCCCTTTAGCATATTAAAAAACATAGCATATTAGTATAGCATATTAAACATAGCATATTAATCTGTATAGGCTATTCTATTCCAACAGATTAATATGCTATGGGGAGAGCCTGCACGATTGTAACGTTTTTCACATTTCAATATATTACTCAGAGATTCTTTCTCCTACATATGTAATATTTTCAGGCAAAGGACTTACACATGTCTGCTATCATAAACCACTTCAAGTTTTTCATTTGATAAAACAGGTCTTGAGTTATTAAACCGAGAGTGGACGCTGTTCCGATGTTACATTTGAAGCCCACACGGGATTAATTGTAACAGCATGATTTACAAATGTAACACAGCTAAAGAACCTTAATAAACAAATATTTTTTTGTTTAAATCAATTATATTTCATTCAAGCAACTCTTTTACATTGTTTTCATACCAAGGGTGTGATAAGATACTATATCATACTTTAGGAAAATATTAAATATTACAAGATGTACCAGTTTAAGCGTTTGAGTGAATTCCATGGGAAAATACATTGATTACCTAAATAAATAGCAAGTTTGATTAATGCAACATGTTATACATCCCTAATCTGACTTAAAATGCACTGTAATTGAATGTCAGCTGACTGAACACAATATTGGCCAATATGTCAAATATTTCAATATGATATTATCATGTTAAATTGTGTTACAATTGAACCGTTTTGGCACCCCTGCTTTGACATTGCCTACAGAACAGAACTAACATGCATAGCAAGTTAAAACGATGTAAACTAATGAAGAACAGATACATGCAGACAGCCCCCTGCATTGGCTGGGCTCACTGGTACAAGGTCAACTAAAAGGAGCTTTATTTATTTCATTAATTATTATTATATAAGGCCCCTATCGAGACTGACTATTTATTTATTTATTTATTTCCCTCCCCGACTATGTTTCCTTCCATCCATCCCTCCATCCATCCATCCATCTTCAACCGCTTATCCGGAATCGGGTCTCCCCCCCCCCCCCCGGGCGTCTGCCTATCGGCTAAATAAATAAATAAATAACGTGCTTCCTTCCTTCCTTCCTTCCTTCCTTCCTTCAATAAATAAATAAATAAATAAATAAATAAATAAATAAATAAATAAATAAATAAATAAATTCTTTCTTCCTTTCTTCCTTCCTTCCTTCAATAAATAAATAAATATATAAATAAATATATAAATAGCGTACATCTTTCTTCCTTCCTTCCTTCCTTCCTTCCTTCCTTCCTTCAATAAATAAATAAATAAATAAGGAAATAAATAAATAAATAAATAAATAAATAAATAAATAAATAAATAAATAAATTCTTTCTTCCTTCCTTCCTTCCTTCCTTCCTTCAATAAATGAATAAATAATCTCATTTACATATTGTTATGTAAATGAGGCTACATTAATTATGCAAATGATTATTACGTAAATGAGGCTGCATTAATTATGCAAATGAGGTTGGGGGCGTGGTCTGCATTAATTATGTAAATGAGACTGCACAACATGCATTCGATGTGAAGCGTCTTGTTGCTAATTAGCCTAATTATGCAAATGTGTTGGGGGCGTGGTCTGCAGTAATTATGCAAATGAGGTTGGGGGCGTGGTCTGCCGTAATTATGCAAATGAGGTTGGGGGCGTGGTCTGCATTAATTATGTAAATGAGACTGCACAACATGCATTCGACGCGCGCGTCTTGTTGCTAATTACACGCGAATGCAGGGGGCTGGGCTAATTAGCCTAATTATTCAAATTTGGGGCGCGGTCTGCATTAATTATGTAAATGAGGTTGGGGGCGTGGTCTGCATCAATTATGTAAATGAGCCTGCACAACATGCATTTATTGCTAATTACACGCGAATGCAGGGGGTGGGGCTAATTCGCCTAATTATTCAAATTGGGGGCGCGGTCTGCATTAATTATGTAAATGAGGTTGGGGCGTGGTCTGCATCAATTACGTAAATGAGCCTGCACAACATGCATTTGACGCGCGCGTCTTGTTGCTAATTATACGCGAATGCAGGGGGCGGGGCTAATTAGCCTAATTATTCAAATTGGGGGCGTGGTCTGCATTAATCATGTAAATGAGGTTGGGGCGTGGTCTGCATTAATTATGTAAATGAGGCCGCATGACAAGCGTTCTCTTCACCGCGCTGACGTGGACGCAAATACAAGGGGTGGAGTCAAACTTAATGAGTGGGAGGAGTCTAACTTAATGAGTGGGCGTGGTTTCAACAAGAGGGAGGAGTCTGACTTAATGAGTGGGCCTAACGTAATGAGTTTTGTGGGCGTCGCACGCATTAATTATGTAAATTAAGCCGACTTATGCAAATGAGGGGGGGCGGGGCATGGTTTGGAAATGCGTGTGGGTGTGGTCCGCATAAATTATGCTAATGAGGCTGTTAAGTGGCGTTTCCCAGCGCGTAAAAAATGCAGGCGGCCGTATGTAAATGAAGGGGAGGAGCTTAGTCGACATATGCAAATTGGGGGCGGGGCGTGGTTTGGAAATGCGTGTGGGCGTGGTGCACATACATTATGCTCGCATACATTATGCTAATGAGGGCGTTAAGGTAGGTTTCCCAGCGCGTAAAAAAAGCAGACGACCGTATGTAAATGAAGGGGAGGAGTTTAGTCGACTTAAAAAAATTGGGGGCGGGGCATGGTTTGGAAATGCGTGTGGGTGTGGTCCGCATAAATTATGCTAATGAGGCTGTTAAGTGGCGTTTCCCAGCGCGTAAAAAATGCAGGCGGCCGTATGTAAATGAAGGGGAGGAGCTTAGTCGACATATGCAAATTGGGGGTGGGGCGTGGTTTGGAAATGCGTGTGGGCGTGGTGCGCATACATTATGCTCGCATACATTATGCTAATGAGGGCGTTAAGGTAGGTTTCCCAGCGCGTAAAAAAAGCAGCCGACCGTATGTAAATGAAGGGGAGGAGTTTAGTCGACTTAAAAAAATTGGGGGCGGGGCATGGTTTGGAAATGCGTGTGGGTGTGGTCTGCATAAATTATGCTAATGAGGCTGTTAAGTGGCGTTTCCCAGCGCGTAAAAAATGCAGGCGGCCGTATGTAAATGAAGGGGAGGAGCTTAGTCGACATATGCAAATTGGGGGCGGGGCGTGGTTTGGAAATGCGTGTGGGCGTGGTGCGCATACATTATGCTCGCATACATTATGCTAATGAGGGCGTTAAGGTAGGTTTCCCAGCGCGTAAAAAATGCAGACGACCGTATGTTAATGAAGGGGAGGGGCTTAGTCGATGTATGCAAAAAAGTTTCGTCACCAACGCACGCACGCACGCACGCACGCACGCACGCACACACACACACACTTTCAGAGATGGGAAGTAACGAAGTACAAATACTTCGTTACTGTAACGAAGTACATTTTTCAGTACTTTGTACTTTACTGAGTATTTATTTTTCTGGGTACTTTTTACTTTTATCCGTTACATTTTAACACAAGTATCTGTACTTTTACTCCGCTACATTTTCAAAACAGGCTCGCTACTTTTATGTTAATGTAGCGCCGATGCGTGGCAGATCAAACGAAATGATTAGAGCGATCGATCATCATGCATAGAAGCTGCAGTGACGCTCTGGAGTGAGAGAGTCACTGTGTCAAGTGGGGCAACACCGGCATGAGCACCGGTCTATTTACTTCCTGTAACTAGACTAACAAATAAAACTGGTCATATAGTCTACATAATAGCCTAATACCCATGCTCTTATTTTGAAATCCACGGTTTTCACAGGAAGTGGTTTAATTCTACCGTCATAACATGCTGGATACCATTCATCTCGTTACAGCTTTCAAAAAAATGACAACACAACTCTATGCACAATTCACGTGGATTAGTCTATAACTTCTATGGATTATAAACACAAGACTTTGGCCATGCTGCGCTCCTGTAATGCACACGCGTTGGAAATGCGTTCGTTTTGAACCTCCCGAAGCTTAGGTGAGTTAGTGGCAGATAAAGTAATGCTTCTGAGTTCTGTGTGGAAAAAGTGAAATGGTCTGCTCTGCACAACTGTAGCTTCGGTCATCTTTGCCTCGCAAAAAAGCCTTTAGCGTGTGTGTGTGTGTGTGTGTGTGTGTGTGTGTGTGTGTGTGTGGCGCGTGCGTGCCCTAATGCGCGTGCATGCGTGTGTTTTTATTGAATACTTGATTAGCAGTTTGCATAGCAAAAGCACTACAGTAGGTCTATATGGCTTGTTTACATTGGGGTCCTCTGCCAGACAATATGCAAAACATCTTACAGTAACAGCCAGAAATCTGTCTGTGGATGTGAGATGTATTATAATTATAATTGAACAATCAAAACGACATTCTTATTAGGAAACCTTATCTGTATTTTTAACATCAGTCATAATGGTGTAGGCCTACTTGGTGGTCAATTGGCACTTAAAGAAAATGGGTTACAAAATCGTGGGATATAGCCTACATATATTTTCTTATAATAATATGATTGTACTTGGAGAGTCAAATATTAGGCTATCTGTACTTAGTCTAAAAAACACTGCTGCATTTAGATTTCACATCATAGTAGGAAACCATTCTGGGCCAGTTTTAAGACGTGTTTGGTGGGGATCTTTTAATTTTAATATCCTTCAAATTCTAGAAATATACAGTAAAAATACGTTTACTTTTACTTTAAAAGTACTTTTCAAAGCACATACTTTTTACTTTTTACTTGAGTAATTATTTGGAATGAGTACTTTTACTTTTACCAAAGTCGTTTTTTTCACAAGTACTTTTACTTTTACTTAAGTACAGAACGTGAGTACTTTTCCCATCTCTGTCCATCCCTAACATTTTAGTCTAGTTTCTATTTGTTGACGAAATTCCAATATTATATCTTAGTTTTGACCAAAAGTTTTGACGTAGTTTTTATGTCCTTTTGGTCAGTGAAAGGAACATTCTTCGTCAGTTTTAGTAGACAAAATCATCACTGCTTTGCATTACAAAATACATGCCATTATCACACGCACGCACGCACGCACGCGCACACACACACACACACACACACACACACACACACACACACACACACACACACACACACACACACACACACACACACACACACACACACATCTTAGTTTTGACCAAAGGTTTTGACATAGTTTTTATGTCGTTTTCGTCCGTGAAAGGAACATTTTTCATCAGTTTTGGTACACAAAATCATCTCTGCTTTGCATTACAAAATGCATTGCTATTAGCATGCATGCCCGTACACACACACACACGCGCACACACACACACACACACACACACACACACACACACACACACACACACACACACACACACACACACACACACACACACACACACACACACACACACACATGTGAGGGGGTGGAAGTAGCGTTATCCTTTTTATTTTTTATTTTCTTTAATAATTGTTTGTTTTTACAATTATTTCCTTTTGTTTGAGCATGTTTTGTATAATTTCTCTAATATGTTTCGTTGTGATAATGCTATATTGCTGTCTCCCTCTAACAACCTCCTCTCTTTCCATGTGTGAGTCTGACTGCGAACTGATAGGATAACTAGACGCCGGTGCTGGCCAATGTATGGGGGACTGACGTCATGACCAGCCAATGGGCGGCTGGCAGAGTGGGAGGCGGCCCTTTAAGAGGAACGCCAGGCTCAGTCTAGGTTGACAAGCAAGGGGCGCAGACGTGTGTGTGGAGCAGGCTGAGGGAAGTGACTCAGGTGGCCGGCTGTGATGAGCAGAGAGACAGGCACAGGCCGAGCCAGGCAGTAACTGAACTGAACCTTATTGAACTAAAGTGCTAGGACCGAGTAGCGCTTTACCTTACAAACCCAGCGGATTCCAGACGGTGATCCGGGTGTCAGCGGTACCAGGCAGGGTCCGGCCATCCAGAGACGAGCGAGAGGGTCCTGACGAGCCGAACCGGCTACCCGGCTAACGAGAGGGGTCGTTGTGACTACTGCGGTGTCGTGTGAACTATTCGCAGCGGCAGGTCACAAGCCTGCCTGCGTGTGAGTATCCAATCCTGTACACCACTGTCACTAAAGTCACTGGCCTAGAGTTGAGCTGTATAGTCGTCACGACAAGGATACTGGCGTATTCTTTGTATTCACAGAACGGTGGACTAAAGACGTAGATGACCAAAGATGAGCTGTGTGCCGCTGTGTGTGCCATCCCACCTGCTGTAGAAGTCACTATTCCCACCTGCTGAAACGATACTCTGCCTATTATTTCATATCTGCTTAGTTATATAACATTTATTCGTCCTTAAATCTGCGCTCCTTGCATTATAATTAATTATCGTAATTATTATACTATTACGATTTGAGGCCTTAACGAGCCGGTACCCTAAACTAAGTGCACTTTAATTGTCACCAAGAACGTTACGATAAGAGAAAGAAGGGGGGTTTGAATTAATGTTTTATTGTTGACAGTGCTCTTATTTTTAGTTTTTTAGTTAGTTGGCGCCGTAGGATTTTAGGGTTCCCTTTTATTTTATTATTGTGTTTTTGGCGTGATAGAGGCCACTGTAACCTAGTAATAAAGATTGTTATACTTTTCTAAACTGTCGTCCTGGTCATTCTCTCCTCATGATTTATATTGCTCTGGTGTTCCGTAAACGAACTTGTGTGTCCCTAAAGGTTGTGCCTTTGGTGCACTTATTTTCCTCTTTAAACGAGGTGGCGTTGTCGGAAACTTATAATTATAAAATCTGCTAATGATAATACTTAATAATATACAACAAACCAAAAAGGTGTATTTACAATTATTTATTGGCAAATTCAGTAACAAGGTAATGACAAAGGTACCAGTTTAAACACTGGCGGTTGATGTGAGTTGGGCCACCCTTACATAAATTGGCGTTTGTAGCGGCAGGATCGGACACAGAGCAATATAGAGGAGAGAGTGAATAAGTGTGTAATTGTGAACTTGTTAATATGATGATGATGCCGGTGTATCCGGGCGCCCCGTGGCTGCCCACGTTTGGAGGTACAGAGGGTGAACTTAAGTACAGGGAATGGAAAGTACAGATTAAAGGGCTATTGGGGACGCAAGATGTTAATGAGGCTAAAAAGGTTGCCATTCTATTACAAACCTTGACTGATGAAGCTAGACGGCAAGTTAATGTGTTGGATGAGGGGGATCGAGATACTGTGGCCAAAATCTTTGCTCATCTAGATAACGTGTACAAGGAAACAATCCCTGTTGCAAAGGTACGCTCACAATTTTATAGTTGCGCACAGCGCCCTGGAGAGAGTGTCAGTGCCTTTATTCTGAGACTTAGAGAATTATTTTGTGGGTTGCGGCGTTATGATGCGACTACAGCCCCCTCCGAGGCCGTCTTGAAAGACCAGTTTCTTATGGGGTTAACTGAGGGCCCACTTGGTCAAGCACTGAGAATATATGCTCGACGCCACCCTGACGAAGACTTCGCCGCGCTGCGACAGGAGGCCTTGACGTTGGACACGGAACATGGAGGTACGCCAGCTACTGAAATCGCTTGTCATGCTATTAACCCCGTAACTGTCCCTGTGCCACCACAGACCTCTGCGTGGAGAGATGAGCTGAAGCGAGAAATAATGGAGGATGTCAAGACGCAGTTGCACGGTATGACGAAAGAGTTGATGAGTGAACTCCGACCGCTCATCCAGGCTGCCGCTCCTGCTGTGCGTCCCCAACCACCGCCGTCTGAGGCGTCCTATGTGCCACCTGCGCGCCGGTACGCGCCACCTCAGAGATATGAATGGGATGGGGAGGGGAGGCCCATATGCCGTCAATGCAAACGGTCAGGACATATAGCTAGATGGTGCACTACTAATCAGCCGTCGTTAAACTAAATCGTCCTGTTGCCGAGGTCCAGGCAACCCCTTATCTGTGACACATACTCGGGCCAATGATGCATTTATCGGGCAATGCCCCATGATTAAAGTAAAGATGGGAGGCGTTCACTTAAAAGGGTTGCTTGATACGGGGTCCCAAGTCACTTTAATGCAACAGAGCTTATTTGAAGAACACTTCTCTCAAACTGATTTGGGTGCAGGGCCACTTGTGTTTAAATTAAGAGCAGCAAATGGCCTTGACATACCGTACACTAGTTATGCGGTATTTGATTTGGAGCTAGAGGGAGTGCAAGTCCCAGGGCGAGGGGTCGTAATTGTTAAAGATGAACACTGTACGCAGCCCTTGATTATTGGCATGAACGTAGTGAGTGCATGCTGGCGTACACTGTTTAAATGGCCTGGGAGGGTTGCGTTTCCCCCGCGTCAAGCGAACGCGTTGTGGCGAGACGCATTCGCTGCCTGTAAAAGAGTTGAGGCTGTGACTAATGATGACGGGTCTTTGGGTTATGTGTGGCCCGTCAGTCGCCAAAGGATTCGGGTCCCCGCCCGCAGTGAAATGGTTGTATGGGGACGCACACGTCGGGGACCGGGAGGAACTGACTTTGAGGCTCTGGTCGAGGCGCTACCAGACATGAAGGAATTGGGGTTGGCGCGCGCCTTGGTTACGGTACGGGGCGGGCGGGTCCCTATTCGTCTCTGTAACCCCTTTCCTTATAGCCTGACGGTGAGGCGCTATCAGAAGTTGGGGAAACTGTACCCTGTGCATGATGCTGATGTTCGGGGAAGTCAAGATCTGAGCCTGTCCATGTCCGCTGATGGCCTGGTGGATGTTGCCCTGGTGAGCGCTGCGGAAGACGGACCCGTGCGCACCCTATCCCAAGAACTCGGTGGGCTGGCTGATCGCACTGACCTGCCCGAGGGAGAGAAAGAGGGACTGCAGTCCATGTTGCTGAGATGGGAAAAGGTGTTTGCTGTACACGATGAAGATTTCGGGCGGACGGACGCCGTGCAACACCAAATCCACACAGCGGGCGCCGCACCCATTCGTGAGCGACACAGGCCACTGCCGCCCTCCATGTACAAAGAAATGAAGGCCTTGTTAGGTGACATGTTGGCGAAAGGAGTCATCGCGGAGAGCTGTAGTCCGTGGGCCGCACCGATTGTGCTGGTTAAGAAGAAGGACGGCAGCTGGAGGTTCTGCGTGGACTACCGTAAGTTGAATGCAGTTACCCATAAAGACGCGTTCCCTTTACCTCGTATTGAAGAAACATTGACCAGTTTGACTAAAGCACAGTGGTTCTCGACTCTTGATTTGGCCAGTGGGTATTGGCAAGTAGGCATGGATCCACGTGATCAAGAAAAGACTGCCTTTACGACCCCACTGGGTCTGTTTGAATTCAAACGAATGCCCTTCGGGCTGTGTAATGCGCCTGCTACGTTCCAGAGACTCATGCAGCACTGTTTAAGTGGACAAGTAGCTGAGTCTTTATTAGTTTATTTGGACGATATTATTATCTACTCCCCTGACTTCTGTTCTCATCTACAGCAGCTGGATCGGGTGTTCCAGCGACTATGGAAGCACGGACTGAAACTGCGCCTTGATAAATGTAAACTGTTACAACGTGAAGTGCAGTTCTTGGGGCATGTGGTGGACCGGGAGGGAGTGCGCCCCGACCCAGACAAGTTAGTGGCGGTGCGAGGGTGGCCAATTCCAACCACGGTGCGGGAGGTTCGTGCATTTCTGGGTCTTGCAGGCTATTACCGCCGTTTTGTAGAATCATTCGCTGCTATAGCCCGTCCACTGAATAATCTCTTAATTGGGGTCCCCGTTGATAACAAGTCCTCACAGAAACCGATTATATGGACGGCAGAATGTCAAGCTGCTTTCGATGCGCTAAAAGGTGCCCTCACCCAAGCTCCGGTGTTGGCCTATGCTGACTATGAGGAACCTTTTGTGGTATATACGGATGCGAGCAACCGGGGGTTGGGTGCAGTGCTAGCCCAAATCCAAGATGGGAAGGAACGAGTTATCGCGTATGCGAGTCGTAGTTTGCACCCAACAGAACAAAATGATGCTAATTATAGTTCCTTTAAATTAGAGTTATTGGCCCTTAAATGGGCTGTAACCGAGAAATTTAAAGATTATTTGGCTGGGGCGCGGTTCACTGTATTTACCGATAATAACCCGGTGGCGCACCTCCAGACAGCTCGCTTGGGCGCTATCGAACAACGCTGGGCGGCCCAATTGGCTTCTTTTACGTTCGAGATTAAGTACCGGCCAGGCAAGAACAATGCTAATGCTGACGCCCTATCTAGATTTCCTGTAGACACCGGGGCGGTCGCGACGGTGGAACTAACGCCCGCAGCAGGAAATGCTGGCTGGGCTGGTGCTGAGTGGCTGCGAGCACAGAAGGATGATGAGGCTATCCAGGTGGTGACGCGGTGTGTGGAGAGGGGCATCCACCCTACGTTGACAGAGAAGAGGAGCTGGACGAAAGAGGCGGCCCAGCTGTTGCGCCAATGGACGAAACTGCGGGTGGAGGGGGGGATATTGTACCGTAATGTGACTGACCCTTACACCCAGGAAGAATATTTACAAGTTGTCTGTCCAGGTTCCAGGAGGAAGGAGGTGTGGAGAGAGATGCATGTGGCTGCGGCACATGCGGGGGTGGACCGGACGCTGGTGCAGCTCCGGCGGCGTTTCTACTGGCAAGGCATGGAGGGGGAGGTACGTCGTTTCCATGAGGGCTGTGTAAACTGTAGCTTACAAAAAACTAGGGTCGAGCCTAGAGCCCCTTTACAACCTTTCGAAGTCTCGTACCCCTTAGAAGTGGTGGCTATTGATTTCCTTACCCTGGGTCGACCTGCCGACACCTGTCAAAATATCCTTGTAGCCACAGATCTATTTACTAAATATAGCTGGGCCATACCCACACGTGATCAAACTGCTCAGACCACTGTTCGGGTGTTATGGACCCATATTATACAGCCGTACGGTTGCCCCGCCCGTTTTCATTCGGACAGAGGCGCTAACTTCGAGTCTGCGCTCATGCAACAGTTATGTAATAATTATGGTATTACTAAGAGCCGTACTACGCCGTATTATCCAGCCGGAAATGGTGGCGTGGAACGCTGTAATCAAACGGTACTTAATTTACTACGCTCGTTGGACACTGATAAGCATGGCCGATGGCCTGAGCATCTGCCTGAGTTGATTCATGCGTATAATAACACTCCTCACAGCGCCACTGGCTATGCCCCGGCGTTTCTAATGTTTGGCCGCCATCTGCGGCGCCCTGTAGACGTGGAACTGGGAGTACAGCCTAGGCAGGACAGATTTGGGGTGGGGGACTGGGTTCAGCATCACCAACGGCGGTTGAATGATGCGTATCGCACCGCAGGGCAAAGGATGGAAAGGATGGCAGAACAGCGCAAGCGCATGTATGACAAGAGGGCGGGTATCCCACCGTTGGTATCCGGAGAGCGAGTGTGGGTGAGAAATCGGAACAGACAGGGGCACGGGAAGTTGGCTTCTTGGTGGGACCCAGAACCCTTTGTTGTACTAGAAACAGTGGGCGAAGCTGGGCTAGTTTATAGGATTCGACCAGAAAAGGGTGGGCGAGATCGAACGGTGCACCGTAATGCCTTGAAAGTCTGTGTAGCGCCTCCAGAGGTGCCCCAGTGTCCCGAACCGACACCCCAGCAGCCAGTCGTGGGGCCGGTGTGGCAGCAGTGTTATGGTTTTTTCCCCGTAGCTCAACGACGTTCAGGGCGGGCTAATTTTGGGCAGCCGCCCGTACGCTACAGCCCTGGTTGAGTTGGTCGCAGGGACTGCTAATGATTTAGTAGGGGGGAGTGTGAGGGGGTGGAAGTAGCGTTATCCTTTTTATTTTTTATTTTCTTTAATAATTGTTTGTTTTTACAATTATTTCCTTTTGTTTGAGCATGTTTTGTATAATTTCTCTAATATGTTTCGTTGTGATAATGCTATATTGCTGTCTCCCTCTAACAACCTCCTCTCTTTCCATGTGTGAGTCTGACTGCGAACTGATAGGATAACTAGACGCCGGTGCTGGCCAATGTATGGGGGACTGACGTCATGACCAGCCAATGGGCGGCTGGCAGAGTGGGAGGCGGCCCTTTAAGAGGAACGCCAGGCTCAGTCTAGGTTGACAAGCAAGGGGCGCAGACGTGTGTGTGGAGCAGGCTGAGGGAAGTGACTCAGGTGGCCGGCTGTGATGAGCAGAGAGACAGGCACAGGCCGAGCCAGGCAGTAACTGAACTGAACCTTATTGAACTAAAGTGCTAGGACCGAGTAGCGCTTTACCTTACAAACCCAGCGGATTCCAGACGGTGATCCGGGTGTCAGCGGTACCAGGCAGGGTCCGGCCATCCAGAGACGAGCGAGAGGGTCCTGACGAGCCGAACCGGCTACCCGGCTAACGAGAGGGGTCGTTGTGACTACTGTGGTGTCGTGTGAACTATTCGCAGCGGCAGGTCACAAGCCTGCCTGCGTGTGAGTATCCAATCCTGTACACCACTGTCACTAAAGTCACTGGCCTAGAGTTGAGCTGTATAGTCGTCACGACAAGGATACTGGCGTATTCTTTGTATTCACAGAACGGTGGACTAAAGACGTAGATGACCAAAGATGAGCTGTGTGCCGCTGTGTGTGCCATCCCACCTGCTGTAGAAGTCACTATTCCCACCTGCTGAAACGATACTCTGCCTATTATTTCATATCTGCTTAGTTATATAACATTTATTCGTCCTTAAATCTGCGCTCCTTGCATTATAATTAATTATCGTAATTATTATACTATTACGATTTGAGGCCTTAACGAGCCGGTACCCTAAACTAAGTGCACTTTAATTGTCACCAAGAACGTTACGATAAGAGAAAGAAGGGGGGTTTGAATTAATGTTTTATTGTTGACAGTGCTCTTATTTTTAGTTTTTTAGTTAGTTGGCGCCGTAGGATTTTAGGGTTCCCTTTTATTTTATTATTGTGTTTTTGGCGTGATAGAGGCCACTGTAACCTAGTAATAAAGATTGTTATACTTTTCTAAACTGTCGTCCTGGTCATTCTCTCCTCATGATTTATATTGCTCTGGTGTTCCGTAAACGAACTTGTGTGTCCCTAAAGGTTGTGCCTTTGGTGCACTTATTTTCCTCTTTAAACGAGGTGGCGTTGTCGGAAACTTATAATTATAAAATCTGCTAATGATAATACTTAATAATATACAACAAACCAAAAAGGTGTATTTACAATTATTTATTGGCAAATTCAGTAACAAGGTAATGACAAAGGTACCAGTTTAAACACTGGCGGTTGATGTGAGTTGGGCCACCCTTACACACACACACACAAGAAGAGACAGTGAGTCAGGGTATTAAGTTGTCAGAGGTTTATTTAGGTGTGTTCTATTAAACAGAGGGAGCAGAGACCTGGGCCAGTACAGACAGCAGACACTAGAGGGCAGAGTTGAGTGTAAATCCACTCTGTGATTCCATGTACCATAGGCAGTGGTCATCAAACTCTTCAGGTTGCGACCCCCCGAAATAATCATAATTGAACTGGGGACCCCCTGAAATAATCATAATTGAACTGGGGACCCCCTGAAATAATCATATTTGAACTGGGGACCCCCCGAAATAATCATAGTTGAACTGGGGACCCCCCGAAATAATCATAGTTGAACTGGGGACCCCCCGAAATAATCATAGTTGAACTGGGGACTGCCCTTCCTGACTGGCACTTTGGAATTGTTGCCACTTTCTTATGTAACATTTGACAATTTGACCAATATAAAGGTTTTTTTATATAGTATATTTTGTTAGTTACGTTTGACACAATCCTTTGTTTTATTTTTTGAGCCATTAAAAAAGGTCGTAAAAGTCCTTAAATTGTCACTCTAGAAATGTGCCAGATGCCCTGTATACACTTGAACTGTATGTTAGTTTTGTTTACGGTTGACTGAGAAAACAATGTTTCACATAAAAATAAAAATAAATCTGATCCTTAGCTTAATGTGCAACATTGTTTTCTGACTCAACAACAGTAAACCAACCAACATACAGCATCATTATGTTCACAATATTTATCTATGACCATGGGACAAACTAAAGTCAAACTAGCTAAAAGTAATGCCTCAACTGCTACAATTCCAAGTACCTATCGCAGGGGTTCCCAAACTTTTTTGTCTCAGGGCACCCCATAAATATTTGTTTTAATCCGAGGCACCCCTACATTATAATTTTCTCTCCCAGCACCTTATATTTATAGCATATCATCGTTGTCGGGTGGAAACCTTGTATGTCCAAAACCGTTCGTTTTGTTTTTATCATCTATAAAATGTACTAAACTAGTGAAAACAGCAGATCTACAAGCACACAACGCCTCGCATCGCGAGGCTCACTAGTTTTGTGCGACAGAGGTTTTTGCCTGACAGTGATGATATTTTAGTGATTATGTTGCGAGGAAAACGTTGAGATAATAGCCATTTTGATTAGAACTGACTGAATATAACTGTGTACTTCAAGTTTAAAATGATTCTAAATATTTTTTCAAGTGCCCAAATAAATTCCAAATATTATCAAATGATCTCGTGGGGTTCATCTCGTGGCACCCCTAGGACTGCCCCGTCACCCACTTTGAAAACCCCTGACCTATCGGGAGGGGTGAGGGGGGGGGGGGGGGAGTGAGGGAGGGGTCCAGTTCAAATATGATTATTATGGAGGGGGTCGCGGCCTGAGTTTGAGAACTACTACCCTTAAGTAACACCCAACACCGTCCGAAGCTCCTCCCCTCCCCCCGCCAGGCCTCCGCTCTGCTCCAATCAGCACGTCCCGTGCGAAACACCGACCGCTCTGACAGTCTGGAGATGAGGAGCTGTGTATGTAAACAACCACTTCTGTACAAAAAAAGAACAAAAATAATAATAATAATAACAATAATAATAAAGCACCCCCAAACTTTAGATAGAAAACAACAAAACAAAACAATGATAGAACAACAGAGGAAATTTAAACTGTACAAGTTCATAAATGTTTCATCTGGCATTATTAAACTCGACGACTGCGGCAATAAGACCTTTTCTCCCTCGGCTTCCGTTTGGAACGTTATAGCATAACTGTACAATTTGTTCTCGAGTCATTTACAATAAAAAGAAAATCAAAATGACAAAAAAAGGAAAAAAAAAGAAACAAAAATGTCAAGAAAACTCCATAAATCAAATATGTTCCTTGAGTTTAGGTCGCCTCACTTTGTAGCTCATACGTAAAATAGAGTCTCCATATTATTTGCCTATTTACAGGGTTAGTGCTATGTACAAAGTTATTTATTCTTCTTCAGTTATCACACGGGCAAACGACACAGACGGCCCGACCCAAAGGGCCCGTCTGAGAACCACGGCCACTGGTGATGATGTCATCATCATCATCTCAGTTTTGTTTGTTTTTTTCACTCGCACCATACCACGGCTCCACCCAACAAAGAGATGTCCATCTTATTTCAGCCAATCTTTTGTAGGACTGAGTCGTAAAACTGATATCTTAATGTCGCCTGATGTCAAAGAAGACCTACGTTGCCGAAAAGGGTCCGGAACTGGAACGGGAAGAACTGGATCAAACATTGAGAAACCGGAATCGGTTCCATCACATTTTGGAACCAGTTTTCCAAACCAGTTCATCACACTGATGTGGTGATGTGGACTTCACGTCTGTAATTATAATACTGATGGTTCTCAAACCTTTTAATTTCAAGGACCACCAAAAATGGAACAAGTAACCCAGAGGGTCCCTGGACCTCACTTTGAGAACCACTACAATAATGTGTGCAATACTGTATGTATGTTTGAATTTATCGGGTATCACTGAGGAACCGGAAGTGTTGCAACCCTAAAGATTGCAACTGATGTCGTAACTCAAATTCAAGACGCCCTTCACACGCCATTGGACTCAATCCACTGACAGATTGTTTTCCATGACCATTCTAAGACAGAAATGAGCTTCTTAAAAATGGACATCTCTTGCAGTGTGCGTCCGTCCTGTCCAGAGCAATACTGTGTGTAGCAGACCATTAACTTCCATGATGTGTTGATCTAAAGCTGTCTGAGACCACAACGGGACACGTGACGTACAGCTGCCATCATTCAGTAGCATTTGATATCTACGCCAACATGATCATGATAAGGATTGCAAAGAAAAGTGACAGGCTGACTGGATGAGGTTATGTTCCAGCCGAGTGATGTTGGCAAAGTTGCCAATGGAAGCCGTCCTCTCTGACGATATAACTTCTGTTATAGTCCAGTAAAAATAAAGCTGAGGTTGGAAAAAAATGTGTTATTTAGTTTTTCAACTGATTCTGACAGGAAATTAGGTCTACTAGCCAGGATAAAAAATCTACCATAATCTGCTCACTGCAAATACCCACAGTGGCCAAATCAAGTTGGGCTCCCATCGACTTTCTATACAGGAGGAAAATACCCAGAAAAAAATCTGCTTTAAGTAGGATGTGAGGGGTCTAACTAAAGACGTACAGGAGAATTCTATAAAGGCCTATGGCCTGGTTTGTGATTGACAGCCCTTCCGACAAATTAAAATATTGACCTACGGGAGCTTATGAGTTTTACTCTGTTGCGCCACTAGGTGGCGCTGTTATCCCAATGGGGGACCTTGTTCTCCGGTATTAAATAAACATGGTTCCGTTCGGAACCTATGCGTTTGTCATGATGCTGAATCCATTGCAAGCATTTGTTTTGCACAAAAAACATTCATTGGCCCCAGAAAACGCCCACAAAACTGATGAAAAGTGATGACTCATCACTAAACCATCATTTTCTGGGGCCATTTTTAGCCCAAGGAATGTTTTTTGTGCAAAACAAATGCGTGCAATGGATTCAGCATCATGACAAACCCCTAGTTAGACCCCTCACATCCTACTTAAAGCAGATTTTTTTCTGGGTATTTTCCTCCTGTATAGAAAGTCGATGGGAGCCCAACTTGATTTGGCCACTGTGGGTATTTGCAGTGAGCAGATTATGGTAGATTTTTTATCCTGGCTAGTAGACCTAATTTCCTGTCAGAATCAGTTGAGAAACTAAATAACACAATTTTTTCCAACCTGAGTGGATTTCTTCCTTAGAATTACTAGACTATTAGTGGTTTGTAAAGCTTTACAATTATGTATAATTTATTCTCCGTCGGGGTGGAAACCTCATACTGTATGTCCAAAACTGTTACTTTACAGGCTTCAAATTCAAAAGCGGCAAAGGTAGCAGATCTATTCATGCTTGGAACGCAGCGAGAAGATCATGCAGGGCAAAGATGTTTGTGCCAGACAGCAACGATTTTCTTCTAAGATCCACCCCCACGTCTCATCCACAGCATTATGATGAAGTGCTTTTCTCGACAGTCTTTCGGAGTAGTAAGGACAAAGCAATAAGCACGATTTATACTTTGTCGTATGGTGGCACCGGACGTCGGAAAACAAGACAGTCTAGAGCAGGGTTCCCCATTTAGTTTTCCCCAAGGGCCGAATCGTGTCTAGGGTACCAAGCCGAGGGCCACAACATTGCAGGGGGCGACGGTGGCGTTCCCGCTACTCCAGTGAAAGTTCAGATAATCGTCGTTGTCGGTGAAAGTCTTGTATGTCCAAAACCGTCCGTTTTGCATTGATCATTTTAAAAATGACTTAAACTACAAGCACACAACGAATCGGCTGTTTTCACTACTTTTGTGCGACGACTTTGTTTGATGAATCAGAGCTTTACTTTGCGAAAGAACGTACACATTTTGATATACGGGTTTTCCACCCGACAACGACGGTATACTAGTGTTGTTGCTGCTCTTATACCACCATTATTACTGGGGTTGGTGGGGGCCAGACAGTAGCCCCCCCCCCCTCCCCGCGGGCCGCAAATGGCCCGCGGGCCGCCTATTGGGGAACCCTGATCTAGAAGCTCACGACTCTAGGCGTGGAGCGTTATTTTGTTGGCCGCCGTTGTGTCGACAAGAGCATGAATCGGGTGTTAGCCTTTCACTGTCACTGCTCACATTTCCCCTGCCAATCCAGACACACTACTAGGTTAACCATCATGGTGTGAAGCTGAGAGGTCTGCAGATTGCTTCTGGACAGGGCCCTCTCCTCCTCCAGTCAAGAATGACAATGCTATAATACAGATGGATCAAATGGAGTCTCACGCTGGCCACCACCAGACCTTAGGGCCATGCTGTACTCTTTCAAAAGCATTCAAAATACTCGAGTCACGGTACAAAAATGACTTGTTTCCTTTTTACACGACAGATTTTGAGACTTAACGAAGAACGAGACTTAACGAAGAGTTTATGATGTCCACCATGTAAAAACAAAAAAAAGATTTGTACACTTACATTTAAGGACAAAACATAAAACAATATGTTAATTGGTGACCTAAATCATTGGTTGAAAAAATTAAAATAAATATGACATATCTACAGACTGGATCATTTCTATTTGAAACATAGCTTTCAAATAGAGAGGAGGTTCAATGTCTCAGTTCCTTTGCCCACACGTCGATACACAATATTTTGGAAGAAAACTCTTCAAGTGTGAATTGACCAGAAGTGCAAAAAGAAAACATCACGTTTTACGTCTTCCAATTAGAAAGCATGAGAAGGCAAACCAGCCAGTAGATAAATGATAAAACTGGGCATCTCGACATTAACGGACTCCAAGATCTGGTGGTTAATTATGAGATCAAATCAAGACATTTAGTCCTCAGGAATCTTAATGCAATAACAATTATGACTAAAGCATGATCAACTGTATAGGTACGGTACCAAATAAACCAAAACACAAGTCGAAAATCGCATCGTTTCTGTCGGGTGGAAACCTGTCCAAAACTATTAGGTCCAAAAATGTTATACTTTTCAGGATTCAAATAAAAGAAAATAGCAGATCGACAAGCTCAAAGCGCGTCGGTTCGCGCCACGTCTCGAGCTTGTGGATCTGCCATTTCTCATGCTTTTGTGTGACGCTTTAGTGCAGGGTTCCCCAATTAGTTTTCCCCAAGGGCTGAATTATGTCTAGGGTACCAAGCCGAGGACCACAACATTGCAGGGGGCGACAGTGGCGTTCCCACTACTCCAGCGACAGGCCAGATATCGTCGTTGTCGGGTGAAAATCTTGTATGTCCAAAACCGTTTGTTTTGCATTTGTCATTTTAAAAATGATTTAAGCTAGTGAAAACAGCCGATCTGCTGTTTTCACTACTTTTGTGCGATGGCCTTGTATGATTTGCAAAAGAACGTACACATTTGGAGATAAAAGCTTTCCACCCGACAAAGACGATATACCAGTATTGTTGCTGCTCTACCACCATTATTACTGGGGTTGGTGGGGGCCAGACAGTAGCCCCCTGCGGGCCGCAAATGGCCCGCGGGCCGCCTATTGGGGAACCCTGCTTTAGTGTGATCCCAAAGAAGTAGGGGCATTAAAAACAGAAAAAGCTAGAATATGGAGATAAGAGGTTTCTGCCCGACAGCGACGATATAGAACAGCAGTATAGTAAGCAAAACATCTCATCTCTTTCTCTCTCCGTTTCCAATCCTCATGTAGCGAGCCCTGAGGTTAGGCAAAAGTGCTTTGTTGATGCAAATACGTTGGCCAACCATTCTCATGCTCTAAATAAAGTCTTGGTATTATGCTGGCCAACTGTGATCCTGTACAAGAGGTCTGTCCTTCTCGCAATGGCAGATTCTCAAAGGGTCTGTTTTCTAGTGAGTAACCCACGGTATAGGTCAATCGTCCATTTGACCAAATGGCAGGGAAAGGCTCCGCGCTGACAGGGGTCGGGTCACCCGCTATATCAGCCGCCGCCGAAAGCTGATTGAACGAGACAAAAAGACTCGCAGTTCCAGCGATTATTTTTTCCTTTGATTCTATCGTCGCCCGGGAAGACGAAGACTTTTGAACGTGGGTTCATAGCGGTACTATGAACCAACGTGCCTCATATAGGCTCTCATCTGATTATCAATTCTGTTAGCTTATACATGACGGGCCGAATAGAACTTCTCTCTTAACCACAGGACATTGGGCGTGTCAGTGTTGAACAGTAGATGAAAAGTCTCCCTATGTATGTTTTAAAAAAAAGCCAAAACGTTTCCATAAATGTTCAAAAGTAGTGAACACAAAAAAAAAGTAAATTGAGTTCAAGTGGTTAATGAAGTTCGGCCGGCGTCTTTTAGCGCTCACGGACATGCAGTTGTCAGCACTTTGTGACAACTGCAAACAATAATAGTAATAATGATAATAAATAGTAATGTTAGTGTTTCTCCAGAGAAATGACACTGATACTATGCACACTGTACTGTCTGCAGCAGGGATGGGGCGACCATCCTTATTGTTTATAGTGATAAAGAGGAGACGCTCACAATGATCGTATCGGGGAGATTAACCCATTTAGGCCTGAACACAATATGACGCAATATTTTATGTTTTAAATATAAAAAAATAGCAGATATACAAGCTCACAGCGCGGCACCGAGTGCCGCGCTGCGAGCTTGTAGATCTGCTATTTTTGAAAAATCGTGAAAATTAGAATTTTGACCCGATTCTATAAGTGTCTTTTGAATCCTTCTAAGATTTTTGGAAAAAAACTATGTCAGTAATCTGGCCAGCCATCGTCAAAGAAAAGGTCCTTTTGACTTAAATGGAGCTCAGTTAGTCTGTTCTTGAGAGACTACTATGTCAGTGGTGCTCATAATTTTTCATGTGAAGGACCCACAAAATGATATTTATTTGGCCACGGACCCCCATTTCAAAATATCTAGTTCCAGGGACCACCCCAGAAGCAAAATTTGAGTTACAACCGTTCGCTTTGAAAAAATACATATATTCAAAGATTTGCACACATTTTCACGACTTTTTCAAAAATAGCAGATCTACAAGCTCGCAGCGCGGCACTCGGTGCCGCGCTGTGAGCTTGTATATCTGCTATTTTTCACTGGTTAAAGCATTCAATAATTCTAGGCCTAAATGGAAATGGTCCTTAGGGTGAAATTGTCATACACTGGGATCAGTTCACTTTTGCCGAGCTGCATTTGTGGACCTGTAAAGAGCACACCTGGTATGCTCATTTCCCCCTCTTCACCAAAAATAAGCAGATCTCCAAGCTCACCAGTCTGCAGTGCTGTGATGCCATAGAATAGTAGTAGTGCTCAGGCTTTGCTGTAGAAAGCCAGAAACTGCCGATAAGAGACACGTTGACAATAATGTGCTGCTAGTCTTATGCAGTAGTCCACCTGTCTCCCATGTCCACATTCTACAAACAACTAAACCAAAACATACATTTTACATGATTCCAAATCTACAATACTTGAAATTTTAAACATATTTTGGATCCTGGAAAAATATTAAACATCACGTTAGCTAAATGCAATTTAAATACATTTTTGGCCGATCAAATGTTCTCCCCTAATACAGGAGGTGTCCAAAATATATCATCTATTTTGGGCCTTTTTATACTTTGTGCATTTCAAATGTGAAACGTATTGTTTTTGTTGTTGTATTATGGCCTGAAGCCAACGCCCATGTAAACTCTGGCCACAGGGATTTAGGAGTTTGACAAAATAAAAAATAACCCTCACCATATTACACACAATGTAATAAGTGGGCGCGTTTTCGTCCTCTCTGGGTCATGATGTCGTATTTACACGTGCACACGTTCCCAGAAGGGCGGGGTGGGGTAGGGGGAACGACAGGTCAAACTGGGGACAGACATTTTGGCAGTAGCAGGGGATTGAACCCGCAAACGTCGAGGTACAGGACTGCGTCTCTGTACTCAGTTCACCGTCCAGCCTGCTGTTAAGTTTCTCTGTTTCCATATTGCTCACCCATTGTTCAATGTTAGCAACTATATATATATATATATATATATATATATATATATATACACGGAAACAGGCAGCCAGTCCCTTTGAGTAGTATTAGGCCGGAGGAGTTCTCCGGTCGTCGCCGCGCCGGTCAGATCGTCTCGGGGTCTGATTGGTCAAGCCGTCAGGAGGATGAATGGCCATGAAGGGCAGTGGTTATCACCTTCTAGCTCCAGAGTCCAGACCCAAAAGAGACATTTCGTTCACTGAAAGGTGGTTTTAACCGCTGTTTAATTAACCCATTTAGGCCTAGAAATGATTGAATGCTTTAACCAGTGAAAAATAGCAGATATACAAGCTCACAGCGCGGCACCGAGTGCCGCGCTGCGAGCTTGTAGATCTGCTATTTTTGAAAGAGTCGTGAAAATGTGTGCAAATCTTTGAATATATGTATTTTCAAAGCGAACGTTTGTAACTCACATTTTGCTTCTGGGTGGTCCCTGGAACTAAATATTTTGAGATGGGTGTCCGTGGCCAAATAAATATCATTTTGGGGGTCCTTCACATGAAAAGGTTTGAGAACCACTGGCTTAGTTCATTTAGAATATTATAACTAAATCCAATCTTTGTGACAAAGCATTACAGCAGTGCCGTCTGGTTCTGCCTGTTCCTCGCGCTGCTTCTGTTTGAAGTTCATGACACCATGGTGCATCACCTCCTCTCCTCTCCTCTCCTCTCCTCTCCTCCTCTCCTCACGAGGCACGTTGACCCACGTCTTGTGTCCAAATGTACACAGCGTCGTCTCATGTTGTCCCAAGTTGTTTAAAGAGCAATTGAACAGAGCAATGTGACATCTATATATATATACATCCCTTGACATAGTTTGAAGCAACACTCAACTCATGCGTCTGCTCCTAGGTAAACAGAGAAGGAGAGAGAACACTTCCTGGTCAGGTGATTGGGGAGAGCCAACCGGCTGCCGTCCTATGAGCCAGGAGAATGTATCCCATGGGCTGGGGGGCCATGGCTGGCTTGATTGGTTACGTGGTTTGGGTTTTCTAGCGTAGCTGCCATGGCAGCTCGTGTCAATTAAGGGAGATAGGTTCTATATGTCAGAGAAAGCAAAGATGGGCCGCCGGCCGCAGGCCGGCGGCCCATCTTTGCTTTCTCTGACACATGTTGATGATGATGATGATGATGATGATGATGATGATGAAGATGATGACGACATTATGAATGAACCAACCCCGGATTGGAAGTTAGGAGGATAAAAGGAGGAAACGGCTTGTCTTTTGTGTGGTGAAATGGACTTGTAAATAAACCATTTGAATTACATGTAGCTGCAAATAAATGTAAAAAATAGAGGAAAAAAAGAGTGAAAAAAACAAACAAAAAAAAAACGATTCTGTCCATAGGCGGCGGGTCAATAAGGCCAGGGTAGGCTGTGCCTTCCCAAATGCTACGCTGGGTATTTTGCAAATTATATAATATATGAACCGCGGGGGCCCGGCCGTCAGCCTCCGACTGACAGTCAGTCTCAGTCCAAATGAACGTCAATCTGCCTGACCGTCATCGCGCTGCCTCTGTTACACCTATTTCCTGTTATTTTTCTGAGTAAAATGTCACGCATTGGGAAGAAGTAAAGGGGGACACTTTATTGTGAAGGACAACAGGAAGAGCATTCACAGACAGACAATGTTGTTTTGTTTACGTTTAGTGAGAAGTGTAGTGATGATGGCTGCAGTGGACCGCGCACTTTCAAAACCTTTTGTAATTTGTATCAACTAAAATATACCACAGACACTTTCAAATGAGACAGGCAGCGATGCACAAGCAAACAAAGGCATTAATCATGACGTCGACATTGGACAATTACGCCAGCGAGGAAACTATACAATGATATTATCATCATCACGGATACTTTCTGATTCTGGAAGTGGAACACTTCATCTGTGAGTATTATTGCCTGAAGTCAACTGTTAGGACTTCTCCTCTCTATCGCGCAGCTGAAAGCCTGTATCAACAGAATAATTGTGTGTGTGTGTGTGTGTGTGTGTGTGTGTGTGTGTGTGTGTGCGCGCGCGGCTGCGCCGTCACCGTGCGTAATTTGGTTGCATAAGATGTGATGTGTGTGCATACTGTTGTCTATTGTGTAGACCTACAGATTGTTGTCATTGTGTCAGATAGGTCTGTAACTGTTTGGGTCGCTGTATTCTTGTATATAAATGGCATGGAGGCAGTGTCTGACACAGCCGGTGGAGGCGCGCCCCCCCACAAGGTCAACTAAAAGGAGCTTTATTTATTTCATTAATTATTATTATATAAGGCCCCTATCGAGACTGACTATTTATTTATTTATTTGTTTATTTATTTCCCTCCCCGACTATGTTTCCTTCCTTCCATCCATCCATCCATCTTCAACCGCTTATCTTCCTTTCTTCCTTCCTTCCTTCAATAAATAAATAAATAAATAAATATATAAATAAATATATAAATAGCGTACATCTTTCTTTCTTTCTTTCTTTCTTTCTTCCTTCAATAAATAAATAAATAAATAATCTCATTTACATAGTGTTATGTAAATGAGGCTACATTAATTATGCAAATGATTATTATGTAAATGAGGCTGCATTAATTATGCAAATGAGGTTGGGGGCGTGGTCTGCATTAATTATGTAAATGAGACTGCACAACATGCATTCGACGTGCGCGTCTTGTTGCTAATTAGCCTAATTATGCAAATGTGTTGGGGGCGTGGTCTGCAGTAATTATGCAAATGAGGTTGGGGGCGTGGTCTGCCGTAATTATGCAAATGAGGTTGGGGGCGTGGTCTGCATTAATTATGTAAATGAGACTGCACAACATGCATTCGACGCGCACATCTTGTTGCTAATTACACGCGAATGCAGGGGGCGGGGCTAATTAGCTTAATTATTCAAATTGGGGGCGCGGTCTGCATTAATTATGTAAATGAGGTTGGGGCGTGGTCTGCATCAATTATGTAAATGAGCCTGCACAACATGCATTTGTTGCTAATTACACGTGAATGCAGGGGGTGGGGCTAATTAGCCTAATTATTCAAATTGGGGGCGTGGTCTGCATTAATCATGTAAATGAGGTTGGGGCGTGGTCTGCATTAATTATGTAAATGAGGCCGCATGACAAGCGTTCTCTTCACCGCGCTGACGTGGACGCAAATACAAGGGGTGGAGTCAAACTTAATGAGTGGGAGGAGTCTAACTTAATGAGTGGGCGTGGTTTCAACAAGAGGGAGGAGTCTGACTTAATGAGTGGGCCTAACGTAATGAGTTTTGTGGGCGTCGCACGCATTAATTATGTAAATTAAGCCGACTCATGCAAATGAGGGGGGGGCGGGCATGGTTTGGAAATGCGTGTGGGTGTGGTCCGCATAAATTATGCTAATGAGGCTGTTAAGTGGCGTTTCCCAGTGCGTAAAAAATGCAGGCGGCCGTATGTAAATGAAGGGGAGGAGCTTAGTCGACATATGCAAATTGGGGGCGGGGCGTGGTTTGGAAATGCGTGTGGGCGTGGTGCGCATACATTATGCTCGCATACATTATGCTAATGAGGGCGTTAAGGTAGGTTTCCCAGCGCGTAAAAAAAGCAGACGACCGTATGTAAATGAAGGGGAGGAGTTTAGTCGACTTAAAAAAATTGGGGGCGGGGCATGGTTTGGAAATGCGTGTGGGTGTGGTCCGCATAAATTTTGCTAATGAGGCTGTTAAGTGGCGTTTCCCAGCGCGTAAAAAATGCAGGCGGCCGTATGTAAATGAAGGGGAGGAGCTTAGTCGACATATGCAAATTGGGGGCGGGGCGTGGTTTGGAAATGCGTGTGGGCGTGGTGCGCATACATTATGCTCGCATACATTATGCTAATGAGGGCGTTAAGGTAGGTTTCCCAGCGCGTAAAAAAAAGCAGACGACCGTATGTAAATGAAGGGGAGGAGTTTAGTCGACTTAAAAAAATTGGGGGCGGGGCATGGTTTGGAAATGCGTGTGGGTGTGGTCCGCATAAATTATGCTAATGAGGCTGTTAAGTGGCGTTTCCCAGTGCGTAAAAAATGCAGGCGGCCGTATGTAAATGAAGGGGAGGAGCTTAGTCGACATAATTATGCAAATTGGGGGCGGGCGTAGTTTGGAAATGCGTGTGGGCGTGGTGCGCATACATTATGCTCGCATACATTATGCTAATGAGGGCGTTAAGGTAAGTTTCCCAGCGCGTAAAAAAAGCAGACGACCGTATGTAAATGAAGGGGAGGAGTTTAGTCGACTTAAAAAAATTGGGGGCGGGGCATGGTTTGGAAATGCGTGTGGGTTTGGTCCGCATAAATTATGCTAATGAGGCTGTTAAGTGGCGTTTCCCAGCGCGTAAAAAATGCAGGCGGCCGTATGTAAATGAAGGGGAGGAGCTTAGTCGACATATGCAAATTGGGGGCGGGGCGTGGTTTGGAAATGCGTGTGGGCGTGGTGCGCATACATTATGCTTGCATACATTATGCTAATGAGGGCGTTAAGGTAGGTTTCCCAGCGCGTAAAAAATGCAGACGACCGTATGTTAATGAAGGGGAGGGGCTTAGTCGATGTATGCAAAAAAGTTTTGTCACCAACGCACGCACGCACGCACGCACGCACACACACATGCACACACACACACACCATCCCTAACATTTTAGTCTAGTTTCTATTTGTTGACGAAATTCCAATATTATATCTTAGTTTTGACCAAAAGTTTTGACGTAGTTTTTATGTCCTTTTGGTCAGTGAAAGGAACATTCTTCGTCAGTTTTAGTAGACAAAATCATCACTGCTTTGCATTACAAAATACATGCCATTATCACACGCACGCACGCACGCACGCACGCACGCACGCACGCACGCACGCACGCACGCACGCACGCACGCACGCACGCACGCACGCACGCACACACACACACACACACACACACACACACACACACACACACACACACACACACACACACACACACACACACACACACACACACACACACACACACACACACACACATCTTAGTTTTGACCAAAGGTTTTCGTCCGTGAAGGAACATTTTTCATCAGTTTTGGTACACAAAATCATCTCTGCTTTGCATTACAAAATGCATTGCTATTAGCATGCATGCCCGTACACACACACAAACACACACACACAAGAAGAGACATTGAGTCAGGGTATTAAGTTGTCAGAGGTTTATTTAGGTGTGTTCTATTAAACAGAGGGAGCAGAGACCTGGGACAGTACAGACAGCAGACACTAGAGGGCAGAGTTGAGTGTAAATCCACTCTGTGATTCCATGTACCATAGGCAGTGGTCATCAAACTCTTCAGGTTGCGACCCCCCGAAATAATCATAATTGAACTGGGGACCCCCTGAAATAATCATATTTGAACTGGGGACCCCCTGAAATAATCATATTTGAACTGGGGACCCCCCGAAATAATCATAGTTGAACTGGGGACTGCCCTTCCTGACTGGCACTTTGGAATTGTTGCCACTTTCTTATGTAACATTTGACAATTTGACCAATATAAAGGTTTTTTTATATAGTATATTTTGTTAGTTACGTTTGACACAATCCTTTGTTTTATTTTTTTGAGCCATTAAAAAAGGTCGTAAAAGTCCTTAAATTGTCACTCTAGAAATGTGCCAGATGCCCTGTATACACTTGAACTGTATGTTAGTTTTGTTTACGGTTGACTGAGAAAACAATGTTTCACATAAAGAAAAAAGAAAATCTGATCCTTAGCTTAATGTGCAACATTGTTTTCTGACTCAACAACAGTAAACCAACCAACATACAGCATCATTATGTTCACAATATTTATCTATGACCAATGGGACAAACTAAAGTCAAACTAGCTAAAAGTAATGCCTCAACTGCTACAATTCCAAGTACCTATCGCAGGGGTTCCCAAACTTTTTTGTCTCAGGGCACCCCATAAATATTTGTTTTAATCCGAGGCACCCCTACATTATAATTTTCTCTCCCAGCACCTTATATTTATAGCATATCATCGTTGTCGGGTGGAAACCTTGTATGTCCAAAACCGTTTGTTTTGTTTTTATCATCTATAAAATGTACTAAACTAGTGAAAACAGCAGATCTACAAGCACACAACGCCTCGCATCGCGAGGCTCACTAGTTTTGTGCGACAGAGGTTTCTGCCTGACAGTGATGATATTTTAGTGATTATGTTGCGAGGAAAACGTTGAGATAATAGCCATTTTGATTAGAACTGACTGAATATAACTGTGTACTTCAAGTTTAAAATGATTCTAAATATTTTTTCAAGTGCCCAAATAAATTCCAAATATTATCAAATGATCTCGTGGGGTTCATCTCGCGGCACCCCTAGGACTGCCCCGTCACCCACTTTGAAAACCCCTGACCTATCGGGAAGGGTGAGGGGGGGGGGGGGGGGGGGGGAGTGAGGGAGGGGTCCAGTTCAAATATGATTATTATGGAGGGGGTCGCGGCCTGAGTTTGAGAACTACTACCCTTAAGTAACACCCAACACCGTCCGAAGCTCCTCCCCTCCCTCCCCCCGCCAGGCCTCCGCTCTGCTCCAATCAGCACGTCCCGTGCGAAACACCGACCGCTCTGACAGTCTGGAGATGAGGAGCTGTGTATGTAAACAACCACTTCTGTACAAAAAAAGAACAAAAATAATAATAATAATAACAATAATAATAAAGCACCCCCAAACTTTAGATAGAAAACAACAAAACAAAACAATGATAGAACAACAGAGGAAATTTAAACTGTACAAGTTCATAAATGTTTCATCTGGCATTATTAAACTCGACGACTGCGGCAATAAGACCTTTTCTCCCTCGGCTTCCGTTTGGAACGTTATAGCATAACTGTACAATTTGTTCTCGAGTCATTTACAATAAAAAGAAAATCAAAATGACAAAAAAAAGGAAAAAAAAAAGAAACAAAAATGTCAAGAAAACTCCATAAATCAAATATGTTCCTTGAGTTTAGGTCGCCTCACTTTGTAGCTCATACGTAAAATAGAGTCTCCATATTATTTGCCTATTTACAGGGTTAGTGCTATGTACAAAGTTATTTATTATTCTTCAGTTATCACACGGGCAAACGACACAGACGGCCCGACCCAAAGGGCCCGTCTGAGAACCACGGCCACTGGTGATCATCATCATCTCAGTTTTGTTTGTTTTTTTCACTCGCACCATACCACGGCTCCACCCAACAAAGAGATGTCCATCTTATTTCAGCCAATCTTTTGTAGGACTGAGTCGTAAAACTGATATCTTAATGTCGCCTGATGTCAAAGAAGACCTACGTTGCCGAAAAGGGTCCGGAACTGGAACGGGAAGAACTGGATCAAACATTGAGAAACCAGAATCGGTTCCATCACATTTTGGAACCAGTTTTCCAAACCAGTTCATCACACTGATGTGGTGATGTGGACTTCACGTCTGTAATTATAATACTGATGGTTCTCAAACCTTTTAATTTCAAGGACCACCAAAAATGGAACAAGTAACCCAGAGGGTCCCTGGACCTCACTTTGAGAACCACTACAATAATGTGTGCAATACTGTATGTATGTTTGAATTTATCGGGTATCACTGAGGAACCGGAAGTGTTGCAACCCTAAAGATTGCAACTAATGCCGTAACTCAAATTCAAGACGCCCTTCACACGCCATTGGACTCAATCCACTGACGGATTGTTTTCCATGACCATTCTCAGACAGAAATGAGCTTCTTAAAAATGGACATCTCTTGCAGTGCGCGTCCGTCCTGTCCAGAGCAATACTGTGTGTAGCAGACCATTAACTTCCATGATGTGTTGATCTGAAGCTGTCTGAGACCACAATGGGACACGTGACGTACAGCTGCCATCATTCAGTAGCATTTGATATCTACGCCAACATGATCATGATAAGGATTGCAAAGAAAAGTGACAGGCTGACTGGATGAGGTTATGTCCCAGCCGAGTGATGTTGGCAAAGTTGCCAACGGAAGCCGTCCTCTCTGACGATATAACTTCCGTTAGTGGTTTGTAAAGCTTTACAATTATGTATAATTTATTCTCCGTCGGGGTGGAAACCTCATACTGTATGTCCAAAACTGTTACTTGAATTCAAAAGCGGCAAAAGTAGCAGATCTATTCATGCTTGGAACGCAGCGAGAAGATCATGCAGGGCAGGGATCAAAGATGTTTGTGCCAGACAGCAACGATTTCTTCTAAGATCCACCCCCAAGTCTCATCCACAGCATTATGATGAAGTGCTTTTCTCGACAGTCTTTCGGAGTAGTAAGGACAAAGCAATAAGCACGATTTATACTTTGTCGTATGGTGGCATCGGACGTCGGAAACAAGACAGTCTAGAGCAGGGTTCCCCGTTTAGTTTCCCCCAAGGGCCGAATCGTGTCTAGGGTACCAAGCCGAGGGCCACAACATTGCAGGGGGCGACGGTGGCGTTCCCGCTACTCCAGTGAAAGTTCAGATAATCGTCGTTGTCGGTGAAAATCTTGTATGTCCAAAACCGTCCGTTTTGCATTGATCATTTCAAAAATGACTTAAACTAGTGAAAACAGCCGATCTACAAGCACACAACGCCTCGCACCGCGAGGCGTTGTGTGCTTGTAGATCGGCTGTTTTCACTACTTTTGTGCGACGGCTTTGTTTGATGAATCAGAGCTTTACTTTGCGAAAGAACGTACACATTTTGATATATGGGTTTTCCACCCGACAATGACGATATACTAGTGTTGTTGCTGCTCTTATACCACCATTATTACTGGGGTTGGTGGGGGCCAGACAGTAGCCCCCCCCACCCCTCCCCGCGGGCCGCAAATGGCCCGCGGGCCGCCTATTGGGGAACCCTGATCTAGAAGCTCACGACTCTAGGCGTGGAGCGTTATTTTGTTGGCCGCCGTTGTGTCGACAAGAGCATTAATCGGGTGTTAGCCTTTCACTGTCACTGCTCAGATTTCCCCTGCCAATCTAGACACACTACTAGGTCAACCATCATGGTGTGAAGCTGAGAGGTCTGCAGATTGCTTCTGGACAGGGCCCTCTCCTCCTCCAGTCAAGAATGACAATGCTATAATACAGATGGATCAAATGGAGTCTCACGCTGGCCACCACCAGACCTTAGGGCCATGCTGTACTCTTTCAAAAGCATTCAAAATACTCGAGTCACGGTACAAAAATGACTTGTTTCCTTTTTACACGACAGATTTTGAGACTTAACGAAGAACGAGACTTAACGAAGAGTTTATGATGTCCACCATGTAAAAACAAAAAAAAAAGATTTGTACACTTACATTTAACTCTCCTACTGCCAGATCATTTATTTATTTATTGGGTCTGGCGCCATCAAAAAGCGGCCTACCTTTGCGACGTTATAGTAGATAGACAGACAGACATTTATTTATTTATTTTTTTGGGTTGTGCAATAGTGCACTTTGGTCTGCCAGGCAGCAGAGGGCGGCGTCATGCGAGAATGAATGTGAATTTGCCTGTTATGTGTTGAAGAAGAAGAAGACCAGTCACTGGCCACAGAGCCTCAGAGCCAGAGGAAATCAACAAGGAAGTGAATTGTTCTCCGTTGATCTAACGCATAATGGATTTTTTACACCATCACCGCGGAAAATGTGTTTACAGTAGACGGCCGCGCGACCCCTCATCAGCTTACAGTCATCAGACGAACGAACCGAACGAGCGCCGTATTGGCGGAGAGGTCTTGCGCAATCGGGCGAACGTGAACGTTCAAAGCGTGGGGAGAGTTAAGGACAAAACATAAAACAATATGTTAATTGGTGACCTAAATCATTGGTTGAAAAAATTAAAATAAATATGACATATCTACAGACTGGATCATTTCTATTTGAAACATAGCTTTCAAATAGAGAGGAGGTTCAATGTCTCAGTTCCTTTGCCCACACGTCGATACACAATATTTTGGAAGAAAACTCTTCAAGTGTGAATTGACCAGAAGTGCAAAAAGAAAACATCACGTTTTACGTCTTCCAATTAGAAAGCATGAGAAGGCAAACCAGTCAGCAGATAAATGATAAAACTGGGCATCTCGACATTAACGGACTCCAAGATCTGGTGGTTAATTATGAGATCAAATCAAGACATTTAGTCCTCAGAAATCTTAATGCAATAACAATTCTGACTAAAGCATGATCAACTGTATAGGTACGGTACCAAATAAACCAACACACAAGTTGAAAATCTCATCGTTTCTGTCGGGTGGAAACCTGTCCAAAACCATTATGTCCAAACATGTTATACTTTTCAGGATTCAAATAAAAGAAAATAGCAGATCGACAAGCTCAAAGCGCGTCGCTTCGCGCCACGTTTCGAGCTTGTGGATCTGCCATTTTTTCATGCTTTTGTGTGACGCTTTAGTGTGATCCCAAGGAAGTAGGGGCATTAAAAACAGAAAAAGCTAGAATATGGAGATAAGAGGTTTCTGCCCGACAGCGACGATATAGAACAGCAGTATAGTAAGCAAAACATCTCATCTCTCTCTCTCTCCGTTTCCAATCCTCATGTAGCGAGCCCTGAGGTTAGGCAAAAGTGCTTTGTTGATGCAAATACGTTGGCCAACCATTCTCATGCTCTAAATAAAGTCTTGGTATTATGCTGGCCAACTGTGATCCTGTACAAGAGGTCTGTCCTCCTCGCAATGGCAGATTCTCAAAGGGTCTGTTTTCTAGTGAGTAACCCACGGTATAGGTCAATCGTCCATTTGACCAAATGGCAGGGAAAGGCTCCGCGCTGACAGGGGTCGGGTCACCCGCTATATCAGCCGCCGCCGAAAGCTGATTGAACGAGACAAAAAGACTCGCAAGTTCCAGCGATTATTTTTCCTTTGATTCTATCGTCGCCCGGGAAGACGAAGACTTTTGAACGTGGGTTCATAGCGGTACTATGAACCAACGTGCCTCATAAAGGCTCTCATCTGATTATCAATTCTGTTAGCTTATACATGACGGGCCGAATAGAACTTCTCTCTTAACCACAGGACATTGGGCGTGTCAATGTTGAACAGTAGATGAAAAGTCTCCCTATGTATGTTTTAAAAAAAAGCCAAAACGTTTCCATAAATGTTCAAAAGTAGTGAACACAAAAAAAAAAGTAAATTGAGTTCAAGTGGTTAATGAAGTTCGGCCGGCGTCTTTTAGCGCTCACGGACATGCAGTTGTCAGCACTTTGTGACAACTGCAAACAATAATAGTAATAATGATAATAAATAGTAATGTTAGTGTTTCTCCAGAGAAATGACACTGATACTATGCACACTGTACTGTCTGCAGCAGGGATGGGGCGACCATCCTTATTGTTTATAGTGATAAAGAGGAGACGCTCACAATGATCGTATCGGGGAGATTAACCCATTTAGGCCTGAACACATTATGACGCAATATTTTATGCTTTAAATATAAAAAAATAGCAGATATACAAGCTCACAGCGCGGCACCGAGTGCCGCGCTGCGAGCTTGTAGATCTGCTATTTTTGAAAAATCGTGAAAATTTGAACTTTGACCCGATTCTATAAGTGTCTTTTGAATCCTTCTAAGATTTTTGGAAAAACTATGTCAGTAATCTGGCCAGCCATCGTCAAAGAAAAGGTCCTTTTGACTTAAATGGAGCTCAGTTAGTCTGTTCTTGAGAGACTACTATGTCAGTGGTGCTCAAACCTTTTCATGTGAAGGACCCACAAAATGATATTTATTTGGCCACGGACCCCCATTTCAAAATATCTAGTTCCAGGGACCACCCCAGAAGCAAAATTTGAGTTACAACCGTTCGCTTTGAAAAAATACATATATTCAAAGATTTGCACACATTTTCAAGACTTTTTCAAAAATAGCAGATCTACAAGCTCGCAGCGCGGCACTCGGTGCCGCGCTGTGAGCTTGTATATCTGCTATTTTTCACTGGTTAAAGCATTCAATAATTCTAGGCCTAAATGGAAATGGTCCTTAGGGTGATAAATTGTCATACACTGGGATCAGTTCGCTTTTGCCGAGCTGCATTTGTGGACCTGTAAAGAGCACACCTGGTATGCTCATTTCCCCCTCTTCACCAAAAATAAGCAGATCTACAAGCTCACCAGTCTGCAGTGCTGTGATGCCATAGAATAGTAGTAGTGCTCAGGCTTCGCTGTAGAAAGCCAGAAACTGCAGATAAGAGACACGTTGACAATAATGTGCTGCTAGTCTTCTGCAGTAGTCCACCTGTCTCCGATGTCCACATTCTACAAAAAACTAAACCAAAACATACATTTTACATCATTCCAAATCTACAATACTTGAAATTTTAAACATATTTTGGATCCTGGAAAAATATTAAACATCACGTTAGCTAAATGCAATTTAAATACATTTTTGGCCGATCAAATGTTCTCCCCTAATACAGGAGGTGTCCAAAATATATAATCTATTTTGGGCCTTTTTATACTTTGTGCATTTCAAATGTGAAACGTATTGTTTTTGTTGTTGTATTATGGCCTGAAGCCAACGCCCCTGTAAACTCTGGCCACGGGGATTTAGGAGTTTGACAAAATAAAAAATAACCCTCACCATATTACACACAATGTAATAAGTGGGCGCGTTTTCGTCCTCTCTGGGTCATGATGTCGTATTTACACGTGCACACGTTCCCAGAAGGGCGGGGTGGGGTAGGGGGAACGACAGGTCAAACTGGGGACAGACATTTTGGCAGTAGCAGGGGATTGAACCCGCAAACGTCGAGGTACAGGACTGCGTCTCTGTACTCAGTTCACCGTCCAGCCTGCTGTTAAGTTTCTCTGTTTCCATATTGCTCACCCATTGTTCAATGTTAGCAACTATATATATATATATATATATATATATATATATATATACACGGAAACAGGCAGCCAGTCCCTTTGAGTAGTATTAGGCCGGAGGAGTTCTCCGGTCGTCGCCGCGCCGGTCAGATCGTCTCGGGGTCTGATTGGTCAAGCCGTCAGGAGGATGAATGGCCATGAAGGGCAGTGGTTATCACCTTCTAGCTCCAGAGTCCAGACCCAAAAGAGACATTTCGTTCACTGAAAGGTGGTTTTAACCGCTGTTTAATTAACCCATTTAGGCCTAGAAATGATTGAATGCTTTAACCAGTGAAAAATAGCAGATATACAAGCTCACAGCGCGGCACCGAGTGCCGCGCTGCGAGCTTGTAGATCTGCTATTTTTGAAAGAGTCGTGAAAATGTGTGCAAATCTTTGAATATATGTATTTTCAAAGCGAACGTTTGTAACTCACATTTTGCTTCTGGGTGGTCCCTGGAACTAAATATTTTGAGATGGGGGTCCGTGGCCAAATAAATATCATTTTGGGGGTCCTTCACATGAAAAGGTTTGAGAACCACTGGCTTAGTTCATTTAGAATATTATAACTAAATACAATCTTTGGTTCTGCCTGTTCCTCGCGCTGCTTCTGTTTGAAGTTCATGACACCATGGTGCATCCTCTCCTCTCCTCCTCTCCTCACGAGGCACGTTGACCCACGTCTTGTGTCCAAATGTACACAGCGTCGTCTCATGTTGTCCCAAGTTGTTTAAAGAGCAATTGAACAGAGCAATGTGACATCTATATACATCCCTTGACATAGTTTGAAGCAACACTCAACTCATGCGTCTGCTCCCTATGGTCTGCTCCTAGGTAAACAGAGAAGGAGAGAGAACACTTCCTTGTCAGGTGATTGGGGAGAGCCAACCGGCTGCCGTCCTATGAGCCAGGAGAATGTATCCCATGGGCTGGGGGGCCATGGCTGGCTTGATTGGTTACGTGGTTTGGGTTTTCTAGCGTAGCTGCCATGGCAGCTAGTGTCAATTAAGGGAGATAGGTTCTGTGTGTCAGAGAAAGCAAAGATGGGCCGCCGGCCTGCGGCCGGCGGCCCATCTTTGCTTTCTCTGACACATGTTGATGATGATGATGATGATGATGATGATGAAGATGATCATCATCATCATCACCAACCCCGGATTGAATGCACCAACCCCGGATTGGAAGTTAGGAGGATAAAAGGAGGAAACGGCTTGTCTTTTGTGTGGTGAAATGAACTTGTAAATAAACCATTTGAATTACATGTAGCTGCAAATAAATGTAAAAAATAGAGGAAAAAAAGAGTGAAAAAAAAAACAAAAAACGATTCTGTCCCTTTAGCATATTAAAAAACATAGCATATTAGTATAGCATATTAAACATAGCATATTAATCTGTATAGGCTATTCTATTCCAACAGATTAATATGCTATGGGGAGAGCCTGCACGATTGTAACGTTTTTCACATTTCAATATATTACTCAGAGATCCTTTCTCCTACATATGTAATATTTTCAGGCAAAGGACTTACACATGTCTGCTATCATAAACCACTTCAAGTTTTTCATTTGATAAAACAGGTCTTGAGTTATTAAACCGAGAGTGGACGCTGTTCTGATGTTACATTTGAAGCCCACACGGGATTAATTGTAACAGCATGATTTACAAATGTAACACAGCTAAAGAACCTTAATAAACAAATATTTTTTGGTTTAAATCAATTATATTTCATTCAAGCAACTCTTTTACATTGTTTTCATACCAAGGGTGTGATAAGATACTATATCATACTTTAGGAAAATATTAAATATTACAAGATGTACCAGTTTAAGCGTTTGAGTGAATTCCATGGGAAAATACATTGATTACCTAAATAAATAGCAAGTTTGATTAATGCAACATGTTATACATCCCTAATCTGACTTAAAATGCACTGTAATTGAATGTCAGCTGACTGAACACAATATTGGCCAATATGTCAAATATTTCAATATGATATTATCATGTTAAATTGTGTTACAATTGAACCGTTTTGGCACCCCTGCTTTGACATTGCCTACAGAACAGAACTAACATGCATAGCAAGTTAAAACGATGTAAACTAATGAGGAACAGATACATGCAGACAGCCCCCTGCATTGGCTGGGCTCACTGGTACAAGGTCAACTAAAAGGAGCTTTATTTATTTCATTAATTATTATTATATAAGGCCCCTATCGAGACTGACTATTTATTTATTTATTTATTTATTTATTTCCCTCCCCGACTATGTTTCCTTCCATCCATCCATCCATCCATCTTCAACCGCTTATCCGGAATCGGGTCTCCCCCCCCCCCGGGCGTCTGCCTATCGGCTAAATAAATAAATAAATAACGTGCTTCCTTCCTTCCTTCCTTCCTTCCTTCCTTAAATAAATAATTAATTAAATAGCGTGCTTGCTTCCTTGCTTCCTTTCTTCCTTCCTTCCTTCAATAAATAAATAAATAAATATATAAATAGCGTACATCTTTCTTTCTTTCTTTCTTTCTTTCTTTCTTTCTTTCTTTCTTTCTTTCTTTCTTTCTTTCTTTCTTTCTTTCTTTCTTTCTTTCTTTCTTTCTTTCTTTCTTTCTTTCTTTCTTTCTTTCTTTCTTTCTTTCTTCCTTCCTTCCTTCCTTCCTTCCTTCCTTCCTTCCTTCCTTCCTTCCTTCCTTCCTTCCTTCCTTCCTTCCTTCCTTCCTTCCTTCCTTCAATAAATAAATAATCTCATTTACATATTGTTATGTAAATGAGGCTACATTAATTATGCAAATGATTATTATGTAAATGAGGCTGCATTAATTATGCAAATGAGGTTGGGGGCGTGGTCTGCATTAATTATGTAAATGAGACTGCACAACATGCATTCGACGTGAAGCGTCTTGTTGCTAATTAGCCTAATTATGCAAATGTGTTGGGGGCGTGGTCTGCATTAATTATGTAAATGAGGCCGCATGACAAGCGTTCTCTTCACCGCGCTGACGTGGACGCAAATACAAGGGGTGGAGTCAAACTTAATGAGTGGGAGGAGTCTAACTTAATGAGTGGGCGTGGTTTCAACAAGAGGGAGGAGTCTGACTTAATGAGTGGGCCTAACGTAATGAGTTTTGTGGGCGTCGCACGCATTAATTATGTAAATTAAGCCGACTTATGCAAATGAGGGGGGGCGGGGCATGGTTTGGAAATGCGTGTGGGTGTGGTCCACATAAATTATGCTAATGAGGCTGTTAAGTGGCGTTTCCCAGTGCGTAAAAAATGCAGGCGGCCGTATGTAAATGAAGGGGAGGAGCTTAGTCGACATATGCAAATTGGGGGCGGGGCGTGGTTTGGAAATGCGTGTGGGCGTGGTGCGCATACATTATGCTCGCATACATTATGCTAATGAGGGCGTTAAGGTAGGTTTCCCAGCGCGTAAAAAAAGCAGACGACCGTATGTAAATGAAGGGGAGGAGTTTAGTCGACTTAAAAAAATTGGGGGCGGGGCATGGTTTGGAAATGCGTGTGGGTGTGGTCCGCATAAATTATGCTAATGAGGCAGTTAAGTGGCGTTTCCCAGCGCGTAAAAAATGCAGGCGGCCGTATGTAAATGAAGGGGAGGAGCTTAGTCGACATATGCAAATTGGGGGCGGGGCGTGGTTTGGAAATGCGTGTGGGCGTGGTGCGCATACATTATGCTCGCATACATTATGTTAATGAGGGCGTTAAGGTAGGTTTCCCAGCGCGTAAAAAAATGCAGACGACCGTATGTTAATGAAGGGGAGGGGCTTAGTCGATGTATGCAAAAAAGTTGTCACCAACGCACGCACGCACGCACGCACACACGCACACACTTAAACCATCCCTAACATTTTAGTCTAGTTTCTATTTGTTGACGAAATTCCAATATTATATCTTAGTTTTGACCAAAAGTTTTGACGTAGTTTTTATGTCCTTTTGGTCAGTGAAAGGAACATTCTTCGTCAGTTTTAGTAGACAAAATCATCACTGCTTTGCATTACAAAATACATGCCATTATCGCACGCACGCACGCACGCACGCACGCACGCACGCACGCACGCACGCACGCACGCAGCACACACACACACACACACACACACACACACACACACACACACACACACACACACACACACACACACACACACACACACACACACACACACACACACACACACACACACACACACACACACACACCTTAGTTTTGACCAAAGGTTTTGACATAGTTTTTATGTTGTTTTCGTCCGTGAAAGGAACATTTTTCATCAGTTTTTTTGGTACACAAAATCATCTCTGCTTTGCATTACAAAATGCATTGCTATTAGCATGCATGCCCGTACACACGCGCACGCACGCACGCACGCACGCACGCACGCACGCACACGCACACACACACACACACACACACACACACACACACACACACACACACACAAGAAGAGACAGACAGTGAGTCAGGGTATTAAGTTGGCAGAGGTTTATTTAGGTGTGTTCTATTAAACAGAGGGAGCAGAGACCTGGGCCAGTACAGACAGCAGACACTAGAGGGCAGAGTTGAGTGTAAATCCACTCTGTGATTCCATGTACCATAGGCAGTGGTCATCAAACTCTTCAGGTTGCGACCCCCCGAAATAATCATAATTGAACTGGGGACCCCCTGAAATAATCATAATTGAACTGGGGACGCCCTGAAATAATCATATTTGAACTGGGGACCCCCTGAAATAATCATATTTGAACTGGGGACCCCCTGAAATAATCATATTTGAACTGGGGACCCCCTGAAATAATCATATTTGAACTGGGGACTGCCCTTCCTGACTGGCACTTTGGAATTGTTGCCACTTTCTTATGTAACATTTGACAATTTGACCAATATAAAGGTTTTTTTATATAGTATATTTTGTTAGTTACGTTTGACACAATCCTTTGTTTTATTTTTTGAGCCATTAAAAAAGGTCGTAAAAGTCCTTAAATTGTCACTCTAGAAATGTGCCAGATGCCCTGTATACACTTGAACTGTATGTTAGTTTTGTTTACGGTTGACTGAGAAAACAATGTTTCACATAAAAAATAAAAATAAATCTGATCCTTAGCTTAATGTGCAACATTGTTTTCTGACTCAACAACAGTAAACCAACCAACATACAGCATCATTATGTTCACAATATTTATCTATGACCATGGGACAAACTAAAGTCAAACTAGCTAAAAGTAATGCCTCAACTGCTACAATTCCAAGTACCTATCGCAGGGGTTCCCAAACTTTTTTGTCTCAGGGCACCCCATAAATATTTGTTTTAATCCGAGGCACCCCTACATTATAATTTTCTCTCCCAGCACCTTATATTTATAGCATATCATCGTTGTCGGGTGGAAACCCTGTATGTCCAAAACCGTTCGTTTTGTTTTTATCATCTATAAAATGTACTAAACTAGTGAAAACAGCAGATCTACAAGCACACAACGCCTCGCATCGCGAGGCTCACTAGTTTTGTGCGACAGAGGTTTCTGCCTGACAGTGATGATATTTTAGTGATTATGTTGCGAGGAAAACGTTGAGATAATAGCCATTTTGATTAGAACTGACTGAAAATAACTGTGTACTTCAAGTTTAAAATGATTCTAAATATTTTTTCAAGTGCCCAAATAAATTCCAAATATTATCAAATGATCTCGTGGGGTTCATCTCGCGGCACCCCTAGGACTGCCCCGTCACCCGCTTTGAAAACCCCTGACCTATCGGGAGGGGTGAGGGGGGGGGGGGGGGGGGGGGGGGAGTGAGGGAGGGGTCCAGTTCAAATATGATTATTATGGAGGGGGTCGCGGCCTGAGTTTGAGAACTACTACCCTTAAGTAACACCCAACACCGTCCGAAGCTCCTCCCCTCCCTCCCCCCGCCAGGCCTCCGCTCTGCTCCAATCAGCACGTCCCGTGCGAAACACCGACCGCTCTGACAGTCTGGAGATGAGGAGCTGTGTATGTAAACAACCACTTCTGTACAAAAAAAGAACAAAAATAATAATAATAATAACAATAATAATAAAGCACCCCCAAACTTTAGATAGAAAACAACAAAACAAAACAATGATAGAACAACAGAGGAAATTTAAACTGTACAAGTTCATAAATGTTTCATCTGGCATTATTAAACTCGACGACTGCGGCAATAAGACCTTTTCTCCCTCGGCTTCCGTTTGGAACGTTATAGCATAACTGTACAATTTGTTCTCGAGTCATTTACAATAAAAAGAAAATCAAAATGACAAAAAAAAAGGAAAAAAAAAGAAACAAAAATGTCAAGAAAACTCCATAAATCAAATATGTTCCTTGAGTTTAGGTCGCCTCACTTTGTAGCTCATACGTAAAATAGAGTCTCCATATTATTTGCCTATTTACAGGGTTAGTGCTATGTACAAAGTTATTTATTCTTCTTCAGTTATCACACGGGCAAACGACGCAGACGGCCCGACCCAAAGGGCCCGTCTGAGAACCACGGCCACTGGTGATGATGTCATCATCATCATCTCAGTTTTGTTTGTTTTTTTCACTCGCACCATACCACGGCTCCACCCAACAAAGAGATGTCCATCTTATTTCAGCCAATCTTTTGTAGGACTGAGTCGTAAAACTGATATCTTAATGTCGCCTGATGTCAAAGAAGACCTACGTTGCCGAAAAGGGTCCGGAACTGGAACGGGAAGAACTGGATCAAACATTGAGAAACCGGAATCGGTTCCATCACATTTTGGAACCAGTTTTCCAAACCAGTTCATCACACTGATGTGGTGATGTGGACTTCACGTCTGTAATTATAATACTGATGGTTCTCAAACCTTTTAATTTCAAGGACCACCAAAAATGGAACAAGTAACCCTGAGGGTCCCTGGACCTCACTTTGAGAACCACTACAATAATGTGTGCAATACTGTATGTATGTTTGAATTTATCGGGTATCACTGAGGAACCGGAAGTGTTGCAACCCTAAAGATTGCAACTGATGTCGCAACTCAAATTCAAGTCGCCCTTCACACGCCATTGGACTCAATCCACTGACGGATTGTTTTCCATGACCATTCTCAGACAGAAATGAGCTTCTTAAAAATGGACATCTCTTGCAGTGTGCGTCCGTCCTGTCCAGAGCAATACTGTGTGTAGCAGACCATTAACTTCCATGATGTGTTGATCTAAAGCTGTCTGAGACCACAATGGGACACGTGACGTACAGCTGCCATCATTCAGTAGCATTTGATATCTACGCCAACATGATCATGATAAGGATTGCAAAGAAAAGTGACGGGCTGACTGGATGGGGTTATCGTCACTGTCAGGCAGAAACCTCGTATCTCCAGTTTCAAATTTAACATTTTTTCACGAAGTAAAGCCATGCTTCATCAGATAAGGCCGTCACACAAAAGTAGTGAAAACAGCCAATCTACAAGCACACAACGCCTTGCGGATGCGAGGCGTTGTGTGCTTGTAGATTGGCTGTCACTAGCTTAAATCATTTTTAAAATGAAAAATGCAAAACGAATGGTTTTCACCGGACAACAACGTTATGTTCCAGCCGAGTGGTGTTAGCAAAGTTGCCAATGGAAGCCGTCATCTCTGATGATATAACTTCCGTTAGTGGTTTGTAAAGCTTTACAGTTATGTATAATTTATTCTCCGTCGGGGTGGAAACCTCATACTGTATGTAAAAAAAAAAAAACTGATTCAAATTCAAAAACGGCAAAAGTAGCAGATCTAGACAAGCTTGGAACGCAGCGAGAAGATCATGCATGGCAGGGATCAAAGATGTTTGTGCCAGAAAGCAACAATTTCTCTTAAGTGCTTTTCTCGACAGTCTTTTAGAGTAGTAAGGTCAAAGCAATAAGCACGATTTATACTTTGTCGTATGGTGGCATCGGACGTCGGAAAACAAGACAGTCTAGAGCAGGGTTCCCCGTTTAGTTTTCCCCAAGGGCCGAATCGTGTCTAGGGTACCAAGCCGAGGGCCACAACATTGCAGGGGGCGACGGTGGCGTTCCCGCTACTCCAGTGAAAGTTCAGATATCGTCGTTGTCGGGTGAAAATCTTGTATGTCCAAAACCGTCCGTTTTGCATTGATCATTTCAAAAATGACTTAAACTAGTGAAAACAGCCGATCTACAAGCACACAACGCCTCGCACCGCGAGGCGTTGTGTGCTTGTAGATCGGCTGTTTTCACTACTTTTGTGCGACGGCTTTGTTTGATGAATCAGAGCTTTACTTTGCGAAAGAACGTACACATTTTGATATACGGGTTTTCCACCCGACAATGACGATATACTAGTGTTGTTGCTGCTCTTATACCACCATTATTACTGGGGTTGGTGGGGGCCAGACAGTAGCCCCCCCCCCCCCCTCCCCGCGGGCCGCAAATGGCCCGCGGGCCGCCTATTGGGGAACCCTGATCTAGAAGCTCACGACTCTAGGCGTGGAGCGTTATTTTGTTGGCCGCCGTTGTGTCGACAAGAGCATGAAATCGGGTGTTAGCCTTTCACTCTCACTGCTCACATTTCCCCTGCCAATCCAGACACACTAGGTTAACCATCATGGTGTGAAGCTGAGAGGTCTGCAGATTGCTTCTGGACAGGGCCCTCTCCTCCTCCAGTCAAGAATGACAATGCTATAATACAGATGGATCAAATGGAGTCTCACGCTGGCCACCACCAGACCTTAGGGCCATGCTGTACTCTTTCAAAAGCATTCAAAATACTCGAGTGACGGTACAAAAATGACTTGTTTCCTTTTTACACGACAGATTTTGAGACTTAACGAAGAATGAAAAAGAGTTTACGATGTCCACCATGTAAAAACAAAAAAAAAAAGATTTGTACGCTTACATTTAAGGACAAAACATAAAACAATATGATGATTGGTGACCTAAAGTAAATCATTGGTTGAAAAAATTAAAAAAAATATTACATATTTACAGACTGGATCATCTCTATTTGAAACAGAGCTTTCAAATAGAGAGGAGGTTCAATGTCTCAGTTCCTTTGCCCACACGTAGATACACAATATTTTGGAAGAAAACTCTTCAAGTGTGAATTGACCAGAAGTGCAAAAAGAAAACATCACGTTTTACGTCTTCCAATTAGAAAGCATGAGAAGGCAAACCAGCCAGTAGATAAATGATAAAACTGGGCATCTCGACATTAACGGACTCCAAGATCTGGTGGTTAATTATTAATTATTAAAGCATGATCAACTGTATAGGTACGGTACCAAATAAACCAAAACACAAGTTGAAAATCGCATTGTTTCTGTCGGGTGGAAACCTGTCCAAAACCATTATGTCCAAACATGTTATACTTTTCAGGATTCAAATAAAAGGAAATAGCAGATCGACAAGCTCAAAGCACGTCGGTTCGTGCCACGTTTCGAGCTTGTGGATCTGCCATTTTTTTCATGCTTTTGTGTGACGCTTTAGTGTGATCCCAAGGAAGTAGGGGCATTAAAAACAGAAAAAGCTAGAATATGGAGATAAGAGGTTTCTGCCCGACAGCGACGATATAGAACAGCAGTATAGTAAGCAAAACATCTCATCTCTTTCTCTCTCCGTTTCCAATCCTCATGTAGCGAGCCCTGAGGTTAGGCAAAAGTGCTTTGTTGATGCAAATACGTTGGCCAACCATTCTCATGCTCTAAATAAAGTCTTGGTATTATGCTGGCCAACTGTGATCCTGTACAAGAGGTCTGTCCTCCTCGCAATGGCAGATTCTCAAAGGGTCTGTTTTCTAGTGAGTAACCCACGGTATAGGTCAATCGTCCATTTGACCAAATGGCAGGGATAGGCTCCGCGATGACAGGGGTCGGGTCACCCGCTATCAGCCGCCGCCGAAAGCTGATTGAACGAGACAAAGACTCGCAAGTTCCAGCGATTATTTTTCCTTTGATTCTATCGTCGCCCGGGAAGACGAAGACTTTTGAACGTGGGTTCATAGCGGTACTATGAACCAACGTGCCTCATATAGGCTCTCATCTGATTATCAATTCTGTTAGCTTATACATGACGGGCCGAATAGAACTTCTCTCTTAACCACAGGACATTGGGCGTGTCAATGTTGAACAGTAGATGAAAAGTCTCCCTATGTATGTTTTAAAAAAAAGCCAAAACGTTTCCATAAATGTTCAAAAGTAGTGAACACAAAAAAAAAAGTAAATTGAGTTCAAGTGGTTAATGAAGTTCGGCCGGCGTCTTTTAGCGTTCACGGACATGCAGTTGTCAGCACTTTGTGACAACTGCAAACAATAATAGTAATAATGATAATAAATAGTAATGTTAGTGTTTCTCCAGAGAAATGACAATACTATGCACACTGTACTGTCTGCAGCAGGGATGGGGCGACCATCCTTATTGTTTATAGTGATAAAGAGGAGACGCTCACAATGATCGTATCGGGGAGATTAACCCATTTAGGCCTGAACACATTATGATGCAATATTTTATGCTTTAAATATAAAAAAATAGCAGATATACAAGCTCACAGCGCGGCACCGAGTGCCGCGCTGCGAGCTTATAGATCTGCTATTTTTGAAAAATCGTGAAAATTAGAATTTTGACCCGATTCTATAAGTGTCTTTTGAATCCTTCTAAGATTTTTGGAAAAAAACTATGTCAGTAATCTGGCCAGCCATCGTCAAAGAAAAGGTCCTTTTGACTTAAATGGAGCTCAGTTAGTCTGTTCTTGAGAGACTACTATGTCAGTGGTGCTCAAACCTTTTCATGTGAAGGACCCACAAAATGATATTTATTTGGCCACGGACCCCCATTTCAAAATATCTAGTTCCAGGGACCACCCCAGAAGCAAAATTTGAGTTACAACCGTTCGCTTTGAAAAAATACATATATTCAAAGATTTGCACACATTTTCACGACTTTTTCAAAAATAGCAGATCTACAAGCTCACTTGTATATCTGCTATTTTTCACTGGTTAAAGCATTCAATAATTCTAGGCCTAAATGGAAATGGTCCTTAGGGTGATAAATTGTCATACACTGGGATCAGTTCGCTTTTGCCGAGCTGCATTTGTGGACCTGTAAAGAGCACACCTGGTATGCTCATTTTCCCCTCTTCACCAAAAATAAGCAGATCTCCAAGCTCACCAGTCTGCAGTGCTGTGATGCCATAGAATAGTAGTAGTGCTCAGGCTTTGCTGTAGAAAGCCAGAAACTGCCGATAAGAGACACGTTGACAATAATGTGCTGCTAGTCTTCTGCAGTAGTCCACCTAGCTGTCTCCGATGTCCACATTCTACAAAAAACTAAACCAAAACATACATTTTACATGATTCCAAATCTACAATACTTGACATTTTAAACATATTTTGGATCCTGGAAAAATATTAAACAGCATGTTAGCTAAATGCAATTTAAATACATTTTTGGCCGATCAAATGTTCTCCCCTAATACAGGAGGTGTTCAAAATATATACCTGTAATCTATTTTGGGCCTTTTTATACTTTGTGCATTTCAAATGTGAAACGTATTGTTTTTGTTGTTGTATTATGGCCTGAAGCCAACGCCCCATGTAAACTCTGGCCACGGGGATTTAGGAGTTTGACAAAATAAAAAATAACCCTCACCATATTACACACAATGTAATAAGTGGGCGCGTTTTCGTCCTCTCTGGGTCATGATGTCGTATTTACACGTGCACACGTTCCCAGAAGGGCGGGGTGGGGTAGGGGGAACGACAGGTCAAACTGGGGACAGACATTTTGGCAGTAGCAGGGGATTGAACCCGCAAACGTCGAGGTACAGGACTTCGTCTCTGTACTCAGTTCACCGTCCAGCCTGCTGTTAGTTTTCTCTGTTTCCATATTGCTCACCCATTGTTCGATGTTAGCAACTATATATATATATATATATATATATGTATATATATATATATATATATATATATATATACGGAAACAGGCAGCCAGTCCCTTTGAGTAGTATTTATTATGGTCCTTCGAGCCGGAAGTAGGGCCTACTGCAGTAACAGTATATATATATATATATATATATATATATATATATATATATATACATATATATCGTCCACTGTTATCCATCTGTCCCATGCTGCCCCACCATATTGTCCAGCATGGCGGTACAGCAGAGTATATTGCCCAGTGGGTTTGACGTCTCCGCCGCTGTCTAGGTTCAGTAGTCATGTACTGTAAACTGAAGGTTTGTGTGAATTCTTTTTTTTTTGTCCATCTCTGATGTAAACTCGTGACACACACACACTCGCATCTATCCATCCGTCCACGGATGTTTAGTGCTTAGTTCGTTAATGGTGTGAGGAGTTAGAAAAATATACTTTTAATTATATATGTCGATTCGTATAGCATCTTCCTGCGACGTGAGAAACCCAGTCCATCCAGAAGAAACAACAACCGTTCAGTTATATCCTCAGAG